>NC_087441.1:55265810-55575453 GCF_036321535.1 Camelus dromedarius
TGTCTTACAAAGTCCTCCTTGATCTGCTGATTTTACCTCTCTGATCTTCCTCTCTCTCCCAACCCACTCTGCACCATCCGCATTGCTCTCCTCGTTTTACTTCCAACACGTCAAGCCTGCTCATTCCCTACGAAGTACTATTCCATACACCTGGTTGCTCTTCCCCACAGAGCAAGGTGGCCCATCCCCTCCCTTCTTAGGTCTCTACTCAAGTGACCCTCATGTGAGATGCCTACCATCTGACTCACCACCATTTGCAACATGGCACTCCACTCTCATTTTGCCCTGTTTTATCTGTCTTTGTAGCCCTTATTACCACCCAGACTATGCAGGATTTTTTTTAGTGGCTGTTTATTTTTGTCCACACTCAATGCAATGTCAGATGCTGAGGGTAGGGGTTTTGTCACTTTGGTTCTCGCCTGTTTCACCATATCTAGGACATTCCCTGGCATATTATTGGTGTTCTTTAAATATTAACTGAATTAATAAACAATAAAGATTTTTATGCATATTAGTAAATAGTTATCTGAAAGACTGATTCAGTTAACTATATCAATGCTTGAAGATGCCCTTTCAATTATGCCTTAACCAACATTTGGTAATGTACCTCTCCACCCCAAAATATGCATGCATTTTCCTTCTCTGTGTGTGTGTGTGTGTGTGTGTGTGTGTGTGTGTGTATATATATATATATATATATATACATATATATATATATAAATAAATAACATATACTAGAAATATATATTATGTATATCAGAAATATATATCATATATAATATATATTAGGAATATATATATTAGCAATAAAGGGATGATGGAGGTTAGGGTGCTTTCACTGTGAATAAATTACTTTGGATAGTGTCCCTTGGATAGCCAAAGAGTTGCTGAGGTCTGAAAGGAGAAAAACAGGAAGGGGGCAAAGACAAACACAGAAGAGAGGGTAGAGGACAACAATGAACAACAAAAAAGACAGATTTGGGGAAGCTATTTTAGCCAAGAACTGAGATGGACATTGGATTTTCACATATGCCCCAAATCACTGATTACTTTTTTGCACTTTTTCTGACAGTGTGCTCTGACAACTAGAACAACAAAAGGAAATTTTGTTTTCATCATATGTGTCTGGGAGTAGAGAAAGCAGAAGACCACAAATAATACACCATGATTAAGCCTGGGTGGCGAGATAATGGATTATGGTTTTAAATGAATTATCTCATTCAATTCTCCCAAGAACTCTTTGAATTTGCTTCTATTATTAGTATGTAAGTATTTTGCCCTAGGTCCCAAAGCTAGAGCCTAAACTTTTAAGTTCTAACTTATTCTCAATTCATGAAACTTTTATTCCTTTTATTTTCAGATTAGAATATTCTCTCTTCTCTTCCCTCATCTCTCAATGTCTCTCTTTGTCTTTCTATTACTGTCTATCTCTCTAACCATCTATCCATCCATATGTACATCCTGAGTAATTCATGGAATAATGACGAAAGTGCGCAAAAAACCAAGAGTTATAATTACTCTAAATCTGAGCACTTGAGCTTCATTTAAATAAAGTGTTGCTTGTTGGCAGTAGATATTGTGATTGATATCCACTATTCATTTGCCCTCAGATGATTAATCTAAGTCAATCATGGTACCCTAAATCCATCATCTTTACCAGAGATTGATTCCTAATTTGATAGAATTTAAACCCTTTGGGCCAATAAGAGACCAAAGGGAAAATTTTTCTCCAGGATTTTGGTAAAAATAAGTAATTCTCATGCCTACTCCATAAAAACAAAGAAAGATCCTTCCCTCTCTATTGCTAAAAAACTAATATTCGGTGAAGTCAACACTTGTCTGGCAAAGGAAATATACGAGACAGAGATACAAAGACAGATGTAGAGATAGAGATGAGAGAGACAGAGAGAGAGCTGGCTTAGAATCAGCATTTAAAAAGCACTCAGTAAAGGCTTAAAGATAGTAAATGATGATTAGGATAATCCACTGGATTAGGAGAGACAGCCTATACCCTGATGCAGAATGCTTAGTGAGAGGGGCACAGATCCCTGTAGAAGCAATATTTAACCTGAGGGGAAAAAAAATTATGAACTTCAGCCTTTAAGACTGAGTGTTAAACTAAAAATGTTTAAATGATTGATTATTGGGTTAAATTGGGATATTATTATTGGTAAGTTTCTCACCACTCAATGCTTTTGAGACCCAATAAAACAATGTTGGTAGCAGTTACTACAATAAAATGAAAGAAATATCCCATATTACACATAACTGAATTGTGACTACTCACCACATCTTGTGGCATTTCAAATATAAACCATTATTCATATTTCTAATGATATGTACCCTCAGTTATTTATCAGCTGACTTCCATACATCTAGGATTACTATTGGATATTGACTGCAGAACAAATTTGTATTAAAGGATCACAAACTTAGTGAAATTTCAGGGCAAAGGTTATTTAGTACTATATTTACAATATGTAAATCACTGCTAAATTTAATGGTTGAATACTTTTTAACCAAAGAAAGATTTATTATGTCATTTACTTGGTACCACAACAGGGGGAAAAAATGGAGGTAGACAGCCTCTGATTAATTTAATCATAATTTAATCAGAGTGTCATTCTTCAACAGAATAGCAAGCAAAAGATGAAGTTTAACTTGGCATACTGGATCAATGGATCCTGCCTCTTGCCTGATTTCACATATTTTTCTACAAATTCTTTGTTCTAAAAAAGCAAAGTTTCAGAAATGTTTTTCTCCTTTGGGTTAATTTTCCTTTCTTCTTTTTTCTTATTCTAGGTTAATTTTCCTTTTTTCCATTTTTATCATTCTCTTATCACGTCTTCTTATAAACATTTTCCTCCTTCCTGGGCTGATGAGATGCCATTTATCTATGTCTCTATAGCATTCTGTGCCTACCACTGTAATAGATTCTATCCCGCTGCATGGTACTCCTGTAGTTTCCCACCTCCCCCACTAAAATGGAAGCTCCCTGCTGACAGAATTCTTTTAAACTCTTTATCCCTAATACACCCCATGGGGCCTAGCATATAGGACAAACTCAATAAATATTTTCTGAATGACTGTGTAAATAAAGTTAGTGAGACTCCAGTACATTCTCTGTGAATCAATAAAGAGAACTTAAGCAATAATTTTAATTTTGGTTCCATATATTTTGTTATTATTAAATAAGCTTCAAACACATTATCTAAACCAACTTTCTAAATAGAATAAATATTATACATAAATAATTATAGAATGCCAATTATATTCCTAAAGTTTATATTAAAAATAATACTCCATAAAAATATTGTCAGTATGTGAAAATGTTACAGCAGAACTGATTCTCTCAGTCTCTGTTTTAAAAAATGGATAAAATACATTATTGTCTAGTTAATCAAAGAAAATAGCTGAGAAAAGCACATGGGAAAGCAGACATCTAAAAAGCAATATATAAGCAAAACTGTTGTATATAATAAGGAATCCATCATTATTTACCTAAACAAACAAGCAAAAATACTTGGTAGCTCCCTGGACAGAAAGAAGAGTTAAAGGATCAGGTTAACGCCAGTAACCATGGATGATAAATGCCGAAATATGTGCATCATCCCTTAGACACTGCCATTTGATGATTCAATCCAAATTACCTCTGGGTCTGCATTCATGACTAACATTCTTGGGAAAGGAAATCTGACTTTTCTACTTCTGAAGTTAGAAGAAATGTGGTCGGCAAATCAGAATGAAGTGGCTTGCTGTGTATGTTTGGGAGGGAAGAGGAATAACTTCCCTAAAGTTCACACATCAGACCAAAACCAAAAATGACGTCAAAACCGAAACCAGACTATGCCCACCATAGTCATTTAAACTCTCACACTTATGTATACGTCTTTTTAAAAAATCTTGTAACCATAGAAGAAAGCAATTGGTATAGATAGACCATAGAGTTAACTGTTGACTAATATTTCAAAGGTAGACTATGGATTGAAGACTTTTAATTTTTTTTTTCAATTAAAATTAGCTCATCTCCAGGAAAGTTAACTTTCTCTGATGATAGTCTATCAGAAGGATCAGAAAAATAGAAACTCATTATTGTCTATTTCAAAAAAAAAAAATAGAATTTGCTATTATAGGAGACTGGTTTAAAAGATGTTTGCAGGATCAAAAACACACAAATGAAAAAATAATTATTGAAATAACAAAGTAGTAATAATTACAGGAAGAAGACACTACTCACTCCATTGGAGAAACAAAGGGGAGGTTAGAATCCAGAATTTTACAGGAGGGTGGTCTCCTTGACACAGATCAATTTCCAGTCCATTGGGAAGCAGGTTCTACCTGGCTGTGAAACTTGACCTAAGCTGGTCCTCGGGGTACCCAGTGAAGCAGGGGACCAGAATAAACAGTTGCAGGGGTGAAAGGACAGTACTGTGCTGGGAGGGACAACAGGCAAAGGAAAGTCTCTTCTGTTTTCCTACTATACATTCTCTCTCATATATCTCTCTTGATAAAAGAAAATTGAAGCCCCAACTTACAAAAAAGAGGGTAGAAGATGGAGAAACCAGAGTTTTGAAGCTGAGAGACAGTAGTTTCATTACCAGTATAAATAACATTACATAACGTGAAATTGAATTGATAATTTTTCTAGATTAGCCCTCACTTCATTAGCATTTTAATTTGATGTTGTTAATTACATGTTACTCTGCGTAATGCTGATAGTATATATAGAATGCCAGTAATGTTTACATGAAAATTTTTGTTTTGGTTAAAAAGTTAATTAGAACATTCCTAACTTTTTGACTAGGTAATAATAGTTCTATAATAAATTCATGTTTCTTTGACTCTAGTAAATAAAGCCAACATTATAAATTTTGTTGCCCTTTTTTTAATCTTCCATTAAGGCAAAGGATAATACCTGTAGGCCTGCCATACTAGATATGGCCCATTAGTCACAGAAAAATAGACAAAAGTGCATGGAATGGATCAGACCAAATTCATCATGACCACTGGAAAACAACACAAAGCAAATATCTTATTAGTGGTGTGCCAGGAGCCTGATCACTGCGAGTGAAGGATGGCATCTTAATGAATATATATAAAGGCCATCCTCAAATTCACATATTTCAAATTAACAGCAATCATTCAATTACACGCATGATATTGGCTTGCTTCACATATTGCCCTTGAGAAGGTTGGAAACATACAAATGAAACTGAGGCAGATTAATGATGGATTTGGAAGAGATTTCTAATGTAAATCATAGCAAATAATTTATCTTGCTGATACATAGAGCCATGCAGCTTTAATCAAAATAACTCTAAAACAGGCACAAATAATGACTAAGCAGATATGAAGGGGAAACAAACAACAGGAGCAGGACAAAAATACTAAGCTCAATAAAATGGAAAGGCATTGAACAGGAAATCTTGTCCTTTGACCCATCATTATACAGTGGGTTTTCTAAAGTAAGGTGATACATTTTCTGAACTCAATTGTAAAAAAAAAAAAAAAAGAAAAGACTCCAAAAAATATGTAGAACAACGGTAGAATTTCTAGAATAAACACAAGATACAGGAGCTGATACAACCCAAATGCAAATTACCCAATTAAATAACCCAACTAAAAAGGAGCAAAGGGCCTAAACAGATATTTTTTTCAAAGAAGACATTCTAACAACCAACAGGTACATGAAAAGGTACTCCACATCACTAATCATCAGGGAAATATAAATCAAAACCACAGTGATGTATCAATTCACACCCATTAGGAAGTCTATTCTCAGACAAGAGACAAACAAATGCTGATAAAGATGTTGAGAAAAGTGAAACTTTTTGCACTGTTGGTAGAAATGTAAACTGGTATAATCATTATGGAAAATAGTATGGAGGTCCCTAAAGAAATTAAAAATAGAACTACCATATGACCTAGAACTCCTATTTCTGGGTATAAATCCAAAGGAAACAAAACCACTATTTCACAAGAGATGTCTGTACTCCTGTGGTTACTGCAGCACTACTCATAATAATCAAGATATGGACACAACCTATGTGTCCGTTGACAGATGAATGAGTAAAGAAAATGTATAAATGTATACACACACACACACAATGGAATATTATTTAGCTTTAAAAAGAGATCCTTCCATTCCAGACAACATGAATGAAATTGGAAGACATTAGGCTAGTGAAATTCACTTACATGTGAACATATGTGAATATACATATTTACCTTTTAATGCTATCATTTCAATAGAGAAGATCAAGTTCAAAATATGTTTTATTTGGTTAAAAACTATAGTATTTTAAATATAGTCATGTGCCAATTGTAAAAATCCTTTAAAAATCTTTAAAGTCCTTGATGAAAGATTAAAAACAGTGCTTTAGAGATCACTATAGTTACCTCATATCTGCTTTGAGGTGAGGCATAATTAATTAAACTAATGATGGCTTTCATTGTTACTATAAAGCAACATTTAGCAGCGGTGGTTGAACAGAGATGCACTTTATAAACTTTGTTTTTTTAACTCTATTCAGCAAAGTAGATATTTAAATTTGTACACTATTAAGAAAAATCTTTGATTTGCATTTCTCTGATGATTAGTGATACTGAGCATTTTTTAACATGTACCTATTGATCATTTGTATTTCTTCCTTGGAGAATTGCTAATTTAGGTCTTCTGCCCATTTTTGGATTGGGTTGTTCTTTCCTTATTAAGTCATATGAGCTGCTTATATATTCTGGAGATCAAGCCTTTGTCGGTTTCATCAATTGCAAAAATATTCTCCCATTCCGTAAGTTGTCGTTTTGTTTTACTTACGGTTTCCTTTGCTGTGCAGAAGCTTGTAAGTTTCATTAGGTCCCATTTGTTTATTCTTGCTTTTATTTCTATTCCTTGGGTAGACTGCCCTAGGAGAACATTTTTGAGATGCATGTGAGATAATGTTTTCCCTATATTTTCTTCTAGGAAGTTTATTGTATCCTGTCTTATGTTTAAGTCTTTGATCCATTTTGAGTTTATTTTTATGTATGGTATAAGGGAGAGTTCTGGCTTCACTGATTTATATGCTGCTGTTCAGTTTTCCCAACACCATTTGCTGAAGAGACTGTCTTTATTCCATTGTATGTTCTTGCCTCCTTTGTCGAAGATGAGTTGACCAAAAGTTTGTGGGTTCATTTCTGGGTTCTCTATTCTGTTCCATTGGTCCATATGTCTGTTTTTGTACCAATACCATGCTGTTTTGATTACCGTAGCTCTATAGTACTGTCTAAAGTCTGGGAGAGTTATTCCTCCAGCCTCTTTCTTTTTCTTCAGTAATGTTTTGGCAATTCTAGGTCTTTTGTGGTTCCATATAAATTTTATTATGATTTGTTCTAGAGGTATCACCTCACACCAATCAGAATGGCCATCATTCAAAAGTCCACAAATGACAAATTGACAAATGCTGGAGAGGCTGTGGAGAAAAGGGAACCCTCCTACACTGCTGGTGGGAATGCAGTTTGGTGCAGCCACTGTGGAAAACAGTATGGAGATTCCTCAAAAGACTAGGAATAGATTTACCATATGACCCAGTAATCCTGCTCCTGGGCATATGTCCAGAAGGAACCCTACTTCAAAAAGACACCTGCACCCCAATGCTCATAGCAGCACTATTTAAAATAGCCAAGACATGGAAACAGCCTAAATGTCCATCAACAGATGACTGGATAAAGAAGACGTGGTATATTTATACAATGGAATACTATTCAGCCATAAAAAACAACAACATAATGCCATTTGCAGCACAATGGATGTCCCTGGAGAATGTCATTCTAAGTGAATTAAGCCAGAAAAAGAAAGAAAAATACCATATGAGATCACTCATATGTGGAATCTAGAACAGAAAAAGAACATAAATACAAAACAGAAAGACTCATAGACATAGAATACAAACTTGTGGTTGCCAAGGGGATGGGGGGTGGGAAGGGACAGACTGGGAGTTCAAAATTTGTAGATACTGACAGGCTATGTAGAGTAGATAAACAGGATTATACTTTATAGCACAGGGAAATATATACAAGGTCTTGTGGTAGCTCACAGTGAAAAAAAAAATGTGACAATGAATATATGTATGTTCGCGTATAACTGAAAAATTGTGCTCTACACTGTAATTTGACACAACATTGTAATATGACTACAACTCAATAAAAAATGTTTAAAAAAAAGAAAAATCTTTGGGGTGTTTTGATTATGAGAAGCAAAGTAAGTGGTTAACATTCAAAAGATGAAATATGCAATCGAATAATTAAATTGCATTTCCTCAGGTGGTTATCATTTTTCATTGTGGGCTTTTTTCCAGCTGGTTTTATGTGTGCTCATCAGTAGGAGAGAAGGAGACTCCTTGGGTCTTGGATTGTTTGTGTCTAATGGACCATAATGATATCTTTTTAACAGTATTATTTAATAACAATTAGTATTTTGGTATTAACTAAGTTAATATAAATTATCTTTTTTGGCTCAGTTCCTAAATTTTGTGAAGATTATGAATTTGGACATGACCTGAACTTGAGATATAATTCTCTGATTTCTAATCCTCACTCCACCCTCCTCTGCAAGTATTAGCTCTGAGTAGACAGCAACCATTCTGGTGGCTTCTGGAGGCAGAAAGATGGAAGTTTCATTTATTGCAAGTTTTTCAGGGAGCCGTATTTTGTACAGAAGCTCAATTACAGTATGCCAACCCTAATTAAGTTGGTTCAAGGCTCTGCCCTTTGTGCCATGTACGTTAAAGACCTCATCCCAACCACTAGATTTGCATTTCATACCCTTTGTTAATGGTTCCTGATTGATGGTATCTGTTCTACCTTGATGTCTCCTCTTTTGGTTACCTGGGGGCTTAATTTTTCTCTTGTGTGTGTGTGTGTGTTTTTTTTTTACTTTTGCTAAGTACTTATTTTTTATTATTTTATCTGACATTCATATTTGGAATTATGAATGGGAGGAGTTGGTGATATGCATTCTTACAGCTTAGTCCACTATGTGAAAAATAACACTGTATCTTAAAGGCACACATGAAATGGCAGTTGTTGTTAATGAAATGAAAACTCACAAAGATAAAAGAACATCCTATTTATGTCAAAGGCCTAGAATAACCAACACTCTGCTTGCTAATATTTGTGTGTGCTACTGGAGATTTTGCCACTCTGGAGGAAAGAAAAACAAAACTAAATAAGTCTATACTAGCTTGCTATTTAGAAAACAACCCGTTCATTTAAAAGCCATTTAGTTCAATGCACACATTATTTTGCATGCCAAAATATCTCAAGAATTGTACAGAAGTTTGGGGTAGACAAAAATACAACATACATACATTGATCTCATGACGTTTAAATCATATCAGGGAAATAGACCCAAGCACACTAGCTATGCCACTAGCCATAGGATAAAAGAAACTGAAGCACGAAGCTGAAACTATCAGTCAGATTGGGTAGTGGTCAAAATTTCATGGGAATAGATAAATTTGCTAACTATCTACATAATGAAAATTTTAAGCCTTTTTATGACCCTAAGATTTTTGTGTCTCTTTAACTCTCCCTTTTATAGTGATCACAGGAAATGAGGCAAATAAAAGTGAAATGTATCTAGTGTAATTCCTTAGAAATTCATGGGTATGGAAAGTTGGCTGGATAGAAACACAGACACATCATCACAATGGTTAACGTTTTGTGGAGTGTTTACTATATGACAGACAGTTCCCTAAAAATTATATTTTGAATTACTGGTGCATTTTAAATAGGCAACCTATTTTCTATGCTGTTCTATGGAGTACATGCAACTGTGTTTTCTCTATTTACAAATATAGATATATCTTTCCATCCATTTTCCCATAAATATGATTACCAGATTATTTAACCAAAGAAATTTCCACTGAGTTTTAATAGATAATGGGATCCTAGAAGTACTGTGAAGATATATGTTAACTTTCCTTAACATGTGGGGATGCTAAAAGCAATCTAAAATTTAGCAATCTAAAAGCTAAATTTAAATTTAAGAATTTAAAATATGAAATAGAAAGATTGACTTTAATATTGATAGAAATATATGGAAATTTCTCAAATAAAACCTCAACCTCATTTGAACTCAACCTTTGAAATACAAAGAAGGCTGTGTGTATATTAAGTTTCATAGATTTTGGCTAATAGCCATGAAATAGTCTAGTGCTACCTACCCTAACACAATTGGCATGTACTTAGAACTCTGATTCAATAAACCAGACATTCTGCTTGGGTTCAAAGAAAGTATGTGCTTATTTAACTTACTGCCATGAAAAATTTTTATTTTGTTTTATTTTATTTTGCTTTTTAACTGAACTTAAATATTTTCATTAGGTGAATTGGTCCCAGAGAAGGAAAAAGGAAAAATTAATGGGGCATGGTTTTTGCCTTCTTTTTTTCTGTTCTTTTAGCTGTGAGTCAATTGACTAAGTTGTGTGGATTTCTTAATGAGCCCAATGAAGGTACAATATTTCTAAAGTTGTCAATAAGCTTCCTCATAAAGGAGTATATTGTAATTACTTGGCAAATGAATCACTGTGAACATTAAATATTTCTCTTCATTTGTTAAGAAAAGCATTCACAATGATCATCTAGAAAGAAAATTCATCTGGGATTCAGAAAATCTGGATCCCAGAGCTAAGACTGATAGATACTTTAGCTCATTGACCAATGACCTTTTTATTTATCTACAAAACGGTGAGTTCAACCACCTAATCTGTAAAATATGGTCTCTAAAGATTGAAGTTAATTGCTCCTATAATGCACCAATGGGAGCATATTAGTATTTTGGGGGAGCAGAGGCAATGGATTCATCCTGACCTTGATGTTTTTGTTTGTTTGCATAGCCTAGGATTAGCTAGGAATGTACATTTAAGACAGTCAACCTACTGGAGGAAAAACATCAGTGAAACACGAAAATAATGAAATAAATTGGGTGATATGTAGCCCAATCTTGAGTGAAAAGCCTATTAACACTTGGGTTTTCATTCATAAATTGTTAAAGGTAATTTTATTCTCCCTCCTTAGAATCTATCTTTTAGATTTAATATCTCCAGAAAAAAATTAATGAAAGTCTTATATCTTGTTGTTTGTCAGTAGGTGCAAAGGAATTATGATTGAATGATTATCTGTGACAGGTACAGAACTCCAAACAACATCCTTTGAGTAGAAACCACATAGTAACCTATTCTTTCAAACCACAACTGCCTTCATTTATCCATTACTAGAATGACAGATTCATGGTTTTCAGCACAAGAAGAGTTGAGAAATCAAGTCCAACTTCCTCATTTTACGGCAGAATAGAGTTGGGTTTAAGTCAAGAGAACTTGAAACTAGCTCTGTCATGGCTCCACTTGCTACCAGCTCAGCAATACTGGACTCTTTCTAAACATACTTCCTCCTCTCGAATGGAATTAATATCTACCTACCTTATTGGGCAATTTTTCCCATCAAAAGATAAAAAGTCACTTTCCTCAGCCAATTTTTATGTGTTTTCTTCTCAAATTCTATAGCCCTAGTTCTCAACCAATATGTTGCTGCAGAGGACCAGAGTTCCAGGAGGGGCATAGTTAGTTAAAAAATCTAAATGTGCAAAACATGCAGCCTATTTCTTCTTTATATCAGTCTAATGTGAGCCACTATTACCGTCAGGATTTGTTATGCTTCTGACTGGCAGCCAACGACTGAGTCAGTTAGAAAGAAGATGTAACTTCTTACAACCTTGATTTTCATATCTTTAGGGCCCTTGCAGATGGGCCACAGATTGATTCAGAACATAATTCCTCATTTAGTTCTTACAGTACACTGATACAATTCCACAGACCTTTATTTCATGAAAGATAAAGACTATTTCCTAGTAAAAAGTGAGCATAAATTTTAGTACTCAAAAACTAAAATTGGTACCTCGTTAGTTTCTGAAGTTTCCAATTCTGTGAAAATTCTACCTGCCGAGGAGTTTTATGCAATATAGTGAACTGTACTTTGTAATCCCAAGTTTTCAAGAAAGAAAAAAACTTTTTAAGTACACCATTAGTGAAGTTTTGAATAAGATATGATTTTCAGCTGCTACTGATATCATTATATACCTCTTTGTAAAGGCAGCCTGAGTTCATCATTAACTTTTTAAAGCATTTTGTCGAAAAAGGAGATATACTTATGGTAGTACAAATACAGAGATTAAAGTTAAAATAAATCAGTACCTCTTTTGTGTGTGGGTTATGCACATCAATATCACTGCTGAAAGTCTAAATGAGAAATTAGCAGAGCATATAGCTGAATCCTGGAAAGCTACATCATTACCAAAAGGATGTTCCAACATTATGAAGTGTAATGATACAATTAATAATATTAGATATCCAAACTTCCCCACTACTCTTTATGATGCTGAGATGTGCTGTGTCAGAAGGAAATTTAGCAATAAGGGACTTGTGACAAATTTCAGTCCAGCAAGGGCTCCCATGTGATAATTAGGTCTATTAGCTGTGTCCAGTGAATCTGGAGGCAAACTTACTTGCAGGGGAAATGAGAATATCATGCTGGTCAGAATCCTCTATCTACAGAGTATGCTGATAGTTAAAAATTATGATCACTGCTGAATAACCAACGCAAACAAATTTCATTGCTTTCAAGGAGCTTATATTCTTGTAGGATATGTAAAAAATAAATACTAAAAACGAGAAGTAAGTAAAATGTATTGCATGTAGGAAGGTGGATAGAAAGAAAAAGTAAATCAGAGTAAAAGAGAACAGGGGTGCTGTGGGTGGAAATGGAAAGATAATATATTGGGAGGTCATGGTAGGCTTCATGGAAAAGATGACAAAGGATTTAAAAGACACGAGAGGGAGTAGTCTAGAGGATACTTGGGAGATTAGGAGTCCAGATAAAAGAAACAGAGCAAGATGGAACATTCTTTCTGGATTTAAGAAAAAGAAAGTAAGCATTCTGTGTGACTGATGTAGGGTGAGCCAGATTGTAAGATAAAAGCAACATGGTCACAGAAGAGTCAATTAAATTGGACTTTACTGACTGATTCCAAGTAAAATGTTAAATAGAGGGTTGACGTTATCTGGTTTACATTTCAAATGGCTCATCCTTGCCACCGTACTGAGTATAGATTGTGTTAGGGAGGGCATGGGCTGAAAGAAAAAATCCAGTTATGAAATAATTGCAGTATTCCAGGTGAAAACCAATGGTGGCCTAAACCAGAGTGGTATTAGTAGCTGTGGTGAGAAATGATAGGACTGAATATATATTTTGAAGATAGAGCTGGCATGGTGTCTTCAGACTAAGTGTGTGGTGCAAGAGAAAGATATAAGGCATTAAAACTTTCTTTTTTAAAAAATCATTATTAGCATTTGCCATTAACTGACGTAAAAAATCAGTAAGTGGACCAGAATTGTCAAGAAAAATCAGGAGTCCATTTTTGGAGATTTTAAGTTTCTGAAGGTCTATTAGACATTCAAGTAGAGCTGTTAAATAGCCTGTGGAGGGTATAAATAGACTAGAGTGTGGACAGAGCACAGGGCTGCAGTTATACAATTTGAAATTGTCAGCATATTGATGGTAGTTTAAAGATTTGGGACTTTGTGAGAGCACTAAGAGAATAAGGCAAGGGTCCTGGACTGAATCCTGAAGGACCCCAGTGTTAAGAGATGACAGTTCTAGGGGAGTTAGGGACCCCGTTCTTGGTTTGGGTGATATAGCATCAGGGAAATAAAAAGGCAGAAACTGATTTCTAAAACTTGGCACATGTTTTGCTAAAATAGCAACAATTTATTAATGTTATGGATCTATTTAACTACTTTATGTTAGCCCCCTTAAAGGATATTATTGATTCCCATGTTCCTTCCTTTTCATGTGCCTTCAGAAGTGAAGGGGGAGAGTGGCAGAAGCAGAGAAGCAGATCAATCATGCTGATGAGAAACAAAACATATATATGCTTTGTTGTTGGTGCAAGTCTGATGGGAGCAAAGGGATGAGTTGGAAAGGGTAATAAGAAAAGAGATCCTTGGAAGAGTGATAATACATAAGAAGTGTAAGAACAACTGGTTTAGGTCTATCTGCAAGAATTTGCATTCTGTAATATTTTTAGGCATGAAATAAGTAATAGAAACATAAGGTAATATATATTAACTTGTTGATTTTTATAGAAAAATAATTGTATTTATTGTAATTTGGTTGTTGACATGAAAAATAAAAACATTTTTCCCTAATTTAGCATGAACACTCATCATGAGGTATTCACAGAGCCCTCGAAGCATTAAAATACCATTTAATACAATCTAATTCATCTTGTCTAGTGCCATTCAATAAAATTGTCATTTGGTAAGGCCATCATTAATTACTCAACTAGCAGAAATAATTATTTTTAGATATTCTCCTTTTGGCAGTTCAGCAAAAAGAAAACAAAAATTGCTTCCGCAGAATAAGCAGCTAGAGATTTCTTTGCAGTCAGCATTTAAAGGTGACTCCTGATCTGTGGTTAAGACACACTCCTCTGGAAAAAGAGCAGATGGGACTTTCCCCTCACCCTCTGCTTACTTTACAATTCATTCACAGAAAAGTTAGAGGCTCAACCACAGCATAATTTTATCCCTGACGTGTGTTCCTATTTCTTTCTTTATTTTTTTAAAGAACTACATCAAAAATGACACTAGTGCAATGGGATTTTACTTCCCCTTACAGAGCAAAGATGTTGCTGATTATACAGATCTGAAAATGAAAACTCTGAGAGAACAAATTTAAAGGATCCAGGACTTTAAAAGGAACATACACAAGTTGTAAATTGAAATGCCTTGGAATATGCTTCAAGATATGCACATTTTAAACTTCTGTATGGGGCTGAGTCTCAATTTACAGCTAATTTTCTTTTCTTTTATCATCAGTACTTGTCTAGCACATCGCTGCAAATGGAAGTTGGGAAGTCACTGGAACACTGCTTCATGTATCTCTGATGCAGATGGACGGTCTACTGATCAACCTGCCTCGGTACTTTCACTTACATAGCTCTAGAAGTACAAAGACTTAAAACAAATTACTAGCATCCATATTTTCTTTGGGATAAGTCTATACAACTCATTTTTGGAATGTTGTGCTTTCATTTCTATAAAATTAAAGAAATAATTCCCTTAACTCATATCTTAGACCACATTATGTCAAACACTGACAAGTGAGCTTAGTGTTCACAGGTGCTGTGACATCAAACTTGTAAAATAATGAACAAGTAATACATATGTTCACATCAAAGAAAGGTCATAGTTTAAACAGAAAAAAAGAAGTGGGGGAATTGAGCCTTCTCCTTCACCTAGACAGCGTCAGCTTACCAAAAACAAAGAACTTACAAAGCATAATACTCACATTTTGAGCAGTAGTATCGTTTCAGGAAAAAAATCATCTAAAGCATGAAACTGTTATTCTAATTTTGTTGGAGTTCTAGATTTTTAAAAATAAATTTATTGATTTTTAAGACACAAATTATTAATGTAATACTTTTATACTATTTAGGAAACATTATGTATATAATTTGTTAAAAGATTGGCAGAGTGAAACTGGATTACAGAGATCCTGAAGCTAATATCCCCTGAAATAGACACACATACACACAGAACTAGGAAACACACAAACTCCACCAACAGCACCCAAACAAAGAAAGGGCTTCAAACTCATGGCACAAATTCTTAGAAACATAAACATGAAAGAAAATCCTATCATTCTGGAAGGCATGGATGGAGTGTCTAACCTGTCATTCAAATCTAAAATAGTGAAGGGGAACATGATGAATCAAAAAAAATCCATAAATTATCACTAGTGCACCATGGTTTGGGGAGAACTAATATGTAGATAGGCTTCAGGAGGACTGAGAGAGAGGGAGAAAAAGAGGGAAAGGCGGTAGGGAGAGGGAGGGGAGGGGAGGGGAGGAGACAGAGAGACAGTGAGAGAATATGAATATAGAAGCCCTTTAACATACAATAGAACCTGCAGATCCTAGTAGAAGTGGGCAAAACCACCCAGGCTTCAGAGTTTCAGTAGATCCGTCGTAAAATTAGAAGTGATGTGGAACTTGAGTGTGTTGCCCTACCCCTTGGGAACAGACACAGTTATCTACTAATGAGGTGAAATCTTAATAGAGTTTTTTTTTTTTAAATCTACCTAGGCAGTAACCAATAAATATTTCAAGTCCCCTAACATAAATCATTCCTACCCCTAGCTGTATCCGTAATTGCACTAAAACTATGCAAACATACTATGAAAGGCAAGAAGGATGGAAAGAAGGAAAGATGAGAAGGAAGGAAGGAAGGAAATCCAGCAAAACACAAAGAATCATCTTTGTTCTAAACTCCCTGAGAGTTCCTCCCACCTTAGCCGAATTTAACAAAGACTTAACTCAACAGAATAAGAATTCAAAGGCGCATTAAGAAAAGAAAATAGAGAATGAGATTTTTGAGCTATGGAAACAAACTGAGGAACAAATCAATACCCATTAACTGAACAAATAAACAAATTGGGAAAACACAGGATCCCAGAAGGTGAGGATGAAACTCAAGTAACTGCCACAGAAGAAAGTCATGAATTTACCATTTTGAAGGCAGAAGGAAAAAAAAAAAAAGGACAAAGACAGTACAGAAGTTAGGAAGATAGAAAGAACAAAGAAAATGTTGTACCAGAAGTGTAAGTGCTGCTTTTGCACTTGAATATTCAGCAAATAAAACAGTAAAAATACATCCACAGATTTGGTAGGAAAATCTTGCTATGAAATGAAAAATTAATTTCGATAATGTAAAAAGCCACACATGTTCTATGAAAAATTGATACAAAATGGTATATACTGAGACATGTTCTAGTTTAGTTATTGAATTTCAAAGATAAGTGAAGAAATTTTCATGCACACAGCAAAAGAACAAATGAATGAAAGGGGAAAAATCAAGTTTGCCTCAGATTTTCCACAGTGAGATTGGAAGAAAATAGAGCAGTTATTTACAAAATTCCATGGAGAAAATATCCAAAACTATGGTCAAATTGTAATTCAAGTTCAAAGGTAATTTGTATTTATCAAAGCCATAGATAGTTATAATCAGGCACAAAAGAGCACAGGGAAATCACTTATACACACTCTTGAAAAGCTACTTTCTGTCCCAATTCAGTAAATCAAAATATGAGTCAAAATTTAGAAATCAGGACTAGAGTACAGGAATGGAAAAACAGACTGAGGGTAAACAGTGATCCCTTACTCAGATAAAACGAAGCTTACACAACTGAAGGACTTATTCCTACAAAAAGGAATGCAACTGTTACAAACTTTGATAAATCAAAAGTAAAACTACACCATCTTAAAGCAGAAAGTGGTGGAAGGAAAGAGGAAAAAAAAAAAAAAAAACTCACAAGTGCTGATTTCTCATCCTTTGTAGTAGAGAGTCGTCCTGACAATATAAAATTGAAACTTGGAGAAGAAAAAATGGCTTCAGCTCTATACTGTCTATCACAATCTCTTCTTCTCAACTTAAAAGGAATATTTTAGGCATTACAGTCCTTTTTTTTCGACAAGGAAACATTTATCTGAAACTTCAGTTTCTTTTCAATTCCTTTTTATCCTAACAATTCAAGAAAAACTAAACGTCTTATAATGAAATACATAGATATGACCTTATTTTAAGAAACCAAATTTTACTGATCTATAAATTGTTTAATTTTTTCAGTACATATGCTTACAAAGAAACCAGAATGATGCGGTTTCATTTTCCTTCTTGATGATGCGACTCTAGCAGATTAACAAATGTATGTAGTTTTTATTGATTAAGTACAAATAGGCATGTGTGATTTTATATAAATACTATAAAATCATTATCCAAAATGAAAAGAGGTCTATACAGTACTTGTGCTTGCGTTACACAAAACTGGTAGACATTGGCCTGGGTAATAAAAGAGACAGATGATTTGTTTCATAGAATTTTTAGGTTCAGATACCATGGGATTTGCTATTTTACTTTTAGTCTTACCTGGTGGAAATGCCTAGTAAGTGTTTTTTGTTTTTTTTTTTCCCCTCACATTTTTAATGTCGGGCAAAAGCATTCAATCTCTGTGTCTGGATGCCATAGCCAGCACCCTTCAAACCTTGCCAAGATTTACAGTCTCTGCATCTTATTTCCTGAAAGCCTTCTGTATTTATGAAATATCCACATGTTGGATCAGTAGCAAGGGCACCCTTGGTATATCTCTTGGCTTTATCAGTACCAGTGCCGAAGGGAGTCACTAATAACCTGACAGAAATCAAGAGGACAGGAAAGGAAAGCAAAATTCATCTTTAAAAATATATGTATATGGTAAAATAATGATTTTGAGATGGAAAACCTGCAAAGCAGGACAAATATTCAAATGTCTTTCATCCTAATGGAGAAATTCACTGACAGTGAGACGCTGTATCTTGTCAGCTACAGCAGTGACCTTTAGACTTGATGCTGACATCAATACACCACAACAAGCTATCTGTTAAAAGCAAACATACATCCATCTGCACTTCAAGACTCTTCAGTGAATATTGCACATTTACTCCATGATCCTTATTTTTTGAATGCCTAGAAATCGTACTTCTAGAAACTTCATAATAACTACTCTCTACATATGTTTATTTAAATTTTGCTTTTGTTTTTGGTGGAAGAGTGATTTCTGAAAAGTGATCTTAAGAGAACTGTCTTCCTGAAATCTTACTGGATATTTTCTAAAGCCTGAATTATTATTTCTATTTAAAGTAACATTTTCCAAAATAAATGAATGAAAAGGTAGCAGAATTCCTGCTGTGTGACACTGGCGTCTTTCAAATTCTATTCCTGTCTTTCATTCCTTAAAAAAGTGATCAATTAAAATAATAATTCAATTTTAGAATGTCTATGTATCCCTGCATTGGACAATTACCCCTTCCTTCCTTCCTTCCTCCCTACTTTCTCTTCATATTTTCTAATTTGCTTTGCAAACATTTATTGTGCACTGTGCCCAGACATTATGCTAAGAGCTGGGAATAAAAAGAGAATCAACATAGTCCATACTCTTGATTATCTCAAGTCCAACCCAACTGCTGAGAGTCAATGATCATGAGGCTTGGAGGTCTGTGAGTCTGTGTTTCTGAGGTAAAGGAACATATTTTACAAATGATTGAGAGGAAGTGTTGACATTATAAACATATATATGTATGAAATATATATGTATATGAAGTATGTATATTTCAGGTTTCAGTCTTAACCGTCTTTGACTAACATGAATTGCTCCCATCTTTCGGGCACCTGCAGTGTCTTGAACATATTGTACTCATTCTCTCCTCTAAGCTTTCAACCTTGTTCTTCTTCTCTGGAATATACCTTTATATGTTTTCCAGATAGAAAAATCCTTCATTTCCTTCAACATGCATCCCAAGCATGAAAATGTCTTTAAATTCAGCAGGCCACATTAAAGTTTTCATCTATAAACAGACTTAGCGGTGGTTGACATAATTTAGCGGTTAATCTCTGCTGCATCCTTCACATGTTAGTTTTATGTCCCCTGACTGATGTGTAATTCCCAGGAGAGGAGTTCCTTGTTCTTATAGTACCAAAGGGAATGTGACTATGTAGTAGGAGCTTGAGAACTACTTATTCATTGAATAATTTGCTTCCCTAAATAAATATATTAAGAGTGCTAGTAGAGTTTTCACATTTAAAAAGAAAAACAGGATATTCAATTAGATTTGAACTGCAAGTAAAGAATGACTTTTTTTTTTTTTTTGCATAGAAGCATGTCCCAAATATTGCATGAGGCATACTTACACTAAAATAAATTATTTACTGTTTATCCAAAATTCAAATTTAGCTGTGCTATTTTATCTGGCAATTCTAATTGGAAAGAAAATTTAAAAAAATTATGTTAGCTGCTTCTGTCAGTAGACTAGAAGCATAATACATAGAGTCATGATATTCAAAAGGACAAATACAGAGAGTAGGGTTTATTTTTTTGGAGGGAGGAACTTTTTTCTTTTTTAGCATGTGTGTATGCATGTGTGTGTGTGTATGTACATGTGTGCACACACATGCATATGAGCCTGTGTGCAGGGAAGAGGAAGGGCACCTAGAACTAGTTTCAGATTCCACAGCACATAGAATGGCAGTAGGAAACAACGCCTCATTCACAGAAGCACATGAATGCCACCCAGATATAATCAGATGCTAAAAGATTATTCCC
The DNA here is from genome assembly GCF_036321535.1 of Camelus dromedarius. Lineage (NCBI taxonomy): Eukaryota > Metazoa > Chordata > Mammalia > Artiodactyla > Camelidae > Camelus > Camelus dromedarius. Next base: position 55,286,043 of record NC_087441.1, read on the forward strand.
TGAAAAGGTTAAGATCCATTATTATAGAAAAAAGACACATAAGCTTTCCATAAGCTACATTTCATTTGAAAAAAATGATCTCTATTTCAAATAAATTTCAGTGTACTTTCTTTCAATTATTATTTGACTATTTTGCCAAATCATGGCTAAAAATGTGGGCAATTTTTTATTGCATTTGGACTTTGTCAAAAGTGTTGGGTTCAGGGAAATGTTTTCTGCCAAGTTCCTCTATGTTCATGCCAAGTAATTTTCAATTGGTTTAAGCCCATGTGTATTTTAAATGAAATGAATACATACATTTTAGATTCCTTTACCCTTAACTCACCCAGATGGTTCAGAAGACATGCAATAAACCTTTGATTCATATTATAAGAAATAGATTGCTTTAAGGTTTGGAAGTCAGTAAGCAAGTCACCTCATTTGCAAAGAGTAAGTGGACCCAAATGTTATAACTCCAAGTGTCTGATGACAGTGAGAGTTGCATTCTCTTGAGGTTAGAATGAAGTTTTGAACTGAAACTCACTGAGGTAGATTTAGTACTTGGTTAAATGTTCAAACCTAATAATAGTATACTTTATATTTAATATTTACATGTCTTGAATCATACTAACTTCATTAACCTAGCTGATATGTAGAGCCTACTGCTAATAACCTCAAGTACTTACGACAACATATGAAGATATTGAAAATGGTATTGTATTCTTGTTTTATACTGGGTTATTTTAGTACATGAACTAGCTTTTATAGTGCATTGGAAGTCGGTGATGCAGACGTAACTAGAAATCAGAAGGAAATACTTAAGCCTACTGTCCACACCCGAGTTATTTTTTAGAGCATTTCACATATAGAATATTATTAACTATAATATATAATAAAATATTTTACTTTCATTTTATTGATCACATTCTAGATATGAAACCCTTTGTGAAAACTCAGATGTGCCCACCATACGATAATTTTCCATACTCAAATATATTTCAGATTTGAACCCCTATTAACTACTCAGTGGAAACTAACTCTCAGCCAAGGCAACCCCCTTTTTCCTAGGCTGGGGTCAAATGTTTGAGGGGTGAGGCAGTGTACTGTGCCAAGGCTCTGTGGGAAGTGCTATTTGCTCTTCTGCATCTGGCATCTGGGAAGATGGCCACTACCTGCTGCTTGTCCTCCAGCCCACGGTTTGCTACTGAGATACTACTTCCTGTCTCTGTCTCCATGCCTCACCAGCTCTAGTGTAGTTCTGTATTACGTCCACCACGCTGAAGGGTACAGGAATCCTGATACTCCTTGGCGCTCTGGGGCACGGCAATCTATCACTCCTGCCCTGCATTCTGAGTTCTTTGTTAATGAATCAGGACACTGGACCCGCCAACACGTATGTGCTAATTTTTCCCCTCTTACTTTTCTTCTTGTTTGTCCCAAGACTGAGGAACGTATGTTTGTGTGTGTGTGCACGGGCGTTTTCTTTTTGTGATAATCTTTGTCAGGGAAACACAATCTAGCTCCATCTTGATGTTTTATGAAGTGCTTTGTTCAAGCCAGCCGATCTCTTTTTCTCTAAAGACTAAGGTTTTTGTAAACCAAAGCCAGGGAAAGTACAAACCACCAACTGGCCTAAATTATTTGAATTAGTCTGAGGATTGCACAGTAGAGAGAAAAGAAGTGTTATTCTGAGAAGAAAAATATCTCAACAGCCTTAACCATCACTTTTAGAAGGAATCCATTCCCATTATTTTGTAATCTATAAGAACCATGTAGAGAATGCCTTAGTGCTAAAATAGTACCGCAGCCATGGACTTAAAAGTCTATAAATCTAAGGTCATAGGAAAAAAGGTTTTAATGACTCTTATTCCAAAATATAAAATAACTTAAAAGCATTACCATAAAGTAGGCCTACTTTGAAATTGGCCTAAGACCTAATAGATGTTGGGGGTAAGAGGTTGCTCTGGGGGTGTCAGGTAGGGGGAGTTCAATCCATCAAGTTCAAATTTATACCCCCTACCATGACTTCTTATTATTCAAGAAGGAAAATAGATTATCCTAATGCCTACTACATAATTGGAAATAAAAGGGAAAATAAAAGAGAAGTTGGAACACATTCAAGATTAAGGAAATTAGGAAAGTATCTGTTCAAAATGTATTATGTCGATTTAATGGGCTTTATGACTCAGGGCCCTTTCAGTTAATAGAGATTTACGACTGTTCGTTTTTAAGTTCCAACTTGAATCCACAGGTACAAACTCAAAAACCGTTGGATCCAGGCAGGTGACTTAAATGTGAACAGGACCTAATTTTAATCCCACAGGAGTTAATGGGAACTGGAAATGTACTTTCTCTTTTGTGAAAAGATTCACTGTTCACGCCAAATCAAACACGTCTGCAGGCAACACGTGATTTTCAGGTCACTGCCAAAGCAACCATAAATCCTGAAAATGAGTTAGAAGAATTTGCAAGTGAATTAGGAAATAATTGGATTACTTTGTAAACTGTGATATCTAGGCATGAAATTTTCAGAAGGAAATTCCAGAACTATTAATTTCATTATTATTTTTTAAAATGTTGTGCTTTGTCTCTGCTCTTTCCTTATAGTTCTCCTTCTCATCTTTTCAAACAGGACAGCAGCTCTAGCCTGTTGTAAACAAGCAGGAATTTTAAAATTTTAAATCTGATTCTCACTGGATGAAACTGGTGATCTTATTAAATTGGAAAAGCCGACTAGAATAAAGCAGGAAAACTGTTTAAAAGTTGTTAATAGATGGTGAGATACTGAGACACTGACCATGGCTGATACTGCTTGGTTTTCTGACAAACTTGGAAATACAGGTTTCATAGTCACCTTCCTGCCATAGATTTGTCATTGCTATTTCTGTTGTATATCATTGGAAGTGAGTTTTAAAATTATCAGTCTTATTTCTGTGAATGAAAAATGTGATCTGCCATATCAGTACACAAAGGATGCTGCAGCCGTCAACATTGCAGCCAGAACTCAGGCCGGAAGCAGGATGCCTGCCATCACGCTCTCAGCCACTGCTGACACTCCGAAGGGTACACCCTGAGGAGACTCAGGATGGGAAAGCACAGAATACTGGCCCTAGATAGCTCAGGTGCATATCAAAGGAAGAATTTCAACGAGCCCAGGCTCTTGCATCTTCCCATACATACAAAGACAAGCGCTAAATTCCTTAACTTGAGATATCTGGTTTCCTTTAATTAACAGTAATTTTATGTTCGACTACCTGGTGTTTGTTGCAAAATCTATACATCCTGTTTCTTCCCTTACCTCTTTGAAGCAGTCCCTTAGAGCTGTCTGAGGGGCTTGTCTCCCAGGCTTAAAGTCCTCAGAAAGTCCACCAAATAAAACATCATTCTCAATTTTTAGGTTGTGTATTTTTTTTCGGTTGACATTTCTTTGGATTGTTAGATTTTCCACATTGCACTTCAGTATGTTTGCTTATCGAAGCTTCACTCAACCGTATCTACCCTTATTTGCACCTTACATATGAGGAAACCGAGGTTCTAGGAAGGTAAGTGTTTTCCTCAAATGTAGGCTTCTGATTAAGACTAGGAAGAAAACACAAACCTCAGTTTTTTCTACTTTAGACTCTGGGCATTTTTCACCATGCCTTGCTACTCCAATGAAAATTTAGTTCTACTGAATTGTCTTTCTTCCAAATATTTATTCAACTATTTTATTTTACTGGTCTCTCCCAGATTTCTGTGAAGGAGACATGATTTGTCTCAATCCAAATGTACAGGAAAGAGAAATGTAGGAAATTTAAGTTACTAGAAATCAAGCAGTGAATCAGGTCAGACTGAACAGAAAATGGTTTCCTGGCTCCTGTTGGGGAGTTTCCTTATCTGTCCTAGCCTGAGCCTGCAAAGAAGCAGGAGTTCTTCATTTAGTGTGATATAATTATTCCGTGTTCCTTCACCCATGAACTAACCAACTCTGCAGTTTACATGCTCTTTTACTTACAGCTTATGGTTTTAATTATAGCTTTCATCACTTCCTCTGACTTTTAACCACCTGTCAGTCCCTTGCAAGATTCTTTCTTTCTCAGTGGCCATTGATGGCAATGTTGCAGATACTTTAGTTCAGGCTTGTGCTTTTGTTCCATTTATGCTAATGATAAATCCTACACTTCTAACATGATACTTAGGGTGGAACTCAGTGGAGCTAATCATATTCCCTGCATAATGTAATTCTGAACTCCCTGAGATGAAAATAGCATTAGAATTTTCTGTAATTTTATGTCTGCTCTCTCAATACTTCTGAGGTTTAAACAGATTTGGTTTAGATGACCTGAAGTTCAAGGTTTTCCTAAGTGAACTGAATGAATTATCTCTGCTTTCCACTTAGCAATGATGTTTATAAACTGACAATGAAATGGGATGACAGTCTCCTAAGGGTAGGAAGCCAGGCAAGAGACTTGTCAGCACCATTGCACGTCCGTTGATTTGTTTTGTATTTTTTCACTGGTTCTTTGTTCATGAAAGTCAAATCACAAAATAATCCTATAGGATCTTGAGGTCAGCCAGGATTGTATTAGCTGTTCTCATATTTCAAGCTTTTGATGAGAAAACATAAAAAGAAGGAAATAAAATAATTTCTAAAGCAAAAATAGCCTTTTTCTTTATGTCCTATGTATTCACGTGGAATTATAAATATTGATTTTTGCAAACAGTGATGGAATTTTTTTCTAGGCTTCTCTGTGGTTCCATGGTATAACAGAACAAAGATATCAGAATCAGCCATAGATTTGTCTAATGGGTATACTTCTACCGTGACAAACTACCTGACCTCTTTTCACTTCATTTGAGAGACTGAGACATTAATACCTATCTTATAAGTGTTGTTATCAAGATCAAATGTGCTAATGTACACTGAAGTCCATCAATAAAATTGGTGGTTATTTCTGATAAGTATTTATACATTGACAGTGGCTATTTAAATTAACTTGTCTAAAATTTACAAAGCCCCAGAATATTCAAGAACGGAAGTGCTCTGAAAGTGTACATTACCTCACATTACTCTCACTCCTGGCCACACTAGTCTGATGATAGAGCAAAGTTGTAATAACAACAGACCCCATTCTCTGAGTCTCTGAAATCTGTGCCATTTACATCTTTCCATTCAGGTTCTGGTGGGTCAGCAGGGTTTTGCAAGGCCTCTCCAAAGATCACGAGTTACATTTTCTTCTACCACAGCCACGTCTTGTCTGCCACTCCTGCACGGTGTTTCATCACCACCATGCTAGCCTCTGTTACTCCTGAGGCTGATTCCCAGGCTCTCGAACTATCAGACCATCCAGGTTAATTTCTCCTGTTTCTAATGTTATAGGGATTTTATGTGGATAGATACTGAGCTCAAGTAGTAGAACACATTCCCCCCATATCCGACCCTACCTTGAAGAATTATGTTGCCGTCCATTGCCAGTCCACATAATAGAACTAATTTTTTTTCTTATTTTCTTACACTGACATAAAGTGATGAAGTTCTTTCATTTTGCCTACTTTTGTTGCAGCTCTTTTTCTCTGTGGGACCCCAGAGGTAGATCAAAAAAATAATCTCAAGTGCATCATCACTAAAATAAGCACCCCTCTTCGTGCAGCCCTCATCTTCTGTCCATACTTGTGAACTTCAACTGTATTTGCTTCTGGCTAAATTCCTTCTTTAAGGGTTAATAATGGCTTGAAAATTGGGCAGCCATTTGTCTCTATTCAAAATACAGCCAATGATCGCATAAATAGAAAAATGCTTACCAATCTCATTCACAATCCATTCTTCCCTCCCTCAACACATTTTCAGAACTGGATAAATTCTCCAAGGTACAAAGTATGAGTTCTCTTTACATTACTATGGCTACTTGAGATATGTGAGGATGCCAACTTTTGTCATGTAATTGTGGTCAAACTTTATCAGAAGTACCCCAGTCCAATGTAGATTGCATTATTGACTAAAGTGATAAGCATACATTATGATAGATCTATTATAGTTCCAGTCATCTTTTTGAAATTCTATTCTTGATATTAGTTTTATGTGATACTCATCTGGTCTTGAATTACAAATGAATCACATTTCCCAGACTACTAAATTCTTATTCAAAATATTTATCAGCTATCATCAGAAGCGATGGCAGATTAAGCTAGTTTTAAATGTACCCTTTTCACGTAGGCTGAAAGTATTTTCTAACTTCTGAGGCTCAGCTGGGGAGGTTATTGTATTTGGGTGTTCATACTACACACTCGTAACTGTAGCTGAGGAATTTTAACAGTTGGGTCAGACCTACCTGCAGTCTAAGAGATTTTTGCATGGACCAATCACTTATTACAGAACATCAAAGGGTTTCTCAGGAAGCAAAAGCATTTTCTTCCTAAGTGGAAGTGAATTGCTAGTTTATTCAGGGGAATCTCTTTGCATTAAAGGAGTTATGTTACTTCCTAACCACCCATGAATTACTGAAAACGTCTTTGAAAGATTTGAAATGTGGTGTTCTTTACTATCATCTGGTGCACTAATGTTGAAATTAAAGATGGGCTTAGATAAGAGATCTTATTTTCTTTTTAAATAAATGTGCTTTTACCATTAGATTATTGTCTCTATGGTTGTCCCACTGAGCTGTAAATTATTCCCATTATTTTATCATGTGCTTCATTTCTGTTGTCCTGGTAACAAAGTATAATTGCCTTTTTAATATTTATGTATTTTATTCAAATGACTCTTTTTAACTAAAGGAAAAGTGAACTCTAACAGTTGAAGGGCATGTCAATTCTAATCTCTATAAAACTTCCACTTCTTTCCTTTGTTTTTTGGCCTTTCTCTTGTATTAGTTCTATAATATGAACTTCAGTAGAGACTTTAACATATTTTTTAAAATATTTTTATAAAAATTGTACGTTCAACAGGAAAACTATACATATTTATTTACTAAACGTAAATGTGCTAATCAAATGTTCCAAATTATATTAAATGTCATTGCTAGTAAGTTAGCCATTCTCATTAAGGCAAACACATTATTTTGAGGAAAGTGGATTCTGACCCTTCATTATTATCTGTTACCCTGCTGCAGTGCTCAAATAATGACCTGTTTTTCATAATGGAGAGCTCATTTCAGATTGGCTGTTTTAAAGAGATTTGCCAGTCATTTAAGCTGGGCAAAAAACTATCAGTTTGCACAAATTTAAAATCAATTACATTAAAACTTCACTTTTTCTTTAATAACATTTTGTTTCAGTATCTAAATATAATTTGGGGAATTATATGTAAATAGGCAGGGAATTACATGTAAATAGGCTGGGAATATTATAGTAAGTGGTAATATGGCTGGCACATCTTCATCTCTTTCTACTGCTGTCATAATTTGAAAAAAAAAAAAAAGACCAAAATTGCAGGAAATCTTTTTAATTTGGCGATAAACAGATTGTGAAAACAGATTTTAGTTTTCAAGAAGGAAACTATTACATGAGCTAGAGAAATAAACTTTCTAAAATTTGATAAAGCAGCATAATCCTGAACTTTGACAGCAAACTCACTGCAAATCAATCAATTTATAAATGTTTTTGGAGTCAAAGAATATTTTTAAAAATACTTGTAAACTGATGCTGCATATGGAGAAAGGAAAAACAATGTTTAAAAAACTCCTGCCAGAGAAAAAAATTAAATAATGATATTTGTAGATTATTATAAGTTTGGAAATGATCAATGCTTTTGACTTATGATTCGGTTTCAGGGGGAACACTGGAAGAGTTACTCCTGTATTTGATGCTAGTCTACTGCATTGTGCAAAAAGCTTGTAAACATTACCTAATAGGTCACAAAATTTATGTAATAAAATTCAAGTTTGGCAGTTATTTTTAAGGTTGTTTTATGAGATTAAATTAAAATGCCTTCAAATTATATATTCTATCTTTTAATCTAAACTTAGATTATTTGTAAGACTGGAATTTTTAATACTTTCAAACTAGCATGAATTAGAAATTCTGGTTCAGTTTACAAGTAAAACAGTGTTACTTAAAAGATAAGACTGATTTTTTTTTTCTAATGGACTAATTTGTAGAGCAGCTTTAGGTTCACAGCAAAACTGAGAAGAAGGTACAGAGATTTCCTATATGGCCCCTGTCCTCACATATACATAGCCTACATTATTATCAACATCTGTCACCAAAGTGGTTACTTCTGTTACAACTGATGAACCTACACTGACACATTATTTTCACCCCGATCAGTATTTTACATTAGGGTTTACTCTTAGTGTTAACACATTCTTTGGGCTTGGACAAATGTATAATGACTTGTAACCACCATTACAGAATCACAGAGTATCTTCACTGCCCTAAAAATTCTTTGTGCTCTGCCTATGCATACCTTCCTGCTAATTCCTAGCAACCACTGATCTTTTTACTATCTCCACAGTTTTGTCTTTTCTAGAATGTCATACAGTTGAAATCAAATGGTATTTAACCTTTTCAGATTGACTTCTTTTAGCAATATGAATGTAAGTTTCATCCACATCTTTTCATGGATTGGTAATTCATTTCTTTTTAGTGCTGGATAATATCCCATTGACTGGATATAACACAGTTTACTATGCATTCACTACTGAATGGCATCTTGGATACTTCCAAGGTTTGGCAATAATGAATAAAGCTGCTATAAGCTATTCACAACACCCAAAAGATGGATGCAACTCAAGTGTCCATCCTTAGATGAATGGTTAACAAAATGTAATACATACATATAAGGGGATATTATTTAGCCTTAAAAAGGAATGGCATTCTGACACACACTACAATGTGGATGAACCTTTAGGACATCATGCCAAGTGAAATGAACTCATCAAAAAAGACACACATTGTACGATTCCGTTTATATGAGGTATCTAGAATCGTCAAACTCATAGACTTATGTGTTTAGAAAGTGGAATGGTGGTTTCCAGGAGATAGGAGAATAAGAATGGGAAGTTATTTTCCCATGGGTACAGGTTTTCAATTTGGGAAGAAGAAAAAAGTTCTGGAGATTGATGATAGTGATTGTCACAGTGGTGCCAATGAACTCTATGTGTGAAAATGGTTAACATGGTAAATATTATGTTATATATATTTTTCCACAACAAAAATTTTTCAAACCTGTTACAAATATCTGTGTGCAGATTTTTGTGTTGATATACATTTTCAACTCCTCTGAGTAAACACCAAGGAATGCAATTGCTTGGACTGTGTTATAAGAGTATGTTCAGTTTTATAAGACACCACCAAACTGCTTTTCAAAGGGGCCGTACCATTTACATTCCCACCAGCACTCTGTGAGAATTCTTCCTCCACCTCCTTGTTGGCATTGGTGGTGTCAATGTTATGGACTTCGGCCATTCTAATAGTGTATAGTGGTATTTCATTGTTTTAATAGGCATTTTGATAATGACACACAACTTGCAACATTTTCATAAGTCCTTATTTATGATGTCTGTAGCTTCTTTGGGGAGGTGTCTATTAAGGTCTTTAGCCCATTTTAATTGGGGTGTTTGTGACCTTACTGAGTTTTAAGAGCTCTTTTTATATTTTGGATAACTCCTTTATCAAATATATCTTTTGCAATATTTTTCCAAGTCTGTGGCTTGTCTTGACGTCCTCCTAAGATTGTCTTATGCAGAACAGAACTTTCTAAATTTAATAAAGTTCTGCTTATCAATTCTTTTGCCATGGATTGTGCCTTTGGTGTTACATGTTAAAAGTCATTACCAAATCCAGTCATCCAGATTCTCTCCTATGTTATCTTCTAGAAGTTTTATTATTTTTGTATTTTGTGTGTTATTTATCCATCTTAAGTTTTGAGAAGGGTGTAAGGTCTGTGTCTAGATTCATTTTTTTGCACATGGAAATCCAGTTGTCTCAGCACCTTTTGTTGAAGCCTATCTCTTCTCCATTGTACTGCTTTTCCTTCTTTGTAGGCTGCAATTTATTATAGTAATTTTCTGATATATTTATGTTGCAGAGGTAATGCTATGTATCTACCAAACTTGAGCATTTAACGGAGACAATGTATTTGAGTTTTAATCAAAGGAATATGGGCACGGTGATGTCTGCTGCTTGTAATCTCCCACAACTTTTTATTTCTTCTCTAACCCAATTCATACATCTGGCACCAAAATTACTAAATGAATAGTCTGTGTCTCTGGTTAACATTTAGAGGAGGGCTGCCTAAGACAGCTGTCTGACCTGCCTTAGAATACAGTAAAAATAACAATTAAATTTCTCTTGTGTTAAACCAATGAAATCACCAAACATGAGAGATAATATTACTTACTCTGAATAACATATGGCAATATAATACAATAATTTCTCTAAGACTCCAAAAAAACAGAAATTGCTTTAGAAATCAGGTGTTTGAGTTAAAAATGGGTTAAAATTATAACATTTAAAATTACAACATCATCTGTGCAGTTTTTAATGATGGTCATTCTGATGGTGTGAGGTAGTTTTGATTTCTCTAATAATTAGCAATACTGAGCATTTTTTTCATGTGCCTATTGGCCATCTGTATATTTTCATCGGGAAACGTCAGTTTAGGTCTTCTGTCCATTTTTGGACTGGGTTATTTTTTTTTGTTATTGAGTTGTATGAGCTGATTGCATATTCCGGAAGTTAAGCCCTTGTCAGTTACACCATTTGCAAATATTTTCTCCCAGTCTGTAGGTTGTCTTTTTGTTTTATTTATGATTTCCTTTGCTGTGCAAAAGCTTTTAAGTTTAATTAGGTCCCATTTGTTTATTTCTGCTTTTATTTCTATTTTCTTGGGAGACTGACCTAGGAAAACATTGCTACAATTTGTATCAGAGAATGTTTTGCCTATGTTCTCTTCTAGGAGATTTATGGTGTCTTACATTTAAGTGTTTAAGCCATTTTGAGTTTATTTTTATGTATGGTGTGAGGGAGTGTTCTAATTTCATTGATTTACATGCAGCTGTACAGCTTTCCCAATATTACTTGCCAAAGAGACTGTCTTTTCTCCACTGTATATTCCACAAAGGATAAATGGTTGAGAGAGTGTGGAGACAAGGAAACACTACACAGCTAGTGGGAATGTAATCTGGTGCATCCACTATGGAGAGCAGTATGGAGATTCCTTAAAAGCTAAAAATAGAGTTATCATATGATCCAGCAATCCCACTCCTAGGCATATAACCAAAGAACACTTCAACTCAAAAAATACATGCCCAATGTTCATAGCAACACTATTTGCAATAGCCAAGACATGAAAGCAACTTAAATGTCCCATGACAGATGACTGGATAAAGAAGTTGTGAGATACAGATATATAGATATATAATGGAATACTACTCAGCCATAAAAAATAAAATAATGCCATTTGCAGCAACATGGATGGACCTGGAGATTACCATACTAAGTGAAGTAAGTCAGACAAAGACAAATAATACATGCTATCACATATGTGGAATCTAAAAAAATGGAACAGATGAACTTATTCACAAAACAAAAACAGACTTACAGACATAGAAAACAAACTTACGGTTACCAAAGGGGAAAGGGGAGGGGATAAATTAGAAGTTTGGAATTAGCAGATATAAAATACTACATACAAAATAAACAACAAGGACCTACTGTATAGCACAGGGAACTGTATTCAGTATCTTGTAATAATTTATAATGAAAAAGAATGTGATTATGTATATGACTAAATCACTTTGCTGTACACCAGAAAGTAACACAGCATTGTAAATCAACTATACTTCAATGAAAAATAAATAAAATTAGTTTTTATACAAAATTAAATAATAAGTGCTTTAATAGCATTAAGTATATGTCTATAAAATCTATGTGTCACTGAGAATATCTAGTACTGATTACCTCTAGATTTTTTGATAATAATCTTTGTTTTTGATATATAATCTTCATCACTATCATTACAACAGCTTCTTTACACCTTTAAAAACATTATGTATATTTTTATAATCAAAGCCAGAATAAAATACGTCTTTTGCCTGGTTAAAATGTCTTTCACTCCAGTTACTTAAACTTTTATGAAATATTCATATAGATAGAGAACAAATGATGGTGGAAATACATACACAAGTAATTACATACAGAGAATATATTTTTCAGGTTAAGTGTATCTTCACCAATTTTCCCCCTCATTGAACTGTCAATTACTGTAAGAATGGTGCTGAAGTATCTAACCATAATAGTGGAGTTGCCCACTTCTCTTTGCAGTTCTGTCATAGATATTTTGACCCTCTGTTTTGATTTTTATACCTTACGATTGTTAGCTCTTCTTGGAGAATTCATTCCTTTATCATTATATAATGTTCTTCTTTATGTCTGAATTGTTTTTCTTCTTCCCCAAGTCTGCTTTGTCTGAAATTAACATACCTACTCCAGCTTTTTTGATAAATGTTAGCATCACATACTTTTATAGAACTTTACTTTTAATATATCTGATACCTTATATTTAAAATGGCTTTATTGTAGACAACATAGAGTTGACTCTTTTTTATCCACTCTGACAATCTCTTTTAATTAGTACATTTAGACCTTTCAAATTTTGTGATTATTTATATTGTTGGATAATTATCTGTCATGTTTATAATTGTTTCCTGCTCATTAAATTTGTTCTTTCTCCCCCACCTCTTTGATTACTTCTTCTGGTTTTAGTTGAGAATTTCACATCCCAGTTAGCTCCTTTTTGAGCATATCAGTTATATTTTTCAAAATTTCTGTGGTTGCCCTACAGTTTTCAATATATATTTCTAATTAATCTAAGTCAATGTGCAAATAACATTATACCATTTTACATGTAAGCTGCATTTATAATAGAGCATCTCTAATTCTTCCCTCTTGTCCCTTAGGGTACTGTTAGTACTAATTTCACTTATCTGGATATTATGGTTACTGAATACATGAGTACATTGTTAATACTGTTACTTTAAATAGTTATATTTTCATCATTAAAGAATAAGAAGAGTAAAAGATTTGATTTTACCTTCACTTATTCCTTCTCCTACACTCTTTATGTAAACCCTAGTTTCTGACCTGTATCATTTTCTTTCTCCCAAAATAATGTATTTTGACAATTTTTCAGGCAGTTCTCAGGTTAATTATCTGTTTTTGTTTGTCTGAGGAAGTCTTTACTTCTACTTCACTTTGAAGTATAATTTCACTGAATATAGAATTCTAGGTTGCTTTTTTTTTTTTTTTTTTTTTTTTTTTAGCTATTTAACTATTTCACTTTACTCTCTTCTTGATTGTATTCTATTCAGATGTCTGACCTAATTCTTATCTTTGTTCCTCTATGGGTATGCTGCTTTCCCTCTGGTTTCTTTCAAGATTTTCTCTCTGTCTTTGGCTTTCTGCAGTTTGAATATACTATGTCTAGTTATCACTTTTGTTACTTTGTTAACTATTTAACCTGTTTGGTGTTCTCTGACACTCATGCATGTCTGGTTTGGTGCCTGTCATTAATCTGGAAAACTATCAGCCGTTTAACTTCACATATTTCTTCCAAATTCTTTCCTCTCTTATTGGTACTACAATTAGGTGTATGATGCACCTTTTGAAATTGCCTCATAGTTCTTAGGTGTTCTTTTCAGTTTCCTTCATAAGTTTTTTTTTTTCATTTCAGTTCAGGAAGTTTCTATTGGCCTATCTTCAAGTTCATAGATTCTTTCCTGGAGCATAGTCAGTCTACTGATAAGTCTATCGAAATAATTCTTTATTTCCATTACAGTTTTTTCAATTTAGCATTTCCTTTTTATTCTTTCTTAGAACTTACATCTCTTTGCTTACATTAACCATCTGTTCTTGCATGTTGTCTACTTTTTTGCGTGAGATCTCTTAACATATTTGTCATAGTTATTTTAATTTCTCTATCTGTTAATTCCAACATAAGTATCATATATGAGTCTGGTTCTGATGTTTTCTTTTTCTCTTCAGACTATTTCCTCTTGCCTTTTGGCATGCTTTGTAAATTTCATTGAAAGACAGACAGATCACATTGGGTAATAGGTTTTATGTTACTCTTGTTAGGAATTGGGCTGTGTCTACTATTTCTGTAGTTGTAGATTATAGAAACTTCAAATTCCTTTAGTGGCCTTGTCTTTGTCTCCTCCATAAATAGAGGCTAAGTCTCACCACTCTTCTGTTGTATCAATTTTTATTACACTAGAGCCCTGTTGGCATGGTGGTAAGAATTGGGGGAGGATAAACTGTCTATAATCTTATGATTTAATCTGTCTTTTGGTGGTCCTATGTCCTAGGTCTGTGAGCTTCACAGGTGTTGCTCCAGTGATATAGCCTTTTATCCCCTTAGATGAGACACAAAGGATAGAGGAAGCTAGAGTGGGATGGAGATAAAGCTTCAAGTTCTGCTCTTAAAGCAGAGATATACCTCTGGTAATTCTTTGTCCTTGGAGAGTAGGCTTTTATGGACAATATTCTGGGTATATACTTTACAATGATTACTTTTCATCTCCACCTGCTAGAGTTAGAACTTCTTTGTGTGAACCTCGTGAGCTTCCTAGAAGTAAACTACATGCAAGTATGGGTCCCCTGTAAGATGTGGCCCCAGGAATTTCTTAGTCTTAAGCTGATCCATACTCAATGCCCAGTAATTTGTCAAGATTATTATTTAAGTATTCCTATAAGTTTATGGCTCTAACAGCTTCTAAACCTGGAAGGCAGATCTTGCCTGTGACTGCAGGTATTCACCTGTCTCTCAAGACTTCCAGGTAACAGTCTTCCCCAACAACTCAGATGCATCCAGAAAAAGTAGTTGATTTTCAGTTTATTTAGCCTTTTCTTGTTGTAATGACAGGTATTATGACTTCCAGGTTATTTATATCTTGAAGCTAAAACTAGAATTTGCAGGGTATATTTTAGAAATATAACTTACCAGATTTTCAAGGGCTAGACATTTTCCTTCCAAGTGAGCACACTTTCCCTCCCTTTCTTTTTTGAAGTATAGTCAGTTTACAATGTTGCATCAATTTCTGGTGTACAGCATAATGTTTTAGTCATACATACACATACATATATTGTCCTCCCTCTCTTTACTCCTTCATTTCTTGCCTCCTTCCCTCCCTACCTTAAACTTCAGAGTCTGTAAATTGTTAAGACTGAGGATATACAATATCTGTAGAAGCACTATATTGAGCCAGTTTTGATTTCTTTGGCCCAACACACATTTTTAATTATATGACAACATGTAATTTAAAAGATATGAGATTTCACATAAAAGTAAACATTTGCTCCTTTCCTTAACAATTCGAAGTACTGGCAATACTGAGTTCACAATTGCATATGGAAACTATGTTTCAGATGCCTCCATTAAATGACCAGTATGTGCTATTGTATTTACCACATTGAAAGAAATATATATTTTATTTATGTAAGCTTCTTCCAGGCACACATTTTGGTTTGCTACTGAAAAGCAATTCCAACCCTAACTACCTTGAACTAGGTCAAATTTCACAGGTTAATGGTACAGTCCCCCCACAAGACTGCCATCACTTCGGACACCAGCCACAAGCTCTGAGTTCTAGGTCACTTGTGCCCTGACCAACAGGTTACAAACTTGGAATTTCCCACTAACCCCTCAGGTCCAAAAATTTGCTAGACTGACTCAGAGAACTCAGGAAAGAACTATACTTAACAACTACAGATTAGAAGGAATGCAAATAACAGTCATTCAAAAGAAGAGACCCAAAGGTAAAACTCAAAGAGGGTATCAAAGGAGAAGCTTCCATGTCCTCAGAACACATTATTCTCACTTTTTTGTGTATCACCAACAAAGAAGCATATCTGAACTATGGTGACCAGAGGTTTTATTGGGATTTTACTATGTGGTCATGACTTATTGAATCTTTGATCAAAGTGGTTGAATTTAAGCTCCAGTCCCCCCGCCACCAGAGGACAGACTGGTATCCCATGGCTCAAAGCCCCAATCCTTTACTCGCTTTGGTCTTTCTGTGGTAGTGTGCCCCCATCATGAGTCATGTTATTAACTAAGTAATCTAAGAGCCAATCATAAGTCACCTCATTAGCATAAACTCAATGTGGCCCTAGAGTCCCACCTGAACAAAGACATCCCTATCACCAGGATATCCAAGGGTTTAGAGGTTACCTCCCAAGAACCAGACATAAAGAATAGCTACTTACTTTATTATACAACAGCCATCCATATTCTGAGGCAAAGTTCTGGAAACACATAAAACTGTAAACAAAAAAGTCAGTAGGTTAGAAAACAAAGAGGTTTGTCTCAATAAAGAGGACTCGAGGCTACTGTACGAATACTGATAATTATCAGAAGCTAAATAATCATTTTAGTTGAGTTGCAAATTTAGCCGTTTCATTCAGTTTTAGAAGCCTTAAATTAATACCTATACTAATTTCTTGAGAACTCTTTTTTTTCAATTTTAAAATAGGTCATACATAATGTAGTCTGCAAAATCTTACAAAATAGTATATTTTTTAATTTTTAATGTATACTCCTTGGTATAAGACTTTCCTCTCCATTGCCCTGCCCTACGCATTTTTTATCATTCCTATTATAAAAGGAATAATAATTATTAAGTAGATGCTACAGAAGAGGTACACAGAGAATAGCATAGAAATGTAAAGGAGAAGATGGCTCACTGCCTCATGAATCAAGTAATGTTTGAGTTTTTACACATAAACATTAAAAATGAATCTGTAAAAATAATTTTGAGAAAAATTTAAAAAAATGAAAGGACGTAAGAAAAAGTGGTTTGATACGGCCAAAACATGGTTAAATATGAGGCTAGATCTAGGCAGAAGCTAAATCATAAACCACCTTTTATTCCATGCTCAGGTATTTGACTTTTCAATCTGAAGGCAATTGGAAAACACTGAAGGATTTTATGCAAGACAGCATCAGGATTAGATATATTTTAAAAGTTATCCTTGTGATAATGTGAGGGAGAATTTTATCATTTGTAAAGTGATGTTATGAAATATTTTGTGAAGGATAAAGGATACATAGAAGAGTGCACAATTTATAATCATACAGCTTGATCAATTTTCACCATGGGGCCGTATCTGTAGCCAGAATCCAGATCAATACAGAGAACACTGTATACTGTCATTCCCACAGAAAGCCACTTGTAACTTCTCCCGACTACCCATATTCCTCCTCAAAGAGAAACAGTACCCGGACTTCTAACATTTTATTGGTTTGCAATGCTATACAGTATTCCATTTTATAATTTATTCAAATTAATATACCTATTTTACTATCGTTAGGGTTTTTCAGTGGGGCTATTATAAAGAATGATACTATTAACATTCCTATTGATGTCTTATGGTGTCCATTTGCATCTATTTCCGTGGAGTCTACATGAGGTTGTGGAATTCTGGATCAGAGAACATACCTTTGTTCAGGTTTAATATATATTGCCAAACAGATTTCTAAAACTTACTGAGTTTGAGATGTCTGTTAGTATAAATACTGATAGAGGTGCGGAGGTTAAACAGCAAGTAAATATATAGCTTAGTGTCTTCAGAGAGCAGTACGGGAGAAGTATACATGTCTAAGTTATAAGCATCCAGGTGGTAGTTAAAGTCATTAAAAAGGAATGAGATTAGTAGGGGGATAAAACAAAGGCCAAGAAGAGAAAAGCTACAAGGAAGAAACCTAGGAAAATCTGAATTTACTGAGTGGATGAAGGAAGAAGAACTCACAGAGTCTAAAAAAGTAAAAGCCACAGTTAAAAGAAAATTATCAAAAATAGGATAATAGGCTAAGTATATATATATATATAGTTTTTTTCAGAAGTAATAGTTAAGAAATACACATTTTGAAAAAAAAAAGTTAAAGGGGAAAAAAGGGATTGAAATGTTCTCATTCGAATTGAATCCCTAGGAGTTCACTGGTAAACTCACAAAGACTATTTCAGTGGAGCTGGGGTCATAGACTAGATGCTTACAGGAAACAAGGAAGATTTCAGGTAAAGAAGTGGAAGATTCCATCTAGATTGCCTTTCTTTAGTGGGATAGTGGGTCCATGAAAGAGAGACCTCTAGGGAGACTGAAAACAGCTTGAAAAATACATTTGTTGTCTCTTAGACAAGTTTAGTGGTGCATGATTTCTGTTAGTTTATTCTTTCTATTTATGGAATAACATTCCACCTGCATTTATAATACCCACTGGCCATTGCTATTATTTGTAGCAATGAGCTGTACCACAGCAAACTAGTTTATTAAACAAAAGCGAAACAAACAAAAGGAAAAAAAAAAAAAAAACCCTGCTAACGTTTTTCCCTTTAATTAGCAACATCCACAAATTTCTTGAAGATTATCCCCAAGTCATGCCAGGGCTGCTACTAATGTTGCACACTGGTCCTGCTGCAACAGCACTGTTCAATAGAGCTTGAAATTAGCGAGAGACACAGGGACACTCTGACAGCCAGTCCGATCATGGCCTCCAATTCTGAGCAAATTTGCTCACATGAGAAATAAGGTTAGTGGAAACATTAAAGAAATGTGAATACTACTGCTTTGTAGTAATTGGCTCTCAGCGATTCATGCTGGCCTGATTCTGAAACCTACAAATTGAAAGCTTAAAAGCCATATTTCAGAAAATGTCTCTTTTCTTAAATAATGAAAAGAGACCAAATGTCTATTAAAGTAACCAACTAGCTTTTAGTTTTAGTTATTGTGTGATTGTAGGTAAGGTATTCGGTACTAGCCTCTCTTCTAAAATAATACATTAAAGCCACTGGTTGATATAGATTTTTAGTTAAATGGTTACTTTAATATGTATGTATTTATGTGTTATACATATGGTTTTAAGTATTTTTTTAAATTCCAGTTATCAGTATTTTTTCATGTGTATATGTGCCTTAAAATGCAGCCTTTTCCTTTCCTGCCTCCCCCACCTCCCTTTTTTTCCCCTGAGCTAATGACATTTAAGTTACTGGATAAACTTGTATCCTTGAATTTATTTTTGTATATATAATAGTATATTACTTGTTTTTAAGCATTGTAAAGATGTCCTATGACTGAACAAAATGTATATATACAGAATTAGCTCTGTGAATCAAAAGAGATTTTTTGCTAAGAGCCGCAGAATCAGCCTCTGGAGTTAAGGAGCAACTGAACATTAAGAATATGAGTGGTAAATTAAAAATCAAAGCAATAGGTACCATTATACTAATCTCATTATCATATTAAAACAGTTATAACCAAGTCTCTGAATTTAATGTGCAATTGACATGCCCTAGTACTGCTTACATATTTATAATGATATAATCATTTGGGAAAACAATATGGCAAAATGTTTTAAAAAGCTATAAATACTCTTGGTCCTTTGACTTACTAAATCTGTTCCTGGAACTTTATCATGTAAGGTAACACAAAGATCTTAATGTATACTTACTGTGGCACAATGTAGCTTTATCTGTTGTACCAAAGGACTTAATAACACTTAAAAGAATCCTGAAAGTCTGGATTAGTCTGTTTGGGTTGTCTTTACAAAATACCACAGGCTGGGAAGCTTACACAACAGAAATTAGTTTCCCACTGCTCTGCAGGCTGGGAAGTCCATGATCAAGGTGCCAGCCAGTTTGGGTCCTGATGAGAGCTCTCTACCCTGTATGTGATGGGTTTTGTTCTCACTGTGTTCTCATGTGGCATAAACAGAAAGAGAGACAGACAGCACACAAGCTCTCTTTTGCCTATTTTGAAAACACTAAACTGATAAAGATCAGAGACCTCCGTTATAACCTCATTTAACGTTGATTACTTCTTTAGAGGCCCCATCTCCAAATACAGCCACAATGGGAGTTAGGGCTTTAATATATAAATTTGGCAGGAGTCACGTTCATCCCATAGAAGACTCTTATGGCTTCATTAAATTAATGTTTAGAAAGACTGGGTAGAAAGGTGGGAAAATGTTAAGAACATATGTCAAGTGAAAAGGACAAAGATTATATATAGTACAACGTGAAATATATTCCAATAGTATTGATTTGAAAGAGGCCTGAAAGATACAATCCACAATAAATATGAACTCTTCAAGTGCCTTATTTAGATGATACTATTTTAAGTAAAAGCATAGGTAGTATATGACAGAACTATAATTTCAGGTAAAAGTGAAGAAAAGGAATTTTCTCTATAATATATATATATATAAAACTCTACCTCATACCATGCACAACAATCAATTTCAGAAAGATAAAAGATTTGGTGTAAAAGACAAACTTACAAACTGTTAGAAGAAAATGCTGAAAATTATCTTCACGGCCTCAGGGTAGGAAAGGATTTCTTTTTTCTTTTTCTTTTTTTAAAAGAGAGCCAAAATTATTTGGGTTAATTTTAAGTAAATGATTTTAAGCAATCTTTTCGATAATAGTTAGAAAGTAGAACTAATTTCCCCTGAGAACCCTGGTAATTTGTAACATATTCATGTTATAAGCATGTAGAAGGAGCATTCTATTCTCAATATGGGATGTATTTGTGCTAGTCAAACAAATCAATGAAATATGTAAAAAGAAAATGGAGGAATTAGAACACAGCAGGCTTTTATGATCTTTAACATTATTTGATTAGTTAATAGGTGGAGGAAAGGATTTTTTAAGCAAGATGTTCAAAGTATAAAAGAAAGAGAATACATCTTACTATTTTGAACATAGGAATATAACTACTACTTACACATCTTTCTTCTCTAAAGAGATTGAAAAGACAAGTCACACTTGGAACTTGAAAAGACAAGTCATATTTGGAACATATACTGGAAAAAGATATTTGCTCTTGCCACACTGTTGACAACAGATAGACATTCAGAATGTATAAAGAACTCCTATAAAGTAAAACAAAGAAAAGAATCTAATGGAAACACGAGTGGCCAGTAAGTAAAAATATGTGTTCAGCCTCATTAGTAATCATGAAATACAAATTAAAACCACAATGATTTATATTTTCACTCTGGCAACTTGGCAAGAATAAAGGAGTCCAACAATATTACCTATCAGTTAGATACAGAGCAACCAAATGTTCATGAACAGTTGATCTATTACTTTGAAAATGTCTGGACAAAATATAGATGAAGATGAAACACTCAGATGCTCAACTCAGTAATACAATATTCAGTATTTATCACAGAGACACTCTTGCAGGTGTGCTCCTGAAGACTTGTATAAGATTGTGAATAGCACCAATATTTATGATAGGAGGAAGAATTGAAATGACACAGGTGTCAATTGTTGATAGAAAATATGATCACTAGAAGATTATTATATAAAAATTAACACTGTAACAGTGAAATTAAAGCTATTCCAATCAAGATGAATGAAGCTCAAAAGACATAATGTTTGGTATAACAAGTAAATGATAGTAGAGTATTTAAGTTATGATACTTAAGTTATGATTCTATTTATATAAAGTTCAAAAACAGACAGACCTAAACAGTATTACTATACCTAACACGTATCAGGTATAGTAAAATGATAATATGAAGCAAGGACATATTTAACCAAAAACTTTGGATGAAGGAGGGGAAAGATTTGTGTAGTCAGTTAGGGGTAGACAGAGCATGAAGATAATAATCAACATTTTACATTATGTAATAGATATTGCTGTTTGCATTATTACTTTTCTGTTTCAAAATGTACATATATCTATAATGTATTTTGTATATTTGGTTTTTCAAAGAAAAGTAACAGGTTTTTTTTTAATGCTATTATCATGTGCAAAGCGGTATATATGAGAGATCTGCTTCCTAAATAGTCCTCTAAAGACAGACTTCCAAAGCACATAGCTTATTTCATTTGGGCCATTTTGATCCCACTGTTTTGACCTCACTAAATTTTGATTATAAGCATTTAATCAGAATTATGCAAACACAGATATTCTTGTTTTCAAAAATAACTAGAATAAGTTAATAGTTGGATGAATACAATAAAAAAATTTTAAGTAACATTTTTTCTATTTTTATTTTCTAATTTTTAAAATCAGAACAATTTTTTTTAATTTAAATTTCCTGATGAAATTTCAAATTATAAGCCAGCTTTAGTTTTGCATCGAATTGTACTGATCATTGTCTGGGGACAGTGTGCCATGGATGTATTTCTTTTTGCAATTTTTTTCTGCTTACTCCCACTTCTCCAATTTAATTAACCTAGCTAAATTTGGTATTAATGTTTCATTTTCCCTGTGAATTTTACTCAACAGTAAATTTTACCAAATTTATTTTATGGTTTCCACACTTGTAATATCTATAGGAATTATAAAAGAGACCAGTTTCTATACTTCTTATCTTACTGATGAGAACACTGTGGGTAGCTTTGAAGACAAAGAGATAATAGAGAAATAAGTATTCCAAAACTAACTCCAAAGCAAGATTCTGATAGAGAGAAACAGCAACAGAGAGTAAGAGTTTATTGCTGTTCAGAAACATTGACAGGTAACTCCTAAGGGCAAAAAATGTCAAAATGCCCTACAGTCATCGTAGATTAGGTTAATTATTCTATTTAACATTTAAATGCTAATTTTTAGGTTACATCAATTTACTAGAATGTTGTTGGAAAAAAATGATATTTCAATGTTCTGCACTTGTTTTTACATTTGTTTTCCCTATAGAATAATGTGGAATCCTGTAAGTAATTGAGGGGGAAACAAACAAAACTACTGGAATGGATTGTCCATTATCCCACCTCAGAAACTTATGGTTCAATTTGACTTCAGATAATTTTTAACTTAATAATAGTTTACTAAAAAACTCTACATATTGTTAATTCTGCAATAATTTATGTCTAAATAGAGCCCCACATTTCAAACAGAACTACTGACAGATTTTCAGTATCATATTCCTAGGTGACTTCACAGGACTTTCTTGGCACAGATCTAGTCAAAACTGTCCTTTCAATATTTTGACTAGTTTAGCATTCACCCAAATTGCGCATTTCTTGACAAAGTAATAAACCTAAGAGTCGCAAAGGAGAGGCTGCTTTGAAGTTCCACAGCCTCAGCTAGTGGATATGCAGCTGAATGTGAAAGACAACCAGCAGTATAACCTGGCTCTCTCTTCTCAAGCCCTTCTCGTCACAATATAACTTACTGTCCCTTTCAAGTAACCTTTAAGAATCCCATGCGTGGTATTCGGTGGTAAAACAATGTTCACTAGGACCCAAGTCACTAGGGACAGTGAACTCCTTCTGGCCTTGGGTCCTGGTGCTGCTCTCCCAGCTTCTGCTCATTGTATTGGCCGGTGTACTCAGGCCTTTCTTGCAGTGAACAGACTGCAAGAAACCCTGCTACAGACAGAAACAAGAAGACCAGGCCGATAAAAGTATGTGGAAATGTACCCCAACCACTGTTTTATTCATTATTTATAAATCAACAGAAACTTTATACTCTAACATATATGACTATATATTCTTTTCATTTTTAATAATTTACTTTGAAAATAATTTTTAAATTGAAGTATTTTATAGGTCTACCTAAATAATAACCATTTGTCTATCCATATATACCTATTTTAAAATTACATATTTCAGTTATTTTAGTACCCCTTTTTCACTCCAAAATGACTGACAATACTTAGTTACCCCCCTTACTTTCATCTTTGTTATCCTTTTTGTCCAATTTACATAATTATAGAACCTAACACTGTCACATTAACTATAAGCCAGATAGTTAATCTTCACATCAGTCCCATCAGGTACAACTACAATTATTCCTATTTAACAGATTAGGAAACTAAGGCCCAGAGGCCTAGAGAGGTTTAACAATGATTCTGCAATATATTTTTTTTAACAGCAAAGAAGTGAGAAGGTTAGAATTTAACTTTGAGAAGTTCACCTTTCATGCTCTTAACAGCTCTAATCTCACTCATGGATTCTTCTGTGTAGTCATGAGATCTCTAAGTGCCAAGAAATCTCAGAACATTTAAAAATAAAAGCACTGCAAAAGGCACAAGTGAACTTAGGTAAAATGCAATGCAAAATGCCTATGTTATTTTAAAGTTGATCAGACCATGGGGGCCAGGGCGGAGTGGATATCTATTATGCAATCTATTTCTGGTTCTCTTATGTTTTAAAGAAGTGTCTATGTGGAGGGGGTGGTGTGGGTGTGTGTCATGGTTGGAAGGTTGTAACAAATGTAAAATCGACAAAACCTATCTAACTAGACAATGCTTCAAATAAACCATGTAAATAGTGAAACATACGTTACAGCTCTGCTCTGTAAAAATGTTAAAAGTGGGTGTTTTTCCATCAGGGGAGAACACAAAAGAATAACTACAGCCATCATCTTATGCACAGAACTGTGGTCCCATATCAGACTGCGACTCTCATCACAGGTTTCAGTGAGGCAATACTGTTCGAAAGAACACAGAATTGACCTTAGAGTATCTCTGTCTTCTTGCCAAAAGTAGCAAAGAAATTATTTTATAGGAAGATCAGAAGATGTTTGGTATTGCATGACATGAAGCAAACAAAATGAAGTAATTAATTCTCAGCAGTGATATTTAAAAATAAAAGCACAAATTTAATCTGGATGCACCTTTTGGAGCTTCGATGTGATAGAAGAGCAGCAGCACAGGACAGACAGGCTCTAACTACTGAGAGGGGGTAGCATGAGCATCTCTGGAGACCAGTTGCTTCCCAGATTGTCAGTGCAATGCTTAAGGTGACACTGTATACCCTGGGCACATTTTGAATAGGGAATCAATCGTCTCTCTCGTCCTCTCAACAGCTCCACTGGCTCCAGAAGTATCACCCCATCTCCTATCAACCCAAAGCAAGGCAGGTGATGTCTTTTTCCTGGGACCAGTACCCTACTGGGAACATTGTTTGGTCTACCAGGTTGTTCTGGGTATCATAAGGCTAATACAGATTACAGACTGAGCCACATTAAGGCCAGTGAATTTTTTCTTATAAAAGTTATATATTCCTGCCAAAGTAATTGGTTTCTGGAATGAAAACAGTTTCAAGAAATAACTGCTAAATATTTGCTCTCTTAACTTGAAAAAAATAAACTATACCTTTATTGAAAAAAAAATCACAAGCTTAAAAAATTCACAACTAAAAGAATTTCTTTTTACTTTATTATTTTATTTATCTGATTTCCATTTCCATGGAAACAGAATAGAAATTGCTGCTAGAGGCCAGAAGCAGATTGGAAACTGTTTTTTTTTTTTTTACTTTGTTAGCTATCTGCTACGGGTGATAGACACTGCCAATGTGTTATAGGTTAAATAATAATCATCATCATAATAATGAAAAGAAAGGGCAAAAGAAAAAAAAGACCTCTACAAGTCAATGGGCCAGAGTTTTTGGTTGCCAAAAACCTAAAGAATGATACATTTCTAAGGAATGGTACATTCAATAAATGATAATGTACAAAAATATACTCCTTTTCAGTAAAAGTCATTGAATATTTTGAATGTGTTTCTGCCAGAAACAAAGATGTAATGTTTCAAACAGATTTTAAGTTAATTTCTGTAACTGTCAATAACCTGAAAAATCAACTTGATTTTAATTGAAATCAAGTATGTAGAAATTGAGAAAAAAAAAGAAGAAAATAACAAAAAAGATAAAAAAAAAAGTTAATCCCAGAGCTCTCTTTGAGTCTCCCTGACACCTAACCCTAAAACAAACATACAGGGAAAACCTTATTTCACTGGGAACATACCTTGTAAGATTGACTCTGTTGTTCCAATGTAAGTTTTTGATAGTGCTGGAAATCTTTTAGCCTCGGTTCTGTGTAGCCACCTGACAAAAGAAAGTAGAATCTCACTCTTATCTGTGTAGGATAATACACTTCTGAAAATATCTGATAACATTCTGTTTACTCCTGTGTTCACCAACCATTCATTATACCACTGAAAAGATACCAGAATTTATGCTTACTAGTAAATAATAAACACTGAGCCTACTGGTGAGAGAATGTTAACTTGTTAATGGAAGTATATAAAGATCTTAAGGGTTATATGTATTTTTAAACATTTTATTTGAGAAACTGTGTCTCTCAATTAGTTGAGATTTAAATATATGATAATTCTGCCTTTTGAAGTTCTCAATGATGCATTCAGGAAAAAAAAACTTTCATGAAAATTTATTTTAAATAAGAATTTTGCAAACTGTGTTGTAGTATCTATAATGAATCGAGAATACATTTGGAAATAAAGTTAAGGTTTACAAGATTTTTAAAATTTCCTTCTATCATTCAGCGATTAGATTCTCAAGGTATTAACTCCATCAATTATGTCTATAATCTACACATATTTATGCAATTCTGTTCAAATAAAGCATGTCTTTTCTCCTTATGGGTATTATTTTTATTCATCACTCATTATTTTTGGGGAATTCAGCTAAACAAATCTAATCACTAGTGTAATAATTATTTTTAAAAGTCACAAATGATGAAATTTTACTAATTTTCTACTCTTCCTCAATTTTCTCCTTTTCTTTTCTGACCCAAAGGTATCACGTATCTATTTATGTAATTATTTAACATTTTTATTCTGGAGCTGGTATATCTTTTCCACATTTAATTTCATTTCTGTGTTTGTCTTGAAGTGTGAAGTTCTAAAGACAGAGATTGTGCCAAAATAAGTCTTTCTCATAACCCTTAAGCAGGGGGTCATGTGAATTTATATCCTGAAGCTATAGTATTTATTGTTACACTTTAATAGATGAGGCTATCAGATTTTTTAGTCCTTTTGAGTCTTATGTCTTCATTTTTCTCTCCCTAGATTAGAAAATCTCTCATTTATTTTTTAACCAGCTTTTAAAAATCTTAGAATCCCATAGTGGGAAGAGAGAGTTACAATAACTGAAATCCAGGAAACTGAGATTCAATCAGGTACATTGACATAACAAGGACTATTAATCCTAGGATATTTTTAAATTGTAAATTAAGTCAATACAGAAGATTCTTTACTCTTATACTTCAGTGTGTGTATATATAATAGACTACAATCACAGGTACAATTAGAGTGATTGAGTATGCGAGTTAACATTTGATTACTTCTTCATTATTTAATCCTAAAATGAGACTAAACTCTGGATTCAGTTGCAGCTCCTAGACATTGCCTTTGTATTTCAGTCAAAAAGCCACAGTTCATCAGCATTTAATGTCAGGAATGACCTCACCTGTTACCTATAATGTTATGCTTTCATGGTTTCTATTATAAGTATTAGGAAAATGCAGTCAAGAATGACCTTTGAAATATACCAGTGGTTTGACATTAAGCAGACATAAAGTGTACATTACTGCTTACTAAATCTATTTATGATTTATTTACTTGAAATCTATGGCTTAGTAACTCTAAAAGTAAGTGCTTTGGACTGCAATAAGTTGATGTTGTGTGTATTTGTATGTGTGTCATATTCACTTAAATGGATTTTACAACCCTAAACATCTCACTCTCAAACAGTGTATTTTTCTTATTGAAAATTGCTGATACAAATCATATTAGCCATCTTAGTCCCTTCAGGTTGCATTCCAGGAATATTGCTAGAGATACTTAAGTGCTGCTCTAGTGTGCTATTATAATTCACATCAATCAGTTTAACTTTATTTTTTTAAACTTCAAAAAGCGTTCTGTTGGGAATATGTAGTTCCTTTACAAAGCAGAAGCTTCTGAAGTTCGGGACACTGAAGTTTCATATTCTCACATGGTAAACTCAAAAATGTTATGAAAATAATAAACCACAGAAATGTATTTAGAGGAGTTGGCTCAGCCTGAAAATCCTTAACATTTAACCCAGGTTCTCTATTCCCAGATGCTCACGTCTTAAAACACAAAAGCTTGGTCTTATCATGATGAATTCCTATCATGGTACTTCTACCCTGTATTTTGCCTTAATACATGGCTCATATTCTCAATTAAAGGAGATACTGGAAAAAGTGAGAGAGAGAAAGAAAGCAAAAGGGAGATTTTTTCCCCTAGCTTTTATGGTCCTTAGGTACTTCATGTAAATTTAACTCCTTGGTTTCTATCTGGTCAGTATTATAGTGGCTTTCTACTTACTCAAACAAATTAAATTGGGGAAGAAAAATTTACTAAAATTTTTCTACATTTAGTTTTGGAAACAGGATTGTGATTCATGTACAAATTCTAACTTAAAATTATATCACTGTGTATCAGGAAAAACTAGATTAACATAGTTTCATATACACTCTATGAATTCATTCTATTATTAATTCCAGATATATTTGATAACCTATGTGTCGAAAACTGTTCCAGTTAGTAGGCCAGAAAGACCAAGTTTCTACCCTCAAAGTGCTTACATTCTAGTAGAGAAGACAGACAATACACAAACATGTTTATCATAAAATTGCAAATTATGAGTGCTATCAAAGGATAATGAGGTCAGATAAAGGGTAAGGGGAATGCTGAAGGAATGTGAGTCTAAGAAAAATCACCATTTGAGGATGACCTGAAAGAAGTGACAAAAGAAGCCATGTAAATATCTGAAGGAAGAACGTTCCACACAAAAAATCAAATTAAAAGACTAAATAAAAAATCAAATACCATAAATCAAAACCAAGCTTCTGTCTGAGGCACCTAGGAATGGAATTGCTGGATCACATGGTAGTTATACTTTTAATTTTTTAAAGAACCTCTGTACTGTTTTCCACAGTGGCTGCACCATTTTATATTCGCAACTACAGGATACAAGGGTTCTAATTTCTCCATATGTTCACAAATACTTGCTATCTTTTGTTTTTTGGATAATAGCCATTCTAACAGTTTTAAAGTGGTATTAGGGTTTTGGTTTGCATTTCTCTGATACCTGTTCTCCATTTGAGTATCTTCTTTGGAGAAATATCTATTCAAATCCTTTACCCATTTTTAAATTAGTTTTTATTGTTGTTGCTATTGAGTTGCAGGAATTCCTTACAAAGTTTCCAAATTAACCCTTTATCAGATAAGTGCTTTGCAAGTATGTTCTCTTTTCACTCTGTTGATTATTTCCTTTGCTGTGCAGAAGATTTTTTAGTTTAACATAGTCCCATTTGTCTATTTTTCACTTTTGTTGCCTGGGCTTTTGGTGTCACCAGCAAAGCTTCTTAAAAAAAAAAAAAAAAAAAAAAAAGTAGCAAGGGGAGAAATCTTTTGGAGGTAACTGATGAGTTTATTACTTTATGTGGATGGCATCACAGGAATATGCATGTCAAAACTCTTCAAAATATATTAAATATATGCAATGTCTGTGTATCAAGCATACTTTAATAAATCAGAAAAGTTAGCATCACCTATGAGCAAGTTTCTATAAATATTATAAATATAAAACCAATATTTTTATAATTATAACATAATTATAATAACATTTGCACATGGTTCTTAAATTCACTTGGGGATGAACTGGTAGATATAACTAGAAGACAGTATCAGGGTGGATGTGATAAATGCCATAACAGAAAAAAAAATAATACACAGCAAGTGACAGGAGTTTGGAGAATGGAGAGACATCTTTTGAGATTTACAAGGGCAAGTGTTACAGAGGAGTTTGCATCTACTCATATACAATGGGTAGGCTTTTAATTGTTTGAGTGATCAACCTCTCAGGCCTGTAAAAGGAAGGCATTAGAAGGAAATAATTGCTTCAGAAAACTTTAGGACTGTAGGAAAAGTGAAGACAGCAGTAAGTGTTGTTTTGTTGGAGGAGAGGGCTCGCATGTATCGACTCATAGCTGAAACTAAAACTGAAGAGGTGTGCTGAGGTCATAATGTAAAAACCCTACCACGCTCGTTGAAATTAAGCAGACATTAGAAGAATGGTTTTGAAAAGTATGTAGCAGCATGAAAATGCATTTTTTATAATGTTGCATGGAAAAAACCAAGCATTTAAATTTTTATCTGTATCTTGAAGGTAGCTAGTCAAATATAAAAGGAAACAGATTGGCGGTTTTATAACAAAAAGTTGTACTGGGATGACATTAAAAGCTTATTTTTCATTTCTCTATTTTATACATATTCCATGTCAGTAACATCAATTAGTCCACAATAATATATGTTAAGTATATGAGTCTAAAAAAATGGGATTGAAAAAGAAAGGAAATAAGGAAGAATTAAAAAGACCAAGAATAACTAAGTCATTTCTTCAACATTCACATTGAATACCTACTAAACATTAGAGACTGCGTTAGATACTAGCAATACAAAAATCACATGCAGATAGCCCTACTCGCAAATGACTTACCTTCCCGTGAGAGAGGCAAACAAGAAAGCCGAGGTTGCTTCTTGCGATAAGAGCTGGGTTTGCAGGAAACCCAGTTTGTTCTGGAAGCAGGAAGCGGAGAGGAGTGGCCAAGAAGCTACATTAGGGTTTAACCAGAATGTCACAAATGCTGAGGCTCATGAGAATCACCTGGGAGCTTGTTAAGGCTCATCCTGATTCAGTACATGTGTGTCCTCTGGTTCTATTTCTATTAAACTGACAAGTGATACCATTCTTCCATCTATGAGTAGCACTAAGGTAAAGGAAAGTGGTTCTAGACGATATAATGGCTGAATGTTCTGATGAGATTTGAAGAACTAAATAGAATTAGTTAAATAAAAAGGAGGGGTCAATTAGGTTTTCCAGTATCTCCATTTCTGGATTTAAAGTTGTTATATATACATATAAACTAGTAAAAATCTGGGCATAATGAAAGGACATGTCTCCATAGGAGAAACACCTAGAAGATGTTAATATGTGATCCAAGAGTTTAGAAAGCCCCAAATCTAAAATCAAGATAACCTAGAAATAGCCCAGTAATGACAGAACTGGCAGGCAATTCTAATTTGGTAGATGGAAGTCTGGTGAATCTTAATTTACATGTTTGGAGGAGCACTGTGTAAAAAGAAAAAGTTTTATCCTCCGGTAAAGTAATTATCACTCAATTACTGTAATCTGGGGCAATTTTAAACAATAGCAATACCCTAGCCCCACCTTGAATCAATTGAGTGTGGCTCTTGGATTGGGCCGAGGCATCAATAGTCTTAAATACTCCTCAGATGATTTCAATGTATAACCAGGGCTGAGAAGCAATGATTAGAGGTGAAAAGAATAAAGAAGTTGAGGCTGGCAGTACTGAATAAAAACACCAACCAAGGGAAGGAGGACCTGAACACGTGAAGTTATATCGATCAAGCTCTCAGGCCTGTGAAAGAAAAATTGCACTGTACAGGTTACATAAGCTTGGAAGACTTTATTCAAAACTATTGCAATAGAGAAGGGAAATTAAATTCAACTCTGCTGAAACAAAATATCAGAGTGGTTTTAAGTGCTGGGGTGAGCTAGTGGAAAAGTACTGAAAGACATTAGTGGGGCGGTTGGTCAATGTGATTAGGTCAGCTGTGTTTGCTAAATGGCACTTATCCAAGCTAGGCTCCTACCCTTCCAAGAGGCTGAGAGAAAAGGGTTCTATCTTTGTTGATGATTATATTTCATGGAAATAGTCCCCAGAAGCTTGATAAGGATATTCCTGGGCTGCAGAAGATTTACATCTCAGTTGAGCAGAGAAAGGTTCAAGTTTTTTTAAATAAATGTTCCAAGAAAAGGGAGGTCAGGGGCCTACAGCCAGGAAGAAGTCTGTCAAAAGTTCAGTCAAGCTGGTGTGTTGAGGCCTTTCTGGTCGCCCTCCTCGTTGGAATCAGACATCAGACCATGCTCACCCTTGTCCAGTTCTATGTGACTATAGTTTTGGTTGAAATTTGGCTTCTTGTGGACCCCTGCTTAGAAGGAAAGCACTGGACCGTTCTAGAATTTCATGCCATAGGACAGTGTTATTTTCTCAAAGTGAGTTATAAATTCCTGGGGAAAAAAAGGTCTAACCTGATTGTCTAAAATCATGAAGTTCATCGATTTATCAGTGCGCATCACTCTTGTTTATCACTGTTTTAGCCTTTCAATTTGAGAAATTCACATTTATCACCTTTCTAAGATGCAAGAACAACAAAATACTATTAAGGCACACCTTACCAATCAGCACCTTGTGAACTCGCATGGGTTAAGTGATCTACAACATAGCAACACACATACACATCACAGTAAAGAGACAGAGCTCCTGGAGTCAACGATGGCCAGTCTTTTTCCTCCTGTGTTGTAAGACATAATTCAGTTAGCAATGAAAAAAGCCGCTGGAGAGTTGTCAGTCATTAGCATCATCTTTATTTAATAAATGAGACACACGTGTTAAACTTACCCAAGTCACAGGGAATAGGTACAAGTTGCTTATTTTAAACCCTAGTATTCTGCATTGTTTGCTTATTTTGTTTCAAGATGCCATTCTATTTTTCCAGCTGCTTGCCCCGTGAGGCAGCCTTAGAAGCATTTCTTTCTATTCTACAGAACCAGTGAATCCTGTACCTTCAGTCTACCTTTCAAACCACTGTGTTGTTCCTCCCTATTATTTATACCATGTTCCCAAGGCATAGTACATCCTTACTGTTATCTTGCCTCATAATTGTGTTACTGTTGATTCTAGCTGTCAGCCGAGGGAGGCTGAAGAGGGATTCGAGGCGGTGAGCTGCCCAACTGGAAGAAGGTGCGAGGAGCCAACATAATATGCGAGGAGTCGACATGGAGCAAAACAGCACTTTAGTGCAGTACAAGCGGGTGGCGCGTGCAGGTGTACACACTTGTCCTTTTACAATGCCCGTGATGCATATTGTTCATTATGCTGGCTCATGCTATTGGCGCATACGTATTGTTCATAATGTTGACTCATGCTACTAGTGCATGCATACATTTATCTCTTACTTTATACACGTGCAAGTTATTGTGAACTTTGACCTGGGTCCCACGACCTACTCACTTAAGACTGACGACACTAGCCCTACACTTCTCTAACTACCCCTCTCTCTTAGTCCATTTCTGCTCTGCCTTGTAGAATTATTTTATCTCTATCATTTATTTTGACGCCCAGATTTCTACAGGTAATTTACCTGACAGATGTATGTAGGCCACTTCTCTCCTGGTTGAATGAAGTAGAAGATGACTACAAATTGCAACCCTAGGTCACTCCATGAATATTGACTTTTAATTTTTACAAAAATCTCCTCTTTGGTACCCAGTATACAATTTTTATGTCCTCATTTTTGTTGTGTACATATCACCAATAAAATTTACCTTCCAGATGGACTTAAGCAACCGGTTCAGTTTTCTTCTCAGACTCTCATTTTCATACTTCCCATTCTAAAATAGGTTTTTGACTGTATTAGGGAAAGATTTTCACTGCATAAGGTGACCTGGTTTTTCAGTACATTTTCTTCCTTGCTCCCTGAAATTCTGGACTGTGGACTCTTGGGAAGAGAAGTGGTTTAGCTATTGGGACTGAAGACATTTAAACAAACATGCTGTAATGTTTTGACCTTCTGGTCCCTGGTTTGAAGTGGGTATTACAAACAAGGGACTGTATTTACCATTTCTCTAAGAGTAAGTTCTTGTTCTTGTTGACACTAGGATAGGATGTAGTGGTTATACTTCAAGAGAATTGTGTTCCCAACTGCAAAGCTTTGGGGAAACTGATCATTGAGAGATTATTTTTGTGTGGTTTTTAGTAGGATGGATTTATAGGAAAACTGCTCAAATCAAAATCAAGAAGAATTTAGGATATTATAAAAAATACAGATTATATATGTATAATATATATTAGGTATTCATTAAAGCAAGTGGACTAAGTTATCTAGAAGTCCATATGGCATTTTTTATTTACAAGTTTAAATATGCTATCATTTTATACCACAGTTACATGACTGACCTGCACTCAACAAACCACATTTGAGTTTTCTAGGAGTGAGGATGAGCCGACTAAACTATCCATATTCTTACCCTGACCCTCTATTAACCCACATGAAACTCTAAGTAGACAGAGCTGGCTTGGGTATTGTCACTGGGGGTGATATTGGTAGAAAATACATGTAAAGTTAAAAGAGAAATAAAACTGTGAATTAATGAGAATTATACCCTGAGAAGGAATTAAAATGAGAAGCTGTCCTTTACTTGTG
This sequence comes from Camelus dromedarius, assembly GCF_036321535.1. Lineage (NCBI taxonomy): Eukaryota > Metazoa > Chordata > Mammalia > Artiodactyla > Camelidae > Camelus > Camelus dromedarius. Next base: position 55,320,010 of record NC_087441.1, read on the forward strand.
GAAACCAATAATCAGGCCAATGGAGAGCAATGAGAAGTGAAAGCAGTCCTCCCAGAATAGCCAGTGCAACCGCTTTGTAAGTTAACTGTTATTAAAGCGTTATTTAGGCTTCCACTGAGAGGAAGGCAGAATTACCATCAGTGGAGGACACACGGTGATTTTGTTTGATTTCTTCACAAAACATGGGAGGTTTGTTTGTTCAGCACTACTGCAAATTTTCAGTGCAAATTTACAGTGTTAAATATATATGCCCCCTTTTTCAGCATTAAATAGAATGTAGGCTAGCTTTTAAAATCAGATACAACCAGGGTTTAAGCGCTGGCTTTCCTTAATTATTATTAGGCATCATATTTACTAGGTGTACTAAAGGCATGAGAGCTTATTGGGTGATAAGCCATTCCTGTGACACACGGCAGAAGAACTCTGCAGTGATGGGAAAGTGGCGTCACTGAGCTAGTGACTAGAGACGTCAGAGAAGGAAGTATCTGGCTGAGAGCGATGGTAGGGACGATACTACCTGTGGAATAAACGGAAACTACTTGATCCAAATCAGACTGAACACTGAATCTTGCTCTCATTAGTAACATGCTGTACCTGAGTTTAAATACGAACAGGTTGATTTCATTCACAGTCAATGGGCTCTAAATAGGTACAGAGCCTTTCAAAGATTTACACCCATAGGTGTCACTGTGTTTGCCTAACAGCAACATGACTAGGCTGTTGAGAAAATAGTTAGCAGCATAAATGAAATAATTAGTATCTCATTTCAATCACTTTCCTCACAGCCAACACTTCGGCATGGAAAAGCAGAGGAGACAAATCTGAATTTCAAACTGGAAATAACTGGAAGAAGCAAAAAGCTCCAAGACTCTGGGCCAACAGGGATTAAAATCAGAGACAGCCGAGAGGATCACAGCATCCATGCGAACTGCGTCAGGAAAGAGCAGAAGCCCAGCGGTGCCAGCGGGCCAGACAGCTGGTGTGTGGGAGAGCACAGCGAGAGAGCCACGTGGATAATCACAGAGGCCCCTTCCCAGGGCCCTTGGCTTTCACTGCAAACCTGGCTGCAGCTAAAGGCTCTGGAGAGTGATCTACGTGCGCCTAGGCTTGGGTTTGTGTGTGAGAGTGTGTATGTACCAAAAGCAGCAAATAGGCCACTTATTGGGTCATTTCAATTTGCTTTCCTGTCACACTCTAAGTTAAAAAATAAGGAAGGCTCTTCACAGGTAGCAATAAAGAGCTTGAAAATGACTTAACAACCAACAAGTATTTCTTAGTGAAGACTTAAACAAAAATCTAGGTTCAGGTGACATGATCTTTAATCTGTTAGGACCTCGATCAGAGAGGCTGGGGTTGGTTGAGGATGGTAATCTGGGGCACTTTATACTGCATGATACTGAAGTCATCTGTGTAAACCTAGCTCACATCACATGGAAGATGGTTTCCAGACCCTGGAGGTCAGTTATAGAAAGAGGAGGTGCATGCGGCTGCGATGGGGTAGGAGAGGGAGCAAGGGGATATAGGATAATGAGACCTGCCGTTGTCTGAATTTGGCTTTTTTGCTTAATGTAGATATGCAGTGGAGAAAAAGGAAATGACACCAGCTTCACTTTTAGCTAAAGTGTTTCATTGTAGCTATAAATTAAATGCAGAGCCAAGACAAAATTGGAAATCACTGACTTAAAAATTGGAAAGGTGAGATATGGTAAGAAGATAGGCAATATCATTGAGTCAGGTGGATTAAATTCAATGCAATTTCCTTTTTCTCTGTAGTTTTCCTTATGCCATCCTGACAGTGCATGCCCTCTCAGGCCAAAGAACTTCACAGGAAGGATTTTAAGTTAGTAGTTTATAATATAAAAAATGCTCTACAGTGTTATATAAGAGCCAAGCTTTTGTGATAAAAATAACAAGCAGTGTTTTTACATGACACTGGTAGAATATACCTCTATTCCCTCACCTATAAACTAATGATGATACAGACTTTATAGAGTCAGCATGAGAATTAGATGAGAATATATATGTATAATATATAAATATATAATTTTGAACAATGTCTGTCAGGCCCATATTAAGAACTCAGAAGAAGTAAATATCCTGCTAAACTATAAGTCTACAAAGGGGTTGCTGACTACTTTATTGCAAGTGCCAAAAGTTAGTGCTCACTAATTATGTATTAATTTATTAATTATTAAATTGAGGACAGGTCTAGAAATTATGAGATTGAGGTTTCCAAATGTTTTATTCTTCTTAATTACTGTATTGTTTTTAATTTGAGAAATAAGAATAATAGTAATGGTACATTTTCCTATTTAATTAAAAAATACTTCAGTGATCATTTAAATAACTTTATATATCCAATTTTAGAAGGATATGATATAAAATAATGCAAAAGAATTCTTTATAATACAGAGCTATTTTTATCAAGTACTCAAATTTTTCTCTTTGCACAAAAATAACAAAGAATTAACACTTCTTTTATAGTCAGTAAAGAGCAAACTACAAACTTGCTTACAATTTCATGTTTTGATTGTAATATTGGACACTATGGTGGAAAATTACTAAAGGTATCTATAAATCATATAAAGCAAAACTATTTTAATTATTTAATTTTGTCAGTATTTACATGATTTTTTATTATCACTTGCTATATTTCAATAATTTTAGGTAGTATCTATAGTATTTTGTCTAAATAAAACTGGTAGAAATAATTCAATTCTCTGGTGGAATATTTCAAGTCAAATGAAATAAATTATTTTACGTTAAAACTGAGTATTTAATCAACTATAAGAAGTTATGCTTCTTTTGTAGATGCATATATCACTTGAGTATTACACAACTATTTATTAGTCTATTCCACTTTAGTCATATGGTAAAAATTAATAATTTTGAGAAATTAACATGTTTAATGGAAGTGTTATCTACCAGACAGTATATGAGAACAGGTATGAAGTTACCTCTTCTATCAAAAAAAAAAAAAGCTGGATAAATGAATAAAGCAATTGTTTTCAGGCACTGAACAATAGGCAAACTGAGACTGCACTCTCTGCAAAAGGGAAAGCCACAAGCTGAGGCACACAATTCCTGCATCTTTGTATCTTAGGACAAGCTTCTAATTTTTTGCAGAGAACCTGAGCCCAAGAAAAGTACTATGATACCTCTGAGCTGAAAAAGCAGACTATAGTGTGGAGGATTTGAAGCAGTTGGAATTTAAGACATGTGAGGTCACGGTACTAGACAAGGGGAGCTGAGAGAGCTGGACTGTGAAGAATTTATCTTTGAGTTCCTAACTGAAAGCTAGGCTGCACATGTACTGGGAGGGACTCAGCTATTACAAGGATAAGAACTGAAGAGAAACACTGAGATATGAGCATTCTGGGAGATATTAGAGTTCTGTTCTGGAAAAAGTACAGAATGAACACCCCAGGCAATAGAAAGATTATCAATTAGGACTAAAGACCATTCCATCTAGTAAGGTCTAATCTAGATCTGCCATTAAAAAAATCCTAAAAGCAAATCTAGCAAGACCCACAGGGAAGATAGATTTGAAGGTGTGTTTTTATTATAAAGCTAGAGGGGCTTGATTAACAACATGTATTTTCTAAAGCTCCACCCAAATAATGTATTGAAAATAAGCCCACACAAGTGTAAGATAATCAACCAATAATAGGAATACTTACATAGGCAAAAAAGGCAACACTCTCTAAAAATAGATAACAAACCATGGTTTATGTAACATATTATTGACAGTATCAAGTTTACAGCCCCCCCCCCAAATTACTAGATGTCCAAAATAAGAAAAAAGAAAAAAAAAACTGTGATCCATGAACAAGCAAAGAGCAGAAACTGACTTTAAAGCAATCTCAATATCAGATTTAGCAAACAAAAGCTTTAAAATATATTGAGGGAAAAATATGTTGAAAAACTCAAAGGAAAATGTGAACTTAATGAGTAAACAAAGCAGTTCAGCAAAGAAATGGGATCTATAGAAAAGGGCCAAGTGCAAATTTGAGAACAGTAACTGAAATGAAAATGTCAGTGGATGGGCTTAACATTAATATTGCAAGAAGAAGGAAAGGTTGATAAATTAAAGATAATCTAGTAGAAACAATCCAATTGGAAAAACAAAGGGAAACAAAGATAAAATAAAAATTTAAAGAGTCTAAGGAATCTATAGAACAACACTAAAAATTTGACCTTTGTATAATTGTCTCTGAAGGAGAAGAGAGTTAAATATGGGGCAGAATAATGTTTGAAGAAATAATGGCCAAAGTTTTCCAAATTTGATGAAGAACATCAACTTACAGATTCAAAATGCTTAATCAATGTTGAGCAAGGTAAATACAAAGAAACTTACATCCAGACACATCATATTCAACTGCTAAAATCGGAAGCAAAGTTACAAGAAAGTTCTAACAGCAACTATGAAGGAAAAAAAAACTAAAGAAAAAATTAACACTTCATCATATATCATATTCAATAGAAGACCAAAGGATATGGGAGAATACCTTTAAAGTACTGAAAAAAAATCCTGTCAATACAGAATTATATATCCAGTGGAAATAGGGTAAAATAAGAACTTTTTCAGATAAATGAATAATGAAATGCGTCACTACTCTGGGTCTCACCTACTTCAAAATATGAAGGATTTTCTTCAGACTGAAAGAAAATGATATTAAATGGAAACTCAGGTTTATCGGACTGGAAGTGGCAAAAAAGTTTTAAATATAAAAGTCCATGGTTCTATTATCAAAAAGACAAGAAATAACAAGTGTTGGTGAGAACGTGGAGGAAAGGGAACACTTGTGCAATGTTGGTGGGAATGTAATTGGTGCAGCCAGTACAGAAAACAGTATGGAGGTTTCTCAAAAAATTAAAAATAGAATTATCATATAATTTAGCTATTTTACTTATGGATATTTACCCGCTCCCACAAAAAAAAAGAAAAGAAAAAACTGACTTGAAGAGTTATATGCACTTCCATGTTCACAGGAGCATTATTCACAATAGCTAAGATATGGAAACAACCTAAGTGCACATTAACCCATTAACCAATGAATGCATAAAGATGTGGTACACATATACACTGGAATATTTTAGACATAAAAAGAATAAAACCTTGCTATTTGTGACAAAATGAATATACCTTGAAGGCACTGTGTTAAGTGAAATGAGTCAGACAAGAAAGAGAAATATTATATGATCTCACTTATATGCAGAATCCAAGAAAACAAAAAACAAAAAACAACAATAAAACAAGCTCATACATATAGAGAACAGATTGGTGGTTGCCAAAAGCAGGGAGTGAGAAAAATGAGTGAAGGGGGTCTAAAGGTACAAACTTTGAGTTACAAGTTAAATGAGTCATGGAGATGTAATATACAGCACAGTGACTAGTTAATAGTGCTGTATTGCATATTTGAAAGTTAGCTAAGAAAGCAAATCTTAAAAGTTGCCATTACAAGAAAAAATTGTGTAACTATATATGGCGATGGATGTTAATTAGACATGGTGGAGATAATTTTCCATCATACATAAATATCAAATCATTATATTGTATACCTGAAACTAATATATTTTTATATATTAATTATACCTCAATGATAAATATAAAAAGCCTATGTTTTTTATTTCTCTTAGACAGTTAAAATAAAATTGGCTGTTTAAAGGACAAAATGTAAATTTTATTATTTACATATTTCAATAATTTTATTGTGGCCACAATTTATACTTTTTTTCCTTTAATCAGCCAGTTTTCTCATAAGGCTAAATACATAACAACAGCACAAAAGATAAGGCACAGAATAAACAGAATTAACACTTGTGTTAACTTGTTACATTTGTTATACACACTATCAATCAGCTTAACCCAACTGACATTACAGTCTACTATACTCAACAGTTGAGGACTACACATTCTTTTCACTGCTACATGGAAGATTCACCACTGTATGCTGGACCATACAAATCTTCAAAGACAATATATCTTACAGAGTATATTATCTAAAAATTATAAATTTAAACTAAAAAATCAAGGAAATCCCCAAATATTTTCAAATTGACTAATACATTTCTAAATACTTCATGGTCAAATAAGAAACCATAAAGGGAATTCAAAAATATATTTTGAACTGAAAGAAAGTTGAAACATAAGATACCAACTGTGTGAGATAAAGCTAAAAAAATCAGGAAAAAGACAAAGATTTCTGCACTTGACAATTTTAATAATGTTGTATTGAAGTCTTTAGCTGAGGCCATAAGGCAAGCAAAGAAATAATAGTCAAATATTAGAAAGAAAGAAATGATGTTCTCTCTATTGGCAGAATAAATGATAGTTTTTATATAAAATCCTAAAAAAATAAAAATTATTAGAACTAATAGGTAAATTTAGCAAGGACTTAGGATACCAAGTTGATGTAAAAAATAATTTGCATATTTTAAAGTACTATCAAAGAAATGTTGGGAAGTTAGTTTAAAATGCCATGAAAACATGAGCTACTTAGAACTAAATCTGGTTGAAGGTGTATAAAAAACTCTACGTTGAAAAATACAAAATATTGCTGAAAGTCAGTGATATTGAAATAAGTAGGTGTAATACAAAATACATTTATTAGAAATACAGCATTAAGAAAAACTGAGCTGAGGCATTCACAACACAATATTAAATTTTATTATAAAGCTACAATAATCAAGAGGGTATTGTCATAAGTATAGGATTATATGTCAATAGTAAATAAAGAGGGACAAGAAATATTTCTACATATGTGGTCAATTGATTTTCTACAAATATTCCAAGGTAAATCCATGAGGAAAGGACAGTCTCTTAAACAAATGGGTGCTGGGTCAAGTGAATATTGCTAAGAAAATTACACCTCAAATTTTGATTCACACCTTCTGCAGAATCTAATTCAAAATGAAACATTATTTAAATGAAATCTATGAAAACTATAAAATATTGATGAAGGAAATTGAAGATAATACAAAGAAGTGGAAAGATATTCGGTGTTCATGGATTTGAAAAATTAATATTGTTAAGATGTTCATACTACCCAAATCAGTCTACAGGTTGAATGCATTTCTTATCCAAATAACCATGACATTTTTCACAGAACTAGAATAAATTATCCAAAAATTTATATGGAACCATAAAAGACCCCAAGCTGCCAAAGAAATCTTGAGAAAAAAGAACGAAGCTAGAGTTATCATGCTTTTTGACTTCAGACTATATTACAAAGTTATAGTAATCAAACAGTATGGTGCTGACATCAAGAACAAATACATAGATCCAAAACAGAATAGAGAGCCCAGAAATAAACTGACACATTTATGATCAAGTAATCTAACTCAAAGGAGGAAAGAATATACATTGGAGAAAAGACCGATGCCTCTTCAGTAAGTGGTTTTGGGAAAACTGGACAGCTACATGTAATAGAACAACAGCGAACATTTTCCAACACCATAAATGGAAATGACTCAAAATCAATTAAAGACCTAAATGTAAGACCTGAAACCATAAGGTTTCTAGAAAAGAACATATGCAGAACACTTTTTGACATAAATCTTAGCAATTCTTTTTGGATCTGTCTCTTAAGGCAAAAGAAACAAAAGCAAAAATAAACAAATGGGACCTAATTAAACTTTAAAATGTTTATGCAGCAAAACAAAAAGATAACCTAATGAATGGGAGAAAATATTTGAAAATGATATGACTGATAAGGGGTTAACATCCAAAATATACAAACAGTTCATACAACTCAATATCAGAAAAGCAAACGACCCAATTTAAAAATGCACAGAAAACTTGAAGAGACGTTTTTCCAAAGAAGATGTACAGATGCCCATTAAGCACATGAAAAGATACCAAACATCCCAAATCATCAGAAAAACGCAAATTAAAACTACCATGAGATACCACCTCACACCTGTCAAAATGGCTATCATCAGAAAGTCTACAAATAACAAATGTTGGCAAGGATGTGGAGAAAAGGGAACTTTAGTACACTGCTGGTAGGAACGTAAAGTGGAGCAGCCACTGTGAAAACCAGTATGGTGGCTTCTCAAAAAACTAAAAATGGAACTACCATATGATCCAGCAATCCCACTCCTGGTATACATCCCAGGAAAATGAAAACACTAATTCAAAAAGATACATGCCTCCAATGTTCATAGAAGCATTATTTACAATAGCCAACATACAGAAGCAACCTAAGTATCCATCAACAGATGAATGGATAAAGAAGATGTGGTATATATACAATGAAATATGACTTGGCCATAAAACAAGAATGAAATTGTGCCACTTGTAACAATCTGAATGGAGCTAGAAGGTATTATGCTTAGTGAAATAAATCAGACAGAAAAAGACAAGTATTTTATGTTATCACTTATATGTGAAATCTAAAAAAGTAAAATAAACAAATTTATACAACAAAACAGAAATAGACTCACAGATACAGAAAACAAACTAGAGGCTATCAGTGGAGAGAGTGAATGAGGGAGGAGCAAGGTAGGGTAGGGGTTTCAGACATACAAACTACTATTTATAAAATAAATAAACAACTAGCTATATTGTATAGCACAGGGAAACAGCCATTATTTTGGAATAACTTTAAATGGCATATAAACTATAAAACTATTGTGAATCACTATGTTATACACCTGAAACTTATATATTATAAATCAATATACTTCAAAAAAATTTAAAAATCTAAAATCTAAAACATCAAGAAAAATACAAAAATTAACAACCTGAAAGTAGGCCCAGATTTGTAGGTAATAATCAAAACACAAGGAGTATAAAAGAGAAATTGATAAATTGGACTTTACAAATATTTAAATCTTTTTGTTTTTGAAAAGAAGACCCTTAAAAATTGAAAAGTAAAACACAAACTTGGAAAAACATTCCCAATATGTTTATCTGACAAAACTTTGTGTTTAAAATCTTTCTAGAAATCTTACGTTCCCATAATTTAAAAAAAAACCCACCCAAATAAGAAAAACAGACACAATGTTTAAATAATAACTTTCCCAAAGAAGATACATGATGACAAATAATCACATGAAAAGATTAGCTAATAGGGATATACACATTTAAACCACAATATGACATAAAGCAACATTTCACACACACTAGAAAGGCCAGAGTTAAGTAGGTTGACAATACCAAGTATTTCTGAGGATCTAGGGAAACTGAAATTCTCATATGTGGCTGGTGGAGGTACAAAAATATTCAAATCACTTTGAAAAGCAGTTTGACAGTTTCTTATAAAATTTAACACCCACTTACATTGACTCAGCAATTCCACGTAAAAGAAATTTTAAAAATGTACTTGTCTACAAAGATACTTATTTTCGCAACAGCTTTATTCATAATAACCCAAAGGAGGAAATAATCCAAATGTCCATCATGAAATGATAACATATTGTGGTTTATTCCACACAATGAAACATTACTCATCAATAAAAAGGAACAAAATACTGTTACAGGCAACACCATCTATTAATCACACACTTAAAAAAAGCAGTTTTATAAGTAAAAGAGGCCAGCTTTCAAAGAGTACAGTACATATGGTATGATTCTACTTGTATGAAATTTATAAGAATCAAAATAATCTAAAATGATAGAATTAGATCAGTGTTTAGGACAGGGAATGGGGAGTATTAACTGCAAAAGGTGAATAATGAAAGTTTTGAGGCTGAGAGAAGCCTTGTGTCTTAGATGGGATAGTTATTTTTATGTTGTATAAATCTGTCAGAAACTCATCAAATTTTGCACATATCATGAGTACATTTTCTTATAAGTAAATAAAGCTTGTTTGTAAATCAAGAAACATGCTATGTGTTTGCATTTGTATGATACATATCCTACACTGCCCCACGCACACACTTTGGGTTTGCTTCTTACATACATATATTTTAATTTTACAACTTTAGTCTCATACCAGAAAGCCAATGTTCATTTAATAATTTTTTATTAAGGACCTGCTATGCACTCGGCTCCCTTCCAACTCTTCTACTCTTGGCAGTGTGTCAAGCAGGAAAAAGTCTGTTACCCACATTTACCAGGGAGCTGTACCATAAACAAACAAAAGACATGATATAATGTCAGGCAATGATGAATTATGAGCCAAAAAGAAACTCAAGTTACAGCGACAGAGTGATGGGTGTGTGGTTTTAGACAGTGCACTCAGGAAAGCACTCCCTCATGAGGTGACGTCAGCTCAGAGACCTGACTGGGAGAGGCAGAGCCAGGCAGTATCTGGGGTAAGGGTGTTCCAGGTGAAGGGGAGGGCTTGTGCAAAAGACCTCACACTGCCAAGGCTTTTAGCATATGTGATGTTACAAACACGTTAAAAGCAAATAACACTCATATCAGCTTCCAGGGTAAGTTAGTGATGTTGAAGTAATTTCAGTTCATTTCAATATTAAAATCTTACAGTATGAAAGTGCATCAACACCAGCATCAGTCTCTTCTGATTCATATCATTTGCAGCTTTGAAGATCTCATTGATTTTTCATGTCAATACATTTGGATTAGGTGAATGTCATCCACATGAGAATTAGATAGATAGAAAATGTCCTTGATTTTTTAGCTTTTAGAAAAATGTCTTCATAGAATATGTATGATTTTTTCCCTCTCTACTCTAAGAGCCTTGGGTATCTTGCTCTTTGAAGAATTACACAGTATTGTTTTTTCCTGATTGCTTCTTAATTCAATTAAAACACTGAGAAAGCGCCTAATATTTGTCAGTTTCTATGTTAGACACTTTACTTATAACAAGCCTCTAGGTGTGTATGTGTAGACACATACATATATAAACATACATACATACACATACATACACACATGCATATATTTTGTATAAATATCAATGTTATATTCATCTATATTTAAATATGTATATACATATATAATTTCATATATGCACCTATGATATATATTGCATAAACATATTTAATATATATCAAATATGTGTCTATACATGTATATAAAAGTTGGTATTTGTCAAATACATGTGTGTATATATACACGCCATTAGTCTATGTATATACACATACCATATATATTTTATAGATAAGAAAACAGAAGCTTAGAGATGTTAAATAATTTGCCTAAAGTGAAGGAAGAGTTGGTTCCAAGATCTACCTCCAAAATTTAGATTCATTTTATGCCAAAGACATAGATTTTCCTTCGGTACTGAAGGCTTACACAAAAGTAGGTAAACATAAGCTAGTGTCTAAATAGTAGGACCATCAGACCACTTACTACAGGCCTACCCTTTACATGATAAGATGTAAGTACAATGCCAAGTGTCTGGAGAGGATTTTGAAGAGATTATGTTTTATTAAACATTATTTGGTCTATAAATGTACAGCAACATATGTAGCCTTTGGCATGGAGGAATATATTTAAGGAATGAGAATATCAAATGAGGACTTTAGGTATCATTTTAGAAAAACTCAAGCTAGAAGGTCTCTGTGAACTGTGCTTGGCCAAAACTCAAACTTTGTAAAACTCAAACTGATAAATCTTCCAAACATTGCCTGACATATAAACAATTTGCTTTATCAGTGTTTCTGTAAAAGACAGAAATATATACATTGGTCTTACATAACTGAACTCCTAAAAATAAGCCAGAATATGTATGCATTTCAGTAAGCCATTATATAGAATGAAAATATTTGGGGGTAAGAAATTTAATGTTTTGAAAACTTGAAAAGGAAGTATCTCTCAACTTTCTTTAAGCTGGAGCTAGTGTATTACTCGGAGCTTTGAAATTTCCGATGGTGGGAATGGAGGGGATTTTAGAGGACTGGAGAATTTATGAAGCATAAAGATAAAATTCAGTTAGAAAGATAGTAATGGTAATAAGAGTGGCAATATCTATTGTGTGATAAATATGGCCTGGAACATGTTCTAAATTCTTTACATCAATTGCCTAATATGATTCTCCTGATTAATGAATTTCCACAGATGTGGAACCTAGATTCAGAGAGGTCAGAAACTTGCCCAAGTTCATACTAATGGCAGAACTGACCTCAGAGCATGGGCTTTTAATCAATGTGCTATAGATCATGACTCCAAATTTCACATGTGGGATAAACTGAAACTTTTCCTTTCTGAGAAACACTGTACATAATGTCCAAACTCCCAAATTATTCATAATAAATGCAATAGAAGCATTGTGATAAGCCATTACAATAATTTTCCTAAATAGTGTGTGACATTAACACATTTTTCTTATAATTAAGCATATAATATTTTATATAACTTACAAAAATAAATGTTGGATTCTTTCTGGGAACCTTCACTAGAGGGGAAAATGGAAGTGAAGATGTGAGGGACCATATAGCTCGCAAGTAACAGAAAAAAATGGGGTGCCCAGAAGTCACTGAGGGACAAAGAGTAACGATGTGCTCCGAATCTCCAAATTTCCCCATGCAACCCAGGCTACGGTATATGACCCAAGAATGTCTGTGAAATTGCCTGCTGTGCATGTAGGTTTGTACCTATTTACAATAAATTTTTACTTTACTTGAAAAACAAAACAAAATATTGTGTTCAGTCCTGCCTCTATCAGTAACTGGCTAAAGACCTGGGATATAATTTACGGCTTCAATTTTATTACCTATATCAATACCTGTTTTATTGGTATTATTGAATTGTTTGACTAACAGCTAACATGTTTTCTCTGATGCTTTAAAATTTTATGATCCTTATAAGATGATGAGGATAGTAAAAGGAAAGTCTGCTGATCTGTTTCTTCAACTTTGAATGCAAGCAGGAACAAAAGGCTTGTAAAATTAGTGTTGTGATGGAGGCCTATTTGTTTCTATAAAATCTAAAAACAAAACAAAAGATGTGTGCCGTCAGAGTGTCTAAAAGGAAGATAAGGAAGGGGCATTCAGGGTGTGTGTGGTTTGATGAGAAACATCCTCTGGCAAATAAAGCAATAAGCACAGTCATTTGCAAAGCTTTTGTTCAAACTTTGAAAAGCATCTCTAGGCTATAAATTATTAAAGATATTAATTAAAAAGGGAGAGTTATTTACATTGTTAAAAGTACTTATGAGTTTGTAACATTGGCTTCTTCTTAGTTATAATTTAAAATATTTATTCATGTTTTTATATTAATATTTACATCCTTCATATAAAAATATCTCCATGTAATTGCATTTTTTCCTGAAGCAATGTTTCAGATATTTAAAACGATTATAAGAAACAATGTTGAAACACTACAGGAAAATTATATTTAGCAGTAATAAATTTCAAAATTCTTTCTTTCTTCTCTCCGAGTAATCAGGAGACCCCTGTAATCTTTTGACAATGTCTCTTCTTATTCCATCTACTGGGTTACCTTGTCATAATTTTCATGCCAATTTTAATGCCTGTGTAACTTATCCTTACCCTTTGTATACCTCATTTACCATTTAAGGTGCTGTTATTACAAATGATATGTTAGTCCTAGCAATCAAGGCTATTCCTATTTTTAACACAACTGTCTAATTTTAATTTTACTTGGCCTTCTTAACTGGCTAAGTTATCAGAATTCTTTATAATATAAACTTCTAATTTTATAGGCATATTAGCATTTCACATCATAGGAACAAAGTGATACCTGCTAAGTATATTTTTGGAGCAGATTATTGCTTTGAGGAAAAAGTATGAATTTATTGTGTTTATTATACTTATTACATATGAGTTATGTTGTAAAATTATCGTAGCACTCTGTTCAACCACCATCACAGGTAGCACCTCTGCTCAGCCCCTAAATAACCTGTAACTCTGAAAGCTGGACATGCTGAGCACACTATTCCATGTTCTACTTGGACACAAAGCTTTGCAGGTGACAAAAAGGAAAATACTTTAATAACAGAGTCACTACTATCCTCTATCTACTTGTGGAGGGAGGTAAAACATTTGTTTCAAATCTCCAATTGTCTATTTCACATATGGCTATTTCTTTCTTTTTATTTTTTCAATTTACTTCTACAAGGTTTGACTGAAATGGCATATTTAATTATATTGTGTTGCTTCCCCTGATGTTTCTTGATTGACTCCATGTAAGGGTAAAATATTAAAACAAAACAAAACAAAACAAAAACACCCCAAACATGTCAATTGACTTGCAAATTGTGTTTGCTTCTCTGTTTGCTGTAACAGGTAGTTATGGACCATGAACCTCCATGTTTGAGTCTGGCTCTCTTCTCCTTTCTTCAATCACATTCTGCCATGTCAACATACTGCTTTTGTTCAGTGACACATGTGTCTTAAAAGTAGAGGTCATTGTCTTATTAAGGAGAGAGGAAAATCTTTCTTTTTTCTAATAGGCTGGTAATTACAATAATTACAAAACATTTTTCAAGTTTGTACCTTCCTGTATTCAAGAAGAGTACAGCATTTTACCTGTTAGACTGAGCAGGAAATGCTAAAACTACAAACTTTCCAGGACAGCATTTCCTTTCAAGGCAAACACTTTAAGTCCTTGGCCCAGGGAGAATGTTTGATAGGAGGAAACAAAAAATAACAATAATAAAGGAAAGTGTAGCTATGTAAATGTGGGGAACGACTTTCAGGTACCACTCAGACTAAAGTGTAAACAGTGCAGGTCATGCAGTAGTCACTCAATAAATAATGAATGGGGGAGGTTATAAAACTTTTCCATCACACAGAACAAAGCATATCTAGCCAAAAAGCTTTTTGTAAAAACTATTTTGAAAAAAGTCCTAGGAGAACTTATTTGCATTAAAAGATAAGCAAGCTTCTGAATTTGCAGCATTTGCACTGATTTATACAACAGTGATGAGGTGGAGAACCAACTAGAGCAGTGCTAATAGAGTTGGGAATACTGCACATTTGAAGCAGCACATTTTTGTTAGTTTAAAGACAGAATGCTGAATGAATTCAAACCAATTCGAAAGACAGTGTGATTTGCAAATGAGTCTGGGGCAAGAAAATGCTCTGTGTGACATGTTGGTCAATTTAGGTGCAGCATGGGAACTGGATTTACAGAATTAGAAGAAAGAAGAGGATGTTGCCTACCCAGGCGAAGTAGTACCCTGGTCACACCTGGCTTTCTTATGCCAAGGACGTAATATACAGCAACTACACCACAGTCTACTGACGGCCAACATGGACGAGGATACTCTTTACTTACATTTCTCTACACAGAGCTCCTCTGAGTAACTACTAGCAAATCAGCCCGGGTGGGCCTGTGGGTTAATACCAGGTAGTCATCCCTGACCTACCTCTTCAATAATGAGACTGGATTTGAAGTTAACAAGAAAATACATTTGTAGTTATTCCTGTATTTTTGTGATTAAGTTTGTCTATGATTGGTGTGTGCGTGTGAGCACGTACATGCACTTAGAGGTTTAATCACCATGTATCATTCTATTCATGACATAAATTCTGTACTTTTAGGTGAAACATTTTGTGATCTATCAAAAGCTGCTTCAGATGTCATATGCAGAAGTTACTGAACAAGGTGGATCTGATCAGCACTTTACATGATTACATTTCTGAACAGATTTTGTTGAAGATAACAATGATAATATTTTGCAAATATTAAAGTATTCATCTTTGATTTCCCTCCCCTTAAATATATTTTATTGAGAATTCTCATCTCCATATTTGGGAGGACGCTTCAGGGTCCCCAAGTCAGACAGAGGACAGATAGCTGAGCGCAGAGCAAAGCATGAGCTTCAACACCAAGCTTTGTGGAGAGACAGGGCTGATTCAATCCCTGTAGCTCCCAGACAATATGTCACAGGCTGAGCCTGAAAGAACAAATGGCATCTTTCAGAGTGAGAGAAGGCATCCCTTCCTGCCAAGTAAGTTGAATCTGAGGCTGGACTAGAAGAAGGAACACATGAAGCATCAAAACGCAGCCTGTGCTTCTGTTCCCTGGCGTGGGGAAGAAGGCAGTGTAAATGAATCAGGCAGACCCTAGGTTCCCTCTGCTTCCCCCACCTCCCATCATATGAGAGGTAATCTTGAGGAAAGGAAGAGGCTTTCTCTAGAAACAGACAGTTAATCTGGCAAAGACTGAAGGTAGAAGGTACTCTGCTGACTTCTTTCCCATTTATGACTATGGAAGGAGGTGCCCAGCAACCTTAGGGGGAAGCCACCTCGCAGCATCCTTGCTGGAACAGCGTGATGAGCTGAGAGCTCCTATGAATGTGCTCCCTCAGCTTCCTGTGATGTCAGGTGCCCAGAGTTCTCACGTACTGGATGAGGGTAGAGAAGGTGGCCTAGGGGACTGATGGACTCCTCAGAGCGACAGCCCTGGCAGAGAGGGGAAGTCACTGGAGAGCTGTTACCAAAAGGGAGGGTTATATTGATCCTGAAATCCAATAGGTCTGATCTCAGGAGGAGCCAGACAGCAAGACCGAAACTGACTAGTGTTTCCTAGGAGTGTTTTTTTGAGCTTTAATAAAGAAATTTTAGATGCTTAATTCTGTATTAGTTCAGTCACATACCATATGAGTCATATTACCCAGATATCTTTTAAAATATTTTAATACCAAAATGACATACTTAATAGGTGAGATATAACTTTAGTGCACAAACAGAAAAAAGAAAAGTACATGTGCCAAAATGGAGAAGCACTTGTGTGGTGAAGTGTTACAGAATGAGTCTTAGCACATAAAAAGCAGGTTTGATATTAGTAATGTATTGTTATTGTCATTATCAATTAAGATATCGATGATGATTTCGTTCCTCCCTGGTAAAATTGTATATATTTAAAGAAAGTAATTTCTTAAAGGCTCTGTAAATAAACAGGGATATGGTCAAATGTAAGAACTTTCAGAAATGAAACATACATGTATATTAATGAATGGTTTTAAAATCAGGTCTAAGAGATCACTTAACACTCCAGATGTCAAGGATGAAACAGTTACGGACTCTGATATGCAAGAAAGTAGCTTGTCACCAATGCTACATACATACATCACAAGGAAATTGATTTTAAAATTTAAGAAGAATTTATGAAAACGAACCTAATAAACACTGGGTGAGACATTCTGAAATGTCCTTTTATGATCGTCTTTAGAATATGCTTTAGGCTTTAACATAGCTAAAGATATGAAGAAAAACTACCAATATTGTCTTCCATGTCTTTTAAAATTTTAAATGCATTTCCTTATAGATATTTATTGGATTTCCTGTTTCATGCTCACTCCTGCTAACAGTCACACACATACACAAGACTACTCAATATGGCTAATGATTACAGTAAAAATTCTCAAGCTTAATTTCCTGAATATGGGCTTCTGTAAAGTTTTGTCTCACACATGTTCAGTCTAGATGTTAAGTCATGCTTAGCTGCTTTTGATATAGAAGGCAATGCCTGATATGAATTTGTGAATATACTGATTTGTTCTCACAACTGATGTCATTATATAAAATTTGATATTAAGCCTTGATGTATGATTGTATTAAGATGTAATATCACTATTTTTCTTCACCTGTCTGAGCAGGAAAAAAAAAAACCCTCATCCATCTTATAAATGCACCAGTCTTTATTACATGAAATGGTTAGTAGTGATTTCTGGTAAAAATTTTAAATAATTGATAGAACCTCTTAGCTGAAAAATTCATGCCTTCAACTGCTGTTATTTGTTTTCAAGAAAAACAAAGCAATATACAGTCCTTTGTAAGCAAATGTTCTAAACAATGTAACTCCTTTATGAAATGCGAAGGTAATAAAACAAGTCTTTATTTCATAAGAGGAGGGAACAAGGCACAGAAAGGTTATGTAATTTGTTCATAGCTCACAACTAGGCATTGGTAAAGTCAAGAAGTCAGATTATCTGCTCTTTTAAGCATAAACCATAGCTTTCTCAAAGAAACTGCATGAAATAAATCAGGAGCAACAGACCTTCCAGTTTAAAATTTGTGATTAAAAAAAATGCCCTACAGTAAAGCATAATTAAATCTTCAAATTCTTTAATGTAGTTCAGTTTCAGAATTTAAGATGAGCTTCACTTTTTAGGTTAAAAAAATGGACGTCTGAATTCACTTCATTATCACTTTGATGTGCAAAAATCATGGAGGAACTCTCTTCCAGGAAGACTTCAAGACATTGCTGTTTTTGAAACAATAATTCTCACTCCCACTCATCCTTGAAATGAGGCTGTCTTGACAGCCTGAGTGGGTGGAGTGGGAAAAGAATGCTTCATGGAGCCATGTAATACTTCAGGTAAAGATAGGACTTGTGAAAAATACCCTGTTCAAGAGAAAAGCTGATATACACAAAGGAACTGCCATTTTTCAGATATTTTATTTTTTCAGATCACCTTTCTTCTCCTACCTACCCTCCTTTCCCGAAGCAATGTCTGAGCTTTTCTTTGCCGAAGGCTAAACTGGAGGGAGAGAAAGTGAAGAAAAGGAACAAGCAGCTTCTCGGGAGGTCCTGAACTTGTGCCAGTCTGCCTGCATGACTATGCATGAGAGATGGCAGAGCTAGGACAGCGCTGCTGTCAGAAAGGCAGGGTTCAGTGTCATGATCTCAGCTTGGTCGCATTCCTTTGCCTTTGGTGTGGGTTAGGGTAACTAAACACCATGTGAGCGGCAAGGGTGGGGATCAACTTTTAAATGCACACACCTAGATTTTTTTTTAATGTTGTGACTAGTTTAGTTCCTTTAAAAACAATAAAGTCTGTGCTAACTCATATATAATCATGTTGAGGCCCTTTAGGTAGAGTCTCAATAATGGAAGAAAGGATTAAGAAGGATAAAACTGGCATTTATAAGGTGAATTTTTATCTTTATGAAAAAGGTATACTTTCATAATATAATCATTTATTTCCCTGTTCCACTTTAACGCTCATAAATGATCTACCTTTTCTTTTGCAAAAGAGCAAACAAGTCTAAAATATTTATTTTCTTAGGAAAATATACGTGCTCTTACGATCCCTGTTTTATAGTTGAAGAAAATGAGGGTCAGAGAGGTTAAGTGTCTTCCTAGGGTCACACAGCTAGTAAATGTTGGAGTCAGAGTTCAAACCCAGGCAGTCTCCCTCTAGAGTCTACATACACGATTAACCACTTCACTGCAAGTTAAGTACTTGAGAATTCTGGGAGGGATATGAAACCAAAAGGAAACTGATACACAGAGAGACAAATAACAGTCTTCACATGGTTAAAGATTGGGGTTGGGGAGGAAAAAAGTGAGCTTGGACAGTTATCACAAAAGAGTGGCCATGTAGTTTACAGTTTTCAAGCCAGGGAAGCCCCAGGCTGTGGCAAGTTCCAGGGTATAACCATGGACAGAGTTGCTGTAGAGAAGTTTTGGGAATTAGGTCTGAAGCTGTTTGATGAATCTCTCATGTGAATTTTGAATTTACACTGAAACAAATAGTAGATTAGAATGTGGTAAAAAAATGACAACGGTTGGGCAGGGTTAACCATATGGTTTGGCCCAAAGCAGAGGTGATATTCTACAAAAGTGAACTTGTGATAATTTGGAAGTGACCGAGGGAGACTTAACTTGTTTTATGGCAAGTGAATTGCAGCCATTAGATTGTAGCCTTCAATTTCAATGGAAAGACAGGAT
Source organism: Camelus dromedarius (assembly GCF_036321535.1). Taxonomy (NCBI): domain Eukaryota; kingdom Metazoa; phylum Chordata; class Mammalia; order Artiodactyla; family Camelidae; genus Camelus; species Camelus dromedarius. The sequence goes on from NC_087441.1 coordinate 55,339,571, forward strand.
ATGCAAATAAATTTTAAAATGCTGTTAATCTATAAATGGCCCAGGACTACTGACATAAACCTGAATCGATCTTTCTTTGGGGATAAGATTCATGAAAACTGATATGCTTTAAAAAACCAAAAACAAAAAAAAAACTTCCCCTCCTTTTAACCTCATCTTCTAACACACATCCTTAGTGGCACAGCATTACAGAGATGATGGAATGACACTAACCAGATTCTAACCATACTAACTACAAGCTCACAGGATCATCCTTGAATTAATGCTGTTTTCCACAGCTCTCCACCTCTCTAATCAAGATACACTCATGGAATTGACTGAAATAAACAGTCACGCTCTGAAACGTGTCCCCAAATCATCATAAATAGTAAATGTAACAACAAAGTAGCAAGGAAATCGCCTTGTTCAAGAACTCTATGGTGTTTACAGATAAATCTCTGAAATGCAAGTGAGATCGAGTTCCAATGAGCTTCTCTTCTTTTTAATACTGTATTTTAAAAAAGAGAAAATGCACATGAATGTTTTTAATCTGCTCCAGGGGACTCTCATCGCTTTTACTATCTATATTTTTAGTGGCGCTCCGCGACTGCTCACACTGCTGGAGTGCCTGGCACTGGGGACAGAAAAGCAATGGACCGTGGTCAAGAGTAACTATCATAGCCGTTTCACTTTGAGCAGGCTCTTTGCCCAAAGTCCTAATTCAAGTGATGCTAAAGAGCTCTCCAGAGGTTGTAAAGAAAGCCAATTGCAAATGTGTAGCCCACAAAATCACTTTTATTTGCTTTGAAGTATACTTATGGAAGATTTTTCATTCTGCTGTTCTTTATTGTTAGGTCCCTGGTCTCTGCAAAGTGGGCAAGGCAGCACCTTGCTGTATTTGGCCAAGAGGCCAATTGCAAGAATGATAGGTCATTTTATTACTTTTTTTTTTTTTTGAGAAATGTTCTCCAAGTGCAAGAAATCACACTGTGCTCTAAAAAAAAATCTTGTTTTCTCAACTAGCAGATGGATTATAATTTCTATGTGGTCCCTGACAAATGAATAACATTGTGCTAGAATTCCTAGATGGAGGTGCTTACACAGTGAAGGTGACATCTGTTTTGTTCACACTTTAATCTGCATCTAATTTAACATTGACTTTTTAAGAAGTACTTACATTTAAGCTTTTGTGGTTTTCCTTCACAGTATCATTTTCTTGCAAAAATAAAATAATTAAAGGGATTTGAGGCAAATTTCCCTATACTCCTATCATAATTCTCTGTAATACAGTCTACTTCTTGATGACTCTGGTGTGCCCATTTTTTCATGTTAAGTGTAGCAGTATTACGGATAGGTTCTACATTTTTACCAGGTTTCTTTCTGCAGTTGCTTATCACCCCACATCATAGATATCCACCTATGGCAGTATCATTGATTAAGAAAGCCATATTTTTTCCATTGCTTTAATAGATCACTTTGTTGTATATTAAATTTCCATACATATTTAAATTTATTAATGGACTTCCAATTCTGTTTTGATTACTGGTTTGACTCCTAAGTTTATTTTTAAATATATTTACTTTAACACTAGTGACACCGTGGTAACTCAATATCTTCTTCTTGTTCTTTACATTTACTACAAAATATCTCTAATAGACACAAAAATACAGTTTAAAAAAAGCCTGTGAATGCTTTACCATCGTCTTATAATTTCCATGCCCATTCATTACAGATTTCCCTTTCTTCCTACTGTCTGATTAATCATATTTTCTCTATTGCATTTTTAACTCATTTGTAAGTTATTAACTCTATTTATATTCTTTTCATGAGAATACAGTGTATACCATTTCATTTATACACTTGACTTGAAACCTGAAGTTCATCAAAATCACCAGCCCCTCCTGAACAGTTCAGGACATTAGAAGTCTGATCTCACTCTCCTTTCTTTCATGAGATTTTATTATAGTAGTTTTGGTCCATCTTGTTTTTAATTCTGTACCCTAATCTTTTATTGAAATTGTTATAAACTAAAGTGCTCATTAGAGTTTATCCATATGGTTTCCAAGTTCATCAAAATGTTTTCCTCCCTCCTGGGCTTCATAAACTTCCCGCTGAAATTCACGTAGACATTCTGAGGGTGATGACCCAGAAATGGTGACATCTCTAAACCTCTGTCTGAAAGCATATTTGTTTTGCTATAATCTTGAATGCTAGTACAAGTAAGCATGGAGTTCGCTATTCACCATCATTTTCCCTTGGCTCAGACATGTTCTTGATGCAAGACATTGTTCTTTCTTCTCCTCTGACCTCATCCCTCCTTCCACATGGATGCCCCTGGCTTGTTTACTCAGTTTATTCCTGTCTTGCTCAACTCTCTCCTCAGCGAGGATTTCTCTAGGGCCACCGCCTGCACCCTGACTGTGATGTGTTATCCTTGATCTGTATATGATATTACATGCCTGCCTCTCCCACTGGAAAGTCAAAATCATGAGAATAAGTATTCTTTCATTTCTTGCTGTATCACCACTAACTAGAACAGTGCCTGCCATATGACAGGTCCTCAGCATATGGTTGTTGAGAGAATGTATAAAATTTATAGTCTTCATGGTAGATTTTGTACTGAAGGAGTGGTTAGCAATTCTGGTTGCTCATTAGATCACCAGAAGATCTTTAACAACATACCTATGCCCCAGATCAGACCCTTAGGTTTTAGATTCATTTGGTCTGGTGTGGTGACAAAGCATCAGTATTTTTAAAGTGCTACCCAACAAATTCTAGTATGAATTTAGTGTGGAGGACCAGAGACGATGCCTCTCCATTTCTCTTTCAGTTTGCTTCTCTCAATAGAGTACAAATATATTAATTACATTCCAATTTATCAAATTTAAAACATATTTTATTACTGCATTTCCAGTCTGTACCAGGCCATATTGACTACAGCTTCAGAATAAAATAATCATCATTCCCAACTTCAGGACACTTTGTGTGCATTCTGCCCTTGCCTGTCCCTCACACTAACAAGTAAAATCCTTTAGAATTCTCATTTTCCTCTCCTCCACACAGACACACTTGAGACTTTCACATGCTGTCACTGTTTTCTCTTCACATTCTTTACAATGCTTTATTTTTTGTGGTGCTTTTCTAAAAATGTTAATCCTATACTATATATACTAGTAAGTATAATGTGGTAAACATATATACATGTATAATAGCATATATAATAGGACAAAGAATTCTGATGGCCTACTGAACAGCCACTTAATAGTTCTTCGTTCTTCCTTGCTCACAGAACTATGTGATTTTAATTTTAGGAGTGAAGCATTCAGCTGAGTGGATAAATCCTCCTTAACCTAAGACAATCATTATCATAGCCCTTGTTGCCATGAATTTTCTTATAGATGAGCTTATCATTCAGTTTTGGCCAATGAGTAATTAGAGGAAGGCTGTTAGCATGCTTATGAGAAAGGTTATTTTTCTCTGAAAAAAGATAAATGTGTCAGAAAAATGACTCCTTCTGCTTCCTCTTTGTTCTGTGAGAATATGAGACCGGGTTCTACAGCAGCCATCTTGTGACCGTGAGACGACGGTATGCTAATAAGGACTAAATGGTAGCAGAGAAAGGACCAGCCAAGACAGAAAACAGCAAAGGCGGTAGTAACAACAATCCTCGCAAAAGAACAATGGGACCTTAACTTCTGGGGTTCCTGTAAAGTAAAAAATAAATGTTCTATGTTTATTCTCCTCTCAGAATTTCTGTCATTTGCACTTTAATACAATCAAACTGGACACAAGTTTCCTTTCACTTTCAAAAACTCGTATGTAACACATTTTTTTCCAAACTGCAATTACACTTATAATCAACTTATATTTAACTACATGGTACAAGATGCCCCACCACTGATAATATTCCTCTTCCCTCCTGTTGAGATTAGAGTATCTTTTTCTAGGCACACTGTTGAAATGCCCCTGGAATCCTTGCATCTATGTGAACATAATTTCCCTTTGCTTAACAGTATAAAAATTTGAGGTCCCAGTCTTTTAACTCAAGATTTCATAAATTGCGCTGTTTTTCAGTTTTCAGTGTGCGGATTTAATGTCCCATGTTAGTCTGCTTTGCTTTTCCTTGCGGTGGCTCTATGTCAGGAGGTGCAGGACATTTCTTTTGTCTTTCAGACGTTTTAAAGGCACACCCAGGGACTTTGTGTTTTCTGCTAATCCTGAGTGAATACTTTCCACTATCATCAGATCAGCAAATATTTCCTCTCTAAAAGTTTGCCCCTACTTGTTTCTTTTTCTTCTTTTAGAATGTGAACTGTTTTTATGAGCCATTTCCTTAATCCAACCTCCAGTACCTTCAGTTTGTCTCTTATCACTGGACTTTGCTCACTGACAGTGACATGAGATAATTTTTGATCTCCTAGGCCACTGTTTCAGTCCTCAACAGTGTCCATCTTCTCATGATGTTTTTTGATAAAAGCAACCTGAAAGTCATTTTCAAGTTAATATTTTAGTGATCTACTTGAAAATTCTATTACTGTTGTTTTGGGTAAAGTTTTAGCCTTCTTCCTAAAACACCTCTGTTTCTCAGGTGATGCTGTTTCTGCTGGTGCAGGAACCACACTTTGGGGATCACTGTTTTAGGCAAAGGGATCTTTGAGTCACTTTGAAAATGTATTTAAATTCTTGAGAAAGCAATAGCACATTCAGCTGTTCACACTGTACTTGCTACTCTTTCGCCTTTCTTGTTTGATTATTTGTACCTTTTCCAAGGGAAAAGAAGTGCCATTACTTCTCTACTCTGCTTCCTTCCCAACACTTCAAACAGGAAATGCACGCTAGTGGATTCTTCCATTAGTTATACAGGGTGAATTACCAGCCCGGAAGAGCTAAAGCACTGTGATTCCCTGCCTTAGATGCATCACACATAAAGCAGTGTCACCCTTCCTCCATGACGGTCTGTGATGAGTGATCTGCAGAATGGATAAAAGCAAAGGAGCTGCTGTGTGGCATTTGCTTTTATTACTGTAAATGATATCATGTGTTTGCATTTACTTTAAAGTTGATCAGATGTAACAGGAGACAGTGTTGACAGATGCTAAAAAAAAGTGTTAACTTTTCCTTTCATCTTTCTTGCTTATGTGTATCTGGTATCATAGGATTCTCATATAGTTTTATTAGCTGATAGGTGAAATGTTGTACAAAATACCCACACAAAGAATTTCATTGTTAGAAAGAACTGTCTGTAACTCTATAAATGATACAGTCAAACTGCATGGTTCATGTATGGTAACACCAGACATTTTAACTAAATAAAATGGTTTTGTATAAAAGTGCATTGTTAAAAGAAAATTATTTTGTTTTGAATGTAAATTGAATTTATACTCACTGAGTCCAGTCATGCAGACAATTGGTTTATGCTATATGTGGTTTTCAATATATTTAATACCACTGATTTATATGAATTGAGGTACAGTAACTCTTGGCATTAAAATTATTATCAAAGATTACATTATTTTATTTCCTATATAGTAATTAACCTAAATGGATATCACAGATAGCAAGTGTTTGTAGGCCTGCCTTCAAGCAGATAGAAGGATTCTGTTTTATCCCACAGAGTTAGTGTAGGATCCCTTGGGAAAGTATAAAGATACTCTGTCTATAACACTGTACATATCTATCAGTATATAAACTTTATCTCATACTGAATGAAATGGGAAAACATCTTGCAACTATAAACATACATTTTAATTTTCATCATAATTGCTTTGCAATCCTACTTCAAAAACCAGAAATACATAAAACAGAAAAAGTTGATTACTTAGACTTTTTAGCAAGACAAAAGCAAAGAAAGTTTCTAATTGTCCTGAGAGCATTTTACTTTTCATTGCTTTTCACTCATTTACTGTCAAGTGAGGCTGATCTCAGTCTGCCTTGGGATCCATCTTTGAAGAAGACAAGCTACTCTCTAACAGAAGTCGAGGAAAGCCACAAGAAATGAAGACAGAGAAAAAGGTGCAGGTGGTAGAGAGATATATAGTTATACCAAGAGCTAGGAGAGGTTAGATCAGCCAGTAAGTGCTCCTGGCATGGTGAAGCCAAACTAACAAACAAGTAAGAAAAAATTGAGCAAAATAATGTCAAGGGTTAAACCTACCACCAAATTTGTCATAAAGAGCCAAAAGGATTTCCTACCAGAGGAGACAGACGGTATCCTGGATCCTACCATCTCAAGGTCATCTCAGATACCCTGCTCCAATTCTCCATGACTATTTTTGAGCAAAGAGGAAAAAGGCAGGATGAAGAGATGTTGAGCAATTATCCAAAAAGATTATTTAAATAATCCAAAGTTTAAACCAGATTGGGAATTTTTTCTCTCACTACCTAGTTTAGGATGAGACCTGATTAGTTAACATAGGATGACTGTATGTGGTGGTCTAGACAACTTGATGTGAGAAGTAGGATTATGCTTGTTATTCCAACATCAAATCAGATTTAGCATTTTTTACCATTTAAATTTTTCAGAAAATAAATAAATAGTATTATTTCATAGTTCCTTCAAAATAATATGGGATGAATTTCTGGCTTCCTCAATAGTTTCACTTATTAGCATTTGAGATGCAAGTATGATGAATGGATTTCTTACTTTAACACACAGTTGTATCTTAATAACCCGGCTCTCTTCTCCCAGCCCTTTCCAGGGACCCAGAAACTAAAACTTACATTTCAAGGACTACTTGCAGAGTCCTTGTTGATACAACAGTGTTCTGGAACAACTTATGGTACTGGTTGGTGGTGCGAGAAATATGTGATGCTGCTCTCCTCTAGACCCTTGACATACCAGTTAGCTATGCCTTGGATCTTGTGGCAGTCTGGGAGATTAACAGTTGTGCAAGTCCATTAATAGATACGCAAGTCAATGGGAAACCTGAGGTATTGTAGGTCAGGCGTGTGCGAAATATGTACGCGAAATATGTACACGAAATACAGTCTGAGCTGTTTAGCTGTAGAGAATATCATTTGTCTTTTATCATAGTGTAAATCTACATTTACTTACATTGCTATTTTGAAAAGTTTTTTACTATTCAATAACTATTTGTGCCATAAGTGCAAAAAAGTGCATGTTTAATTAAAAATTAAGCAAGGATATATAGAGAATATTCCATCCAAAAGCAGCAGAATATATATTCTTTTCAAATACATGTGGAACATTCTCCAGGATAGATCACATACTAGGCCACAAAACAAGTCTCAGTAAAATCAAGAAAAACTGAAATCATATCAAGCCTCTTCTCCACTTACAGTGCTATGAGACTAGAAATAAACTACAAGAAAAAGTGCAAAAAAACACACACACATGGAGGCCAAACAATATGCTACTAACAACTAGTGGGCCACTGAGGAAATCAAAGAAGAAATTTTTTAAAATACCTGGAGAAAAATGAAAATGAAAACAAAATGATCCAAAATCTGTGAGAGGCAGCAAAAACTTTTAAGAGAAAAGTTAATAATGAGACATGCCTACCTCAGGAAACAAGAATAAACAACTCTTAAATAAACAACCTAACCTTATACATAAGGGAACCAGAAAGGGAAGAACAACCAAAACCCGTTATTAGAAGGAAAGAAATCATAAAGATCAGAGTAGAAATAAATGAAATAGAGACTAAAAAAAAAAAAAAAGAAAAAGAAAAAATTTAAAAAACTAAGAACTGGTACTTTGTAAAGATAAACAAAATTGATAAACCTTTAGCAAGACTCATCAAGGAAAAACAGAGAGGATCCAAATCAATAAATTCAAAAATGAAAAAATGGAAGTTACAATGGCCACCACAGAAATACAAAGGATCACAAGAGACTACTATAAACAATTATATGCCAATAAAATGGATAACCTAGAAAAAAATGCACAAATTCCTAGAAACATACAATCACCCAAGACTGAACCAGGAAGAAATAGAAAATATGAACAGATCATTTACCAGTAATGAAACTGAATCAGTAATAAAAAAAAATTTTCCAACAAACAGAAGTCCAGGACCAGATGGCTTCACAGACGAATTCTACCAAACACTTAGAGAAAAGTTAACACTTATCTTTCTCAGTCTATTTCAAAAAAATTGCAGAGGGAGGAAGGAATGCTTTTGAACTCATTCTATGAGGCCTGTATCACCCTGAAACCAACACTAGACAAAGGTATCACAACAAAAAGGAAACTATAGGCAAATATCGCTGATAAAAATAGATGCAAAAATCCTCATCAAAATGTTATCAAATGGAATTTAACAACACATTAAAAAGATCAGGCATCATGTTTAAGTGGGATTTATCCCAGGGGTGCAGAAATGTCACAATATCTGCAAATCAATTAACACGATACATCCCATTAACACAATGAAGAATAAAAATCATATGATCATCTCAATGGATGCAGAAAACCTTCTGAAATAATTTGGCATCCATTTATGATAAAAACTCTCAACAAAGTGGGTATAGAGAGAACATACCCCAATATAATTAAGGCCATATATGACCAGGCCAGAGATAACATCATATTCAACAGTGAAAAGCTGAAAGCATTTCCTCTAAAATAAAGGACAAGACAAGGATGCCCATTGTTGCCATTTTTATTCAAATAGTATTGGCAGTACTAGTCACAAGATTCAGATAAGAAAAAGTAAAAGGAATCCAAATTGGAAAGTAAAAAGTAAAATGTCATTTTTTGCAGATGACATGATACAAGACATAGAAAATCCTAAAAATGCCTTCAAAAACCTACTAGAACTCATCAATTAATTTGTTAAAGTTGCAGGATACAAAATTAATATACAGAAATCCGTTGCATTTCCATGCATTAACAAAGAAATTATCATAAAGAGAAATTAAGAAAACAATCCCATTTAAAATTGCATCAAAAAGAATAAAACACCTAGGGATAAATCTAACTAAGGAGGTAAAAGACCTGTCATAGGAAAACTATAAGACACTGATGAAAGAAACTAAGGATGGCACAAAGAACTGGAAGGATATAAAGTGGAAGAATTAACATTGTTAAAATGACCATACTACTCAAGGCAATCTACAGATTCAAACCAATCCCCATCAAAACACTAATGGCATATATCACAGAACTAGAACAAGTAATTCTAAAATTTGTATGGAAATACAAAGATTCCAACTAGGCAAATCAATCTTGGGAAAGAAAAAAGAGCTGGAGGTATCATGCTGTCTGATTTCAAACTATACTACAAAGCTATAATAATTAAAACAGTATAGTATGAGCATAAGAAAAGACATCTAGATCAATGGAACAGAATAGAGGCCCAGAAATGAAGTCACATGTACGTGGGCAATTAATCTATGACAAAGGAGTAAAGAATAATAATGTGGAAGAGGTAAATTTTTCAATAAATGGTGTTGGGAAAACTAGACAGCTACATGCAAAAGACTCAAACTGGACTACTCTTTCACACCATGCAGAAAAATAAATTCAAAATGGATTAAAGACTTAAATGCAAGATCTGAAACCATAAAAGTTCTAGAAGAAAACCTAGGCAATATGGTCTTTCATGTCAGTCTTAGTAATATTTTTTTGGCTATGTTTCCTCAGGCAAGGGGAACAAATGCAAAAATAAACAAATAGGACTATATTAAACTAAAATGCTTTTGCAAGGTGAAGGAAACTATCAACAACAAAAAAAAGTTCACTTACTAAATGGGAGAAGATATTTGCAAACAATATATCCAATAAGGAGTTAATATCCAAAATATACAAAGAACACATACAACTCAACATCAAAAAAAACAAAACTGATTTTAAAAAGGTGCATAGGATCTGAAGATACATTTTTTTCCCCAAGGAAGACATACAGATGGGCAACAGGCACTTGACAATATCAACTCATCATCAGGGGAATGCAAAATCAAAATCACAATGAGCTGTCACTTCATACCTGCCAGAATGGCTATTATCAGAAAGACAATAAATAAGTATTGGTGAGGATATGGAGAAAAAGGAATCCTCGTGTACTCTTGGTGTGATGTAAATTAGTATAGCCACTGTGGAAAACACTATGGAGATTCCTCAAAAATTTAAAATAGAACTACCATATGATCCAGCAGTTCCACTCCTGTGTTTTTATCCCCCAAAACGAAAACACTAGTTAGAAAAGTTATATGCACCCCAATGTTTATAGCAGCTTTATTTACAATAGCCAAGATGTGGAAGCAACCTAAGTGCTCATCAATAAGTGAATGGATAAAGTAGATGTGATATATACATACAATGGAATATTACTCAATTGTAAAAAAGAATGAAATCTTGCCATTTGTGACAATATGGATGAAATTAAAGGGTATTGTGCTAAGTGAGATAGTTCAGACAGAGCATGACAAATATGATATGATTTCACTTATATGTGCAATCTAAAGAACAAAAAAAAAAATGAACAAACATAACAAAACAGATTTATAGATACAGAAAACAAACAGGCAGTTGCCAGATGGTAGAGTAGTGGGAAAAAGATACAGGTGAGGGGGATTAAGAGGTACAAACTTCCAGTTGCAAAATAAATGTCACAGATATGAATTATACAGTGTGGAGAATATAGTCAATAACTATGTAATACCATTATATGGTGACATACTGTAACCAGACTTATCATGGAGATCATTTTGAAATGTATAGAAATATCAATATCAAATCACTATGTTGTATAACAGGAACTAACACACTGTTGTAGGTCAATTTTACTTCAAAACAGACAAACTCATAGAAAGAGAGATCAGATTAGTCATGACCAGAGGCAGAGGTGTGAGAAGAGGGGGAACTGGATGAAGGCAGTCAAAAGGTACAAACTTCCAGTTATAAGATAAATAAGTACTAGGGATGTGAAGTACAACATGATAAATATAATTAACATTGCTGTACATCATATATGAAAATTGTTGAGGGTATAATCCTAAGTGTTTTCATCACAAGCAAAAATTGTTTTATTATTTCTTTCGTTGTATAGCTGTATGAGATCTGGATGTTCACTTAACTTATGATAATCATTTCATGATGTATGTAGGTCAAATCATTATACATCTTATACTTATATAGTGCTTATACAGATATAATGTTAATTACATCTCAATAAAACTGGAAGAAAACAAAATTAAGTAAGGAATTTCTGTCTCAGAATCTTGATGATGAATATGCAATTGCAGAAAGTATTTATTTACTTTCATTAGCTACCACGTAGGCCTAATACATATTGCAGATCACACTAAAAGCATAAGACACAAATATCTGAAGAAGATTCAGCATCTACTTACAAAATTAGTAGATACGCTAAGAGGACCATATAAGGCAGATTTGTTTACTGCTCTAATAACTAAGACTTTTCATGTGGATCAAATGACTTTTAAGTTAAAGACATTTCACAAATTTGATTTGTTTTCCTTGGTCATTTACAAATAATGAAAGGATTGCTCTTCACACTGGCTCTATTAGCAGAAGAAAACCTTCTCAAATGGTTAAATGAAGACAGTTTTATAAATGTCATCAGCTTTTACAAACAGAAATTTAAAATATGTTTTTTCCCCATACATTTCATAGAATTAGAGTAAAACATGTTGGAAGTTAATTCTGTCAAAAACAAAACATCTGATGTCACTGGCCATGCAAATGTATATTCAATTATATGATTAAACCTTGAAGATAATCTGTGATAATAAGGTGAATTAAATATTTGGTGGCTCACGTCATCATAGAAAAACTGCACTTACTAAATTAAAAATATTCATGACACATGGTTGTAAATGCATTTGGTTGTGGTGCACATGTAATTCATAACTTCATGAGAGCTGATGCAGTGTTATATACATTAAAATAAAATCTGTAATTATTAAAAGATATACATTTATCAAACTAATACCAAATAGAAGAAAACCTTTTAATCTGACAATATGCACTTTTATCCCCTTTGCCTTTCGTAAGTTAAATTTTAGATTTATAGTTGCTAGACAAACTAATTTGACAATAAATAATTTTGCAAAAGGATTTTTCCTTATGAAGAGATAATCACCTAAAATAAACAACATAGCCAAAGGAAGAAAGAGGGGAAAAGGAAAGTTCTATCCTTTCATAATTTCACAACCTACAGAATCTGTGTAGTAACATTGTTTTATGTGTGTCGTGAACAGTTCTCACACCCCTCTATTTCTTCATTATTGGCATTGATGAATAGGTTTTTGGTTTTCTTTGTCAATAAATTAGATGAGTAATAAGCTGAATGTAGCTGTCAGCCAAGCTTTTATTATATGCAATGTTACTGACCTTTCAATTTTCTAACCACAAAGGATTTGACTCATAAGACGTAAGGAAGGTAAAAGACTGAAGATTCTAGAAGACCCATGTATGACCATACTGAGTAAATATGAAAACAAAGAGTATAGAAAGTTGAAAGCAATTTCTATTCTTTCAAAAAAAATTTTGAGGGGTAATTATTTATTTGATATAAGATCATATATTCCAAGTAATGACCATTCTAGATCCAGAAACTGGCTCTTCTGAATCCTTCTTCACTATTCTTTTATAGCTTTTAATGTTTATTTCCTATAATTACTTTTAGTGACTGGGTTGAGGGGTAACAGATCTATTGTTTATAAGGTCAGTCCATGAAAAACTGAAGTAAACGACAGCTATATTCTGCAGTCCCTAACCAGTGACAGCCAGACCACTTATTTTCCTGTTTTCTATTTCTGCTGTTCAACTTCTAGATAATCAGAGCTAGAAAACAGCTTCCTTCTCATCTTAGAGTTTTAGAAGATTGATGAACAACTGCATCGTGTAATTTTACAATCACATTACATACAGAAATGATTGGATAGGAAGACAGTTTAACAAATTTTATAAATCATGTTTTGGGGAGAAACAACAGGATAAAGATTCAATTATATGATAGAGAACAATATTAATGTCATTTTCCTTCTCCTTTGAACAACTGCCCCTTGTATGACTACACCCCCTACCCATAACTGACCCCCTACCCATAATTTCATCTTAATGACATACTGAACTACATCTACAGACTTTTTTTTTTACATTTCACTTTCAGTGCCTCATAATGTGACATTTATTCTACAGCTGTCTTCCAATACCATGCTCCCTCCCCAGGAAACTGGTTCTTTTTGCTTTATCAAGATATTTTCATTACTAGTTTCCTCTTAGCCCTCCAGAGAACATTCTGGTTTTGTTCTCTGTTTTTGTTTTTGTTGTTATTGTTGTTGTTTCTGTGGCCCTAAGTGACTAAGATGCTTCTTAACACATGAACTCCAAGTGGTACACCTATGATTCAGGATGCGCAAAATTTTCATTCAGTAACAAATATCCCCAGGATTTTAGTGGCTTAACACAACACAACACACATTTTTCACCCGTGCTACATTTCCAGCGTGAGCTGGAAGAAAGACTTGATGCCTAATCACTCAAGGCTGAAACTGACAGAGGCAAGACTGAGGCTGAGAGGCCTCATCTCAACACAAGCTTTCACAATCATGGAGGCAGAGGGAAAGGAATGCGGTGAATTGTGCGCTGGTTTTCCAAGCTTCCTTGTAGAAGTGACACATGCATTTCTACTCTCATTTCATTGCCAAGGTTAAAACAATAGCCGTCTCATAACTTCAAAGAGGGATCTGCTGGGAAATGCAAACCTACTCTTTCCCTAAAGGGAACATCAGATCATTTATGATAGTGGGACCTGTCCTATGTTTTCACACCTTAACTTCTAGTGTCACATTTTGTGGTAGGCAGGATCCTGAGGTGATTTCAAGATTCCCGTCGCTGGCTAACGGCTCACCTAAATTCAGTCTAGGAAGACACCGAGCTGAGAACCTAGTTAGATTGCCTAGATTCGAGAACCACAGACCTGTGAGATAGTAAATGTATGCTGTTTTAAGCCACTGTATTTGTGACAATTTGTTTTATAGCAATAGAGAAATAATACACATTTCCATGTTCATTAAGAGCCATCTATTTTATACATTTTTGGTAATTTAATAGATTGTATATTTGAGTGTATTTTTAAGATATATATTGACTGCCTATTCCTTCATTTCCTGAACATTAATGTGTGTCCATTATGAGCCAGAATAGTGATATTGGTGATAGTCCAGTAAACACATGAAGGGCTTAAAGTTTTAATAGAGATGATAAATACACACATTATTAGTAAAAACTGCGTTTTATAAATGCAGTCTTTCATAGAGTCTTTCATTCATTCATTCATTCCACTAATACATTAATAATTTTGACACTAATAATTCTGAGTGTCTATAATGTTCCAGGATATGGGAAGGAAATGAGATTTTATAAAATAGGTGACATATGGTCTTTAAAAGGGGTTTGAGTCTGCCATGCATTAAATAAAAGGATCCAAAAAACATGTCTTGACATGTATACAAATAATGCAAATCATTTACGAGGGGAAGGGCAAGGTAAATTCTCTTAGTCCTGAGGATGAAAAGTGCCAAAATCTAAGCGGCAACAGGAGTATTGGTCATGGAAGAGGGGCTCCTTTAAATCTCAGTCCATCAGTGAGTCTGATGTTATTCTACCTGGATCTGAGGACAGCAAAGGTTAGTTGAAGGAACTTTTAAAAAATCTCTTTGCAGGTTTTGGTTATTATTCATCCTTCAGAGGATTTGAAATGTAAGACAATCTCACTTAGGATGGCCCAGGTCTACAGGAAGCAACGTGGTTTGAAATTCTCCAGTGAATTTCCTTCTTTAGCCTCTAAGGCTTAAACTGGCGAATAAAGAGCAGCTTGAACATAAGATACCAGAGGACAGTATAAATCGTACCTTAATTTTTTTGGAGTTGTTTCTGGCTCTATCATTTATTTTTAGGAATGTTGCATGGAAGTCAGTGACAGGAATAAGGACAAGAACTAACCATCCTTTTTTCTTTTCCATCTTCGGTCAATCAAGAGAAAGCATGCTGTCAGCAGCCTTCACCTCTGATACCTAGTCAAGCAGGCTCAGCCAGAGATTGATTCACAATTGAACTATGTTTTCACATGATTAACCTACTCATTCACACCTGAGCCACATTATAAGGATGGACCGGGGAAGCTTTCAGTCTCGCAGCCCATGCTTTGTCACTCTTGTGAACAGAAGCCACCTGGTGACATTGCTCCCAATCTCGTGCTATTTACTCACAGGAAATTAACTTTAGAGGAGAAAAAAAAAGATCAACTGCTAATTCTATTATTTAGCATTTAATTTTGTGAACTGAATTTCATCTTTAAATACAAACTACAAATTTGATTTTTAATTTGTAACACCTGATAAATAGATCTATGCCTCTCAAATGTAACAAAACCAGTTTAAAATCTGCAAGAGAGGAAGGGATTTGAAATAAACTGAATTGATGTCTTCACTCTCTTATTGATACTTTCGGCATTTTTGTAGGGCAAGTGCAATCAATATGTGATGTTGCATAGAAGAGGTGAAAACGGATGATTCTAATCTATTAAAATATCAACCTCAGCAAAATCATCCTAATGTAACATATAAATTTTAATTGATTAAATTTTCTCATCTACTGCTCAGTTTTCAAAGCTGGAAATAAAGTTTCTCATTTAGAGTCTTCACACTGCTTTTGAGCTAAGTTAAAATTGACTAAATTAAAGATATTATACTTAAAATTGCACCCATATAGTAAGAGTCAGCTGAAGCATTAGCTGCACCTCATAATCATTTCCTTTAGTTTCATTATAGTTTAAAATGCAGTAGATACCATATAATTTAGGTTAAGAAGTAGTATGAAATTGAAAGTCATTTGTGGGTGTAATATTATTCTTTTTTTTTAATTTTTAAAAGAAATCCTAATCTCTAGATCATAGTTTGAAAACTGCAGTCATTAAGTATGCCAACATAAGCTTTAGTTCCATTACAAAGGAAAGAGAAGATAATCCCCAAAAGGAGTGCCATTTAATCCCTAGTAACTTCACTTACCATAATGTCTCAAAAAAAATGTCTACTTTTCTATTAGATCTTGTACCCTGGCAGTGTTTGTGCTAGCACTCCTGCAAAATCAGCCAATTCCATCCTTTTGATCAAATGAGTATGTTTTCTACTCTAGGAGTGAATCTAAGCATCACAGAACTTTCGGCTTTTCACCATACTTCTAAAATGTGGAAAGGACACAGGAGTGTCAGAGAGAGTAGAATATGGAGGCTGCGTGATGTTCAGTGATTTCCCAAATATGTTGTTCAGTACGTGGCTAAGTTTCTCCATTTTATAAAAGTTATGCCATGTAGACAGTGACAGGACTTTTTGCAAAATGAAAACTTGAGTGATGGGGAAGTAGTACTAACATGCTTTAGTGGGTATGATTTACCACAATTTGACACAGGACCATTGTTATGCTGGAGAACATTTTGGCCAGTGATTAACATGATTCAACGCATAACTAGCCAGGCTACAATAGGAATGTACTCAGGTTCTATTTCATATCATTTTTGCTTCTACTTTGTTCCAGGGTCCCTATATACATTTTTTTTTCTTTCTCTAATAATGATATTTCATGTTAGGGATCTCACCTCCTGTTTCTATCCAGTGCAGTAAAGCTTAGAAAGATTAGGGAAATTCATTCATTCATTCATTATTTTTCATGGATGCATACACGCATAAATAATTTATCTATTCATGAATTTTTTGATGCATTTATTACCCGACTATGTGCAGGGCACTGTCCCTGTAGCTAAAGAATCCTAACAGAATTCTAAGTCAAGAAAACATTAGTCCCAGGATTGTGAACTGAGAACCACTGTCTTAAACTTGTGATTATAAAGAAGAGGCTAAGTTGAAGTTTTAATTTAGAATTAATCTATTGAAACTGCAGTAGTCTTTGGAACCCAAGAAGAATCTCAGTAGCAAGCATATCACTTTGGTGAACTAACTCGAACCTGTTACGTACTGACCAGCAGGGTGCAGTGATTCCTTCTTTGCTCTTGGGCTTTTTGGACAAGTTGTTATATATAGATGGCGGTGTTTTGGGACCAAGATGAGTTCAAGGTAGAGTTGCTTCAATAAAGGCCAAGGGTAGAGAACTACTTGCTCTCTTCTGACACACTGTTACTCTCAAACCATCAGTGTGATCACTGGGATACAGTAATCATGAGAAAAAATCACTGAAAGGGGAGAATTCTCTGGGAAGAAAAGCGTCTCCTTTGAATCCCTGTCTCTGGCACCGTATCAATGGAATGCTCCAATGTAGAATTTCAGGCCTCCTGGGAAACTCACTAAGGATTTTAAATTAAAATCAAATAAATCTTGCATTAAAAAAGGCAATTTCTAGGAATATGATAGCTAAATGAACGCTTATTTCCCAGGTTGCGGGGTTCTGACAACAACTGCAATGCTGTGATAATGCCTTTGACAGATAAACAATACTGTGAAATGAAGCAAGTCATATTTTTTAAGTATCATAATAACTAATGCTTTAATATAGCACAGATTTTAATGCATCATAAAAGAAATGATGTGATAATATATTTTACTAAAGAGTTTAGTAGTGGGAGTAAAACTCAATTAAGGCCAGACTCATTAACACTTAATTTCATTTGGGCCTTTATTGCTTGTAATTGTACAGTTTCTTAGCTTTATCTCTCACTCTCACTCATAATTCTCGAGAGCCCTGCATCTGTCATGGGCGACAGTACTTCTCTGTGAAATGCCCATGGATGAGTTTTTCATTTATGAAGAGACATGTATTTCTTTCATAGCTGACATTCCCCTGATTTAAGAGACCATGAGTGGGGAGGGAATCAGACTCTTGTCATTGTGAAGATGTTTCCACGTAATTTGAGACAATAGGAGGGAAATGCAATTTTGACACATAGTAGTAGTTTCATGTATGTGGCGTAGATAACACCTGCAGTTGTGGAACAGGCAAATATCACTGGATTTAAGCCAAATCTAAGATTTTCAGACATGTGTAAGTAGTCTGCCATTCCTTTGGAACTAGTTGGAAACTGTACTATTTATTTGAAAAATAAAGTATTATGATAATAGTTGTATTATGACAGTACTTGTATCAGTTTTCTCAGGAGAAGGCGTATATTAGTCTATGACTTCAGTACTTTTATGAAGAAACCTTAGTGTTCCAGTATTCCATATATAAGTAAGGAAAAATTTATTCTTTCAGAATTTGATTAAACATTTATCATTATTATATACCTAAGCATGAGGAAAAGTACAAAGCTTAACATTACAAACACCCATGTAACAACTGCCAAAATCTAATAAACATTAAAATCTGACCTTGATAACTTCAAAGTTCTTTATAAGTAAACAGATGTTATAGATACAGTTGAGGAGGTGATGTTCCATTTGTACCTGTCCTCAATCTCATTATGCAACTTCCTTCACAAAAGCAACCATTCATTACCTTGAGACTGATGTGCATCCATGTTGCAATGTCATTTACTAGTGTCATTTGTATCCACAAGTAATATGTTGGATTGTTGTGTGTGTATATTGTGAATGGCAAGGACTCTCTAGATGGAACAAGGTCTCTTTTGAAGACTTTTATGATATGGTGTCATGGTATACTTATCATTCTATGGCTTTTTTATTCATTTTAGTGTTTTTGAGATCTACCAACTTTAATATATGAAGATTTTTAAAAACCAGATACATCATTCTATACATATTCTTCTACTTGCCTGCTTTTCCAAATAAACTTTTTGTCATCTGCCATTTTACACAAATGTAAATTCATTATTATTATTATTATATTTACTATCTTTTCCTCTTTTTCCCTCCTATCCTCTTTTCCTTTGCAATGAATTTTTTGTCTCATTTTTGTTTGATTTCTTAGAAGAGAAAGACATTAAAACTCTATTATTTTAATGGTTACACTTAAACTTTTTTAATATAAACACTTAAATTTCCTGAATAATCTAAAATTGCTTTTATAAGTTCACTTGCCACAACAGACTATTCTTAATTTCTTCTCATTTTTCAAGTTATTATGGTCAATTTCATTATTCTTATTTAAAACTCCATAAAATTAATGGCAGTTTTTTTTTGGCAGTGAGAACTGATAACGATTTTCTAAAATGTTTAACTATTTATTTGCTTATCATTCTTTCTTCCATTTATATCTTCCTTTTAATTTTGTTTTCTTTGCTGAAGTACTCTCCTTGTTCTTTTCAGTGAAACTATATGAAATGTAAATTTTTTTTATTATGCCTGAAAATAATCATTCAGCATTCACAAGTGAATGCTATTTATTTAATTTAGTACTAATATTATTAATCTAGTATGGATTCCTAGACTGACAACTATTTTCCCTAAACAATTTGAGGCTATTACTACTTCATATACTAGCTTCAACTGTTTTGCTGAGCACTCTCCAATAAGGTTGACTATCATTTCTTTGAAAATAATTTTTTCTTTTTTTCTTTTTTTTCTTTGCTACTTTTTCAAGATTTTGTCTTTGTCTTATACTCTGCATTTTCACTACAATATAAAACAGATATGGACTCATTTATATATGTTGATTGGTTTTCTGTGCACACTTTTATTCTGAGGACTCATGTGTAATTTTTTCTTTATAAAATCTGAAATTTTTCATTTATTGTGGCTTTGAAAATACCCTCTCACCTTTCATCTCTATCCTCTAATTCTGTAAGTCTTGTTAACTTCTTAATTTTTCTGTAATGTCTCTTAACAGCTCCTTTGTATTTTCCAAGACCTTACTTATGTGTGCTGTATTTTTCATGTTTCTTTAAATCTAACTTCACATTACATAAGTCTTTCTGCAGTTGTGTCTATTCTACCCATAGAAACTATGAACATCTTTTTTTCATATCAATGCCTTTAATTTTCATCTTATAAATTTTGTCTGTTCATCCTATAGCTCCCAAAGTGAACAATTTTCTTCCCATATAAGTTAAACAGTTTTTTCATCCTCTCTTTGAACATTTTCAAAGTGCTAAAATTCCTCTAGGTTGTTCCATTCTCTGTCATTCCTAAAGTATGAATATTTCTTTGATCTCTTTTATCATGCTCTTTCTCTTTTACTCATAGTTATTTGCTCTTTGTTCAGGGTATTTTTGTTTCTTGCTATTTCATCCCCAACATAAGTCACTTATTTGCTCTGGGGATTCTCCTTGCTTTGCATGGCAGAGGTGCTCCAACAGGGGCTTTTCCATGGTCATCATGAGCTTTCTGAATGTTATCCACCCTGTACCAGTTTTTAGGTCAATTATGGGCTGACTTTTCTTGATATCTATTTAGATAGCATGATTTTAAACACTTATTTACAGATAGTACAGCTTGGAGTCTCGGCTTTTGCTGGGATATTTCTTTTTTTTTTTACCATAAAATTAACAGTAGGAAAATATTTTTTAAAAGGTTTTACAACCAGGCAGCTTTGAGGATTCATGTAGCCTTCCAGGGGATAACAATTTCTAATAACTTATATGGTGTATTCTGTTTAGTACCTGATGAAATTTCCAGCCTTGAATTCTTTCCTTACTACTTCTCGGGATTGTTTTTTCTTGTTTTCAAATCTGACTGTATATTTGAATTATTTGGGCATTGGGAGAGAGACTACTTGCATTTGCTTAGTGGACTATAGTGACCAGAAGTCTCTCTGAAACTTAAACTCCTTATTGGATATTTGTGTGCTCAACTGTCTACTTTTAATTACATAGTTTTATTCTTAATTCAAAATACTATCTCAAAAACTTGTCCTGATCTTTTTAACATCTAATTTATATATTTCCTGTAGATATAATTAATAAAATATAGCCATGGAGCAATGAAAACCTCAAAAATAACATGACAAAATGTTCACTGTGGATTGCTGAAATCATGATACTTTTAGAAAATATAAAAAGTGCCACCTGGTGTTTGCCTATTCAATAATAATTTTCAAGCACATTCACATTTAAAAAAATCTGATATCAAAACAACATTATGAGATATATAGGCAAAATAAAGTCAGGACTTTGGCATTTAAATATTTGTCCAAGTTCATATTAGCATGTTCAGGGCTGTTATTAGAGTCCTTTTCAACATATGATTCAAAATTTAGTATTTTGGATAGATTTATAAATACTGCTTAAATAAAATACCTGATTTTAAAAATTGAGATTTGCAATTTTAATGTTAGCTTCAAATACAATACTGATCATTCTCAAGAGACATACTGAATATTTGTTCACAAAAAGTGAAATTTTGATATCATAGCCAAGCCTAATTTATGTTCAGGCTCATTTTCTACTTGTTGATTATATTGCAGATAATCTTGTCTCTTATTGGTACCCTGATTAATTGCTTGCTTATCTGGTGGTTCCTTCTGTTAGCTTGCACACTTTGCTTTGTCAACATTCAGGTGTAACTGTTCACACTTTTTCTGCATGAAGTTCACTGGTCAAGGGGAAATGGGATCTCGTATCAGTTGGGAAGTAAAGTTGATTCTCAGGGAGAAGGTAAATATAGAGTAAAATTTGAAACTACTTTCTAATTTCACGTCTTGATGTTTCAAATATTTGATAAAGGTCTGAGGATAAGCATAACTAAGTAAACAATACATTCAAGTTTTTCGTATTTTAAACAAATAAATTTGCCTTATCACCATTTTTGTCACAGATCACGATTATTAATTTGAAGATAACAGTACACTTCTACAAGTCACAATAAAAATTAAAATTTTTCATTGCAACTCTGAGAAGCAAAACTTACCAAAATGGTAAGAGTATCAACCAGTTTGGTTTTGGACAGTTAATTATTTGTCATATTATTTCAACATTACTTAGTGAATATTTAGTGCACATTAGGCACAGAGTCAGGTACTGTGTGTGCAGAGATGAACAAAGTTTAGCATTGGTCCTCAGACAGCTCAGATTCATGCAGAGTGCCTCAGAATGGGGCTGGAGAATGATTCACCTCAAAATCTATTTATTCATTAAAAATAGAGATTCCTGTGCAGTCTACCCAGGCAATGGAAATAAGAGCAAAAATAAACAAATGGGACCTAATTAAACTCATAAGTTTTTGAACAGCAAAGGAAACCACAAGCAAAACAAAACGACAACTTACAGAACGGGAGAAAATATTTGTAAATGATGCAACTGACAAGGGCTTAATTTCCAGAATATAAAAACAGCTCATACAACTCAATAACAAAAAACAAACAACCCAATCCAAAAATGGGCAGAAGACCTAACCAAGCATTTCTCCAATGAAGACATTCAAATGGCCAATAGATATATGAAAAATGCTCAATATCACTAATTATTAGAGAAATCCAAATAAAAACTACAATGAGGTATTATCTCACACAAGTCAGAATGGCCATCATTCAAAAAGTCTACGAATGATAAATGTTGGAGAGACTGTGGAGAAAAGGGAACCAGCCTACACTGCTGGTGGGAATGTAGTTTGGTGCAGCCATTATGGAAAAGAGTATGGAGATTCCTCAAAAAACTAAAAATAGACTTACCATATGATCCAGCAATCCCATTCATGGGCATATATTTGGAGGGAACTCAAATGCGAAAAGATACATGCACCCCTACATTCATAGCAGCACTATATACAGTAGCCAAGACATGGAAAACAACATAAATGTCCATCTACAGATGACTGGATAAAGAAGTGGTGGTATATTTATACAATGGAATACTACTCTGCCATGAAAAAGAATAAAATAATGCCATTTGCTGCAATATCTAGGTCCATCTAGGATGGACCTAGAGACTGTCATTCTAAGTGAAGTAAGCCAGAAAGAGAAAGAAGAAAAATACAATATGATATCATTCATATGTGGAATCTCAAAAAAAAAGAAGAGGATACTATGAACTCATCTACAAGACAGAAATAGACTCGCAGACTTAGTAAATAATCTTATGGTTACCACGGAAAGGGGATGGGAGGGGATAAATTTGGGAGTTTGAGATTTACAAATGTTAGCCACTATATATAAAAATAGATTTTTGAAAAAGATTCTTTTGCATAGCATGGGGAACTATGTTCAATATCTTATAATAAACTTTAATGGAAAAAATATGAAAATGAATATACATATGTATATGTATGACTGGGACACTGTGCTGTACACCAGAGATTGACACACTGTAATTGACTGTACTTCAATTAAAAAATAGATTCCTACACATTAAAATCAGGATGAGAATGTGGGGAGGTTTGGCCCTGGAATATTTTTTGGTTTGAGATTCATTGTTCTACTGGATTCAGAGTCAAAA
The DNA here is from genome assembly GCF_036321535.1 of Camelus dromedarius. Lineage (NCBI taxonomy): Eukaryota > Metazoa > Chordata > Mammalia > Artiodactyla > Camelidae > Camelus > Camelus dromedarius. The sequence goes on from NC_087441.1 coordinate 55,362,817, forward strand.
ATATTCAGGCTAAATCAGTTAATTTTTTAAGTGTCCTTTGAAACTCAGTATTTGAATTTTTCTGACCCATCTGTGCTATTTAATTTTTTTCAAATTGAGCAATTTGAAATAAACTGAAAATTTCAAGTAACATGATTGTAATCATTACATTACCATAGTGCCTTTAGTATAAAGGAATAATTCCATTCATAGAAGTATTATAGTAATGGCAAGCATGCATTTTAGGATATAGTGTACCTCAGTGTCTGTGGGTATACTGCCTCATTTAATTCTCAACAACTCTATAGAGAAGAAATTATTACCTCAATTTATATTTGATGAGACTAAGCCTTGGAAATGGACTAAATGTTTTATTCTTGGTCTTTATAACTCCAAAGCCTTTCTCTTCACTGCTGAGCAGTATTATACATTGTACACATTCCCATGCACTGGTTGGATAGAACAGGTGCCTAAGAATAGCATTAGCATTAGCAGATCCATCCAGTATAAGCTTGCTGCTCCCAGATAAGGTGTATAAGTTACAAGGTGAAGAAAGAGTTATTCATATAAAAATGGCCCTACAAATCTCAATGAAATTGATCAAATAACTTGAAATGTTAGTTCATCTAATCAATCATTATGTGTGGGCATAGGCTTATTATTTGAAATACTTTACTGACTGCTTTCTATTCCTTCCTAAATTGGTTTATTTAAAAGAATGAAAAGTATTTTGATCATTTTGTAAATTCTGGTTCCCTAAGAAAAACAGGAGTTCAAGAGGATAAAAATACTAATTAGAAATGTAATATAAATTATAATTCTAAACGCTAATGACTGTCCATAAGGTTTTGTTAATTTAGAGGTCCCCCACCATGTTTAGTGAGGAGATATGAGAATGCTCACACAATCAAATGGAGGTAAGTGTGGTATTTTAATTTTCCATGCCTGCAAACAATTAAAGACAAATATCCCAGTGATTTTTTTCAAGTATAGGAAATAATCATAAAAATTGTGTTTAGTCTGAAATTTAAAATGTCTTCCTAGTCTTACTCTTTATGAGGCATAAAAACAAGTATTTCCCAATAATTCCATGTAAAATATTTTCCTACTTGATCTCTTTTTCTCTGTCACTTCTCCATCCCTTCCATTTGCCACTTTGCTGTTAGGATTATCTTTCTTCAACTATGTCTTTAAGCCACTAGCATTAAACCATTTTCTACAGAAGAATCTGCAATCTTTTGCCATAGTATACGCAATCATTCAGAAACTGGGTCCAACCTTAATTTTAAATCTCTTTGGTAGCCATTTGTACTCACTGTGCTACAAATCCAATTCTAGGTCCCCCCAGAGAGGGGTCTGTGAACCAGCAGCATTGGCATCCCCAGGAGCTCAATAAACATTCAGAAACTCAGCACCACTCCAAACCTCCCACGCTTAAACAGCTCCCTGGGGGATTTAGTTGCAAAGTACTGGTAGACAACATGTCTCAACATGTTTTAGAGGGCGTTCTTTCCACCTAGGGTGTTGTCTCAAGGATCATTTTAAGGGAAAAAAAGTCATTTAAACTAGCTAAAAAAATTACTGAAAAGATACAGAAATGTCATAAGATCCCAGGACAAAACACAGCTGGATCTGACCAGGGACTAGTCTGCTTTTGTGAGTCCCAGACGCTGAGGCTGATTGCTTTCCCATTCCTACTCTCTGCATCTTTTTCCTTCCTCTCTTTTTCTACAATCCAGATTTTCTACTTTTGTTTTCAGAAAATAGCCTTCTAATTTATATATATATGTGCTTCCCCCACTTCTCTATTCCTCAAGTCTCACTGCTCAGACTCATGCTGTCCTGAATCCTAATTCTTAGGAGAAAGAATCAGTTGGATCCATTCGAGGGCCAATATCCACCTTGATCTAATCAATTATGGCAGAATACAAGGAGGGGTCGTGGTCACTTCAAACTAACATGAGAGAGGTTGGCCCAGAATTCTGCAAAGAGCTGTAGGTAATGATTAATTCTCACAGAAAGTAGTGTGACCTGAACACAGTCCCATCCTCCCATACCCAGCCCCAATCTATAGGAACATTTTCAAAACAGCATCATTTTTTTCCCCAAACATAGCCAGGCCCACATGTGAAGTGTCACTGCTCAGGAAAGCCTGCTTCAGTCTCCAGGTTCAGGGCTTTTACATCAGGCTGGTCACACGGTATGGTAATGGAAACTCAAGTCTTCAACAACAAAGCCAGGTGTATCATCAATCTGGATTTGCACAAAACAACCTGGATAAGTCCTGACAAGCTGGTGAAGCATGTCCCATTGCTCTGAATGCACGCAACAATGTTAATCAGCAACAAAGAACATTCTCTGGGTCACATTCCTGGGAGCTGACCAAGAATCAAACCTGTTTGCAGATTCCCCTGGAGCTATTAAAAGACTGATCAATCAGACTTGCTATGTTAACTCTTTCCGCACAATCACATTATTAACAAGGCCTTCTCATCTACATGTAGTACTTCCTAAAAATATTTTTTTCCTCCATGACACTTACCATCATCTGCTACTGCTTGTTTCTTGGTGGTCTTCTCTCAAACCAGGTCTGAAGGCAGGGATTTGTTTTTCCTTCTCTCTCTCTCTTTCCTATATTTTGTGTCCCCAGCATTCTAGAAATACATAGATGTGCAATAAATATTATTTGAATAAGTTAATGAACATAGCATTTTTATGTCCTTTAAACTATTTCCCCCTTTCTTTTCTTTATGGATATGTAATTGACAAAAATGCAATATATTCAAAGCATACAATGTGATGATTTGATATACATACACATTGTAAAAGGATTTCCCACGATGAGTCAATTAACAAATTTATCATCTCATATCCTTTATTCAAAAAAAATACAATACAGCATCATCAACTGAAGTCATCATGTTGTACATTAGATCCTCAGACCTTATCCATCTTACAAGTGAAAGTCTGTACCCTTTTTAACAACCTCATCCTATTTCCCCCCAACTCTTAGCACCTGGCAACCACTTTTCTCTGTGATTTCACTCTGTTTCTATGAGTTCAATATGTTTTTTGTTTGTTTGTTTGCTTGTTTGTTTTTAGGATTTCAAATAAAAATGACATCATGCAGTGTTTATTTGTCTTTTTCTGTCTGGCTTATTTCACTTAGTGTAATACATTCCAGTTTCATTCACATTGCCACAAATGGCAGAATTTCTTTCTTTTTTAAGTCTGAATAATATTCTATTGTGTATATATATCACACTTTCTTTATCCATTCATCCACTGACAGGTTGTTTCCATATCTTGGCTCTTGTGAATAATAATAATGCTGCTGTGAACATGGGGGTACAGCTATCTAAGGTAACAGTTTCCTTTCCTTTGGATATATACCAGAAGTGGGAGTGCTGGATCATATGGTAGTTCTATTTTTAACTTCTTGAGGAACCTCCATACTGTTTTTCCATAGTGCCTGTACCATTTTACATTCACACCAACAGTGCACAAGGGTTCCCCTTTATCCACATCATCACCAGCATTTGTTATATCTTATCTTTTTAATGAGTCCTTCAAAAGATGTGACGTGATATCTCATTGTGATTTTAATTTGCATTTGCCTGATGGTTAGTGCTGCTAATCACCTTTTCATGTACTTGTTGATCATTTGTATGTCTTTTTTGGAAAAACATCTATTCAGGTCCTTTGCCCATTTTTTAATCCAGTTACTTGGTTTTTGTTTTGTTTTGTTTTGTTTTGTTTTGCTATTGAGTTGCAGGGGGTTATTTTATGTTTTGGAAACTATTCTCTTACAAAATCAATAGTTTGCAAATACTTTCTTCCATTCAGTAGGTGGTCTTTTCATTCTGTTGATTGTTTCCCTTGCTGGGCAAAAAATTTTCAGTTTGATTTGATTTTTTAGTTTTATTTTTCTTATCTGTGCTTTTGGTGTCATATCCAAGAAATCATTTTCAAGACCAATGTCAGGAAGCTTTTCCCTTAGGTTTCTTCTAGTTGTTCTACCATTTCAGGTCTTATGTTTAAGTCTTTAATCCATTTGAGTTGATTTTTGTGTATGGTAGAAGCTAGAGGTACAACTTCATTTTTTGCACGTGGATAACCAGCTGTCACAACATTATTTGTTGAAGAGACTATCCTTTCCCCACTGTGTCACCCTTGTTAAATTTCAGTTCACTGTATGTGTGTGGATGTAATTCTGGATTCTCTATTTTGGTTTGTATGTCTGTCTTTATGCCAATACCACACTATTTTAATTACTCTAGCTTTGCAATGTGTTTTGAAATTAGGAAGTGTGATGCTTCTAGTTTTGTTCTTCTTCTCAAGAAAGCATTGGCTATTCTGGATCTTTAGTCATTTCATATAAATTTAAGGATTTTTTTTATATTTTTATATATTTTCTCTAAAAACTTTAGTTGAGATTTTGTTGGTGATAGTATTACATCTGTAGATGGCTTTAGGTAGCACAGACAGTTTACAAAATTAATTCCTCAAATCCATGAAAAAAGAATGTCTTCTGATTAATTTTTAATACCACCAGATACTTCCACTGAAATGCGTAACTCTTCCTTAAAAGCATACCAAATTTCATACTGCTGATGTATTCAGAATATATTTATGTCCACATACTCAGTGGGATTTTTTTTAAATGCTACATTTTTCTATTCTTTTAATAAACTAAAATAAAAATCTAAGTCTACATCTGAGTGCATTCCCTGAAAGTCCAATATTTGTCAATATTAGTTCTCTTCTCCCAGCATAAAGCAAGGTCACTAAAATTTAAGTAGATTTGGGCAGTACAATGAAAGCTTTCAGGTTAGAAACCTGTCTGTTTGGGCTCAAATCATGTCTCTGACACTTAGCTGTATGATCTTGAGCAAAGAATGTAGTATTTCTTTGCCTTAGTTAAGGCTACTCTAATACTATACAGTGGTGAGAATTTAATGTGATAATGTTTACAACGCATAGGAAATGTCAGTATGTGTTAGGCTTTTATTTTGTCAGTCTATAGGTTACCAACAAGAAATCAATGCCTCAGCTTGTGTGGACATTTATAATTTGGCAGTTTGGCTACCACTGCACCAATTTTGATGCATGGATATCATCGGAAACCCCCGTGTCTGAGTATTTTGTTTTCCTTAATGAATCATCAATCCTTGCAACCTCTGAGGGCTGTTGCCACTAAGTGATTCACAGATCCTAGCTGTTCTGAACTCCTCAACTTCTATCTTCTTCCTCACTTTGGAAAAAGTCTTCCTTTCTCTCACCTTGCCCCACAAAGCACTTCTCTTTCTCCTACTCAGACACACGGCGTCATTTCTTCTGAGTATCCAAGGTTTTAAAGGCTTCTGACTTGCTCTACAATTCCTCCTACAAACCATCCTGAGGCATGGCATTTCAAAGGGTCTGCTTAGAATACACCTGCTTTGAACAGGGATGAAGGGGAGATACAGAGAAAACACAAACTGATATCACAGAAATGGTTCTGCTATGTTGAGATACTCACTTTATATCTTTCCTTATTTTTGGTATAATTTTAGCAATTGGTAGCTGAGTTATAGCCACACTTTAATATATGCTTTAATTCACCCCACACTATTATGAGATAATTTCCTATATCCAATTATATTAATTTAAAAAATAAACTAAGTATAGTGAAAGAGGATCCAAGATCATTAATGAACTAATGGGGAAGATTATACCATGGAGATACAGGAGCATAAAGGAGACAGGAGTAAGAGTTGCAGAGTCAGACAGATGTGGAATTGAATGCTGGTTTTGCCACTGACTTCTGACCTTTGGAAGGTAAGTTTCTTTACTTTTAAAATGGGATAAGACAAATCAGTAAAGATAAGCTGCAAATTAGTGGTTGCAGGGGATTGTGGGTAGAAGGAGAAATTGACCATGAAGCAGAACAAGAGAACTTCTGGAGGTGATAAAAATACTCTGTAACTTGACTGGGGTGATTTGACAAAACTCACTAAACTGAATGCCTAAAAAAGAGTAAATGTCACTTTATATGCAAATTATACTAAAGCAAACCACATTTAAAAGAACTGCCATGAAGAAATATTTTTCGTGAAGTATCTGACTCCGAGTGATCACTCAATGAATGTTGGTTTGTGCTACTATTATTACTTAGGATTCTCATAAGAAATGACATTTACCTGAGAGAGAGATTTTAAAATTTTGTTATAACATGCCAAGTATGTATGATAGGAAGCCAGGAGGGAACATTTCCCACTGCCTCTCAAATCTATGCATGTGGAGAACAGAATAGAAGGACATGGTGTTGAGAGTGGGTCAGAGAAGGTGTTAGTGAAAAACAGGAACAATTAGATCATTACGTGCTTTCTCTCTTTAGCTATGTGAATGATTTGTGGTTTCTCTATTACTGGATGTCTGGTAAGTGGACCTCTCTGCCACCTTTTTACACAATGGTTTCTTTTGATTGTCCGAGTTAAGCTGCCTTCTAGCTTAGAGCCAGAAATCCAGAACTTCCTTTTAAAGTGATTATAAAAGAAAGAAAAAGGAATGAGATTCTAATATTATACTAAGCTACTTATTCAGAACTTAACTGAAGTTTGTAATTGCAGTGTTATGGAATATATATTCAACGTTTATGGAATTCCAGGGGTTTTGATAACTTTCGGTAAAATTAGTGTGTTTATTTGGAGATTAGTTCAGTTTAGTAGAGACGTTAAAAAATTTATAACCCCCTTCAGTAAGACCTCACATCATTTTTTAGAGAACTCGAGAACTTTTGTTGGCTAACAACCAATTACATAGTTGGTTTACTAGCAGGAGAAGAAGAAAGCCAGACATTTTCTTAGGCTCATCAAAAGAGGTCCTAAATTGTGTCTACCTGGGCATTGGCTATCCATTTATTTTTCATTATTTGGAAACTGGAGATCTCTCGGAATTGTGGGAACAGGAGCATAAATACTTAAACTGAAGTTCATTTAATTATAACTATCTTTGAATTTCAGCTCTGTTAAATCACTAGATCTATGACCTTGGACAAATTTCTTAACAATTCTGAACTTCAATTTCCTCTCTGCAATATTGGAGGAATTACTGTACCTCCTTCTAGTGTTGTAAGGATTAAATTTTATACATCAAGTCAAGTGCTCAACAAAATGTCTAGAGGTAAGAATTCAGCCAGTATTACTGAATTTTTCTTTTCATTTAAATAATTTAATGAGGCTAGGAAAAGCAGATCTAGACCCAAAATTTGGAAGAAAGGCAAAATTGATTTGTGAATATTATTTCCAAATTATATTCGTTTTTCTCTTTCTCTTTTTGTACTCTTTCCCTTTTCATCCCACAAGGTGAGGAGATTGTGTCTTTGAAATGATTGGGTCTAGGGGGAGAAAATATACAAAGAGTATCAATAAGTAACATTTATGGAGGACTTATTTTTACTAGCCCTCTCTAAGCACTTTCTGTGTGCTTAATAAATTAATCCTTACAACTCTAAGCGCTAAGTACTATCATGTTCCTTTCAAAGATGAGGAGACTGAGATTTTGCACAAGTAGAAAGTTTTCAGATCACTCAAATGTAATATGGCTCAAAGAGTCTTTGCTTTTAGAAAAGGCTTCTGGAAATAGAAAGTTAAAATTATGGCATGTGTGTATAGTTATGTTACTGTTAACACTAACACCTCAGTCTTCTTCCTTTCTCTATTTTTCCTTTTCTACTATTAATGACATGCTTATTATATTCCATGGACAATATATAGATAGTTCCATATATTACCTCATTTGATAGGCAGAAGTAAATTATGTCAGAATTATCCCATTTATGGATGAGGAAACTGAAACAAAGAACACTGACATTTTCCCAGGCTCATTAAGAGACAGTATCAGGATTTCTACAACACCTGCCTGCTTGCATAGTCTGATGTTACCTGGTGGGTCAGTGAAAGATGTGATTGAAAGAAACGCTGTCTGACCACTGTTTTGACCTGACATGACATTGGAGGCACAACTGGGAAAACACATTGTCAATTTCATTCATTCGTAAGAAACAAAATAGCATAGTAAAATGATAGTTAAATCAGCAGCTATTATAATCATTATTATTATTCTTACACTCAATAATTTCTAGCCCTCAAAATAATTACTTTTTTTCCAAAATGTACCACTAAAGAATTAGATTTAAGTGTTCCAAGTAGATTTAAGACTGTTCCATGAATCTGCACAATGTTACCGGCTTTATCTTCCTTCTCTATTAGACTGGATTCAAATACTGCTAACAGGAGACAGACTTTCAGAGGCTTATTATCTTCCTTCCTCCAATGCCCTCCAGGGCACTGTAGAACAAGTCCTGCCACCACCTCATTACCTCCACAGGACATACGTGATTGCGAACTCCTGCACACCCATACACCACCTGCAGACATGCATTCACACACACCCAAACCACACTTGTGTACGCATTTGCTATTCTTTTTTTCAACTGGGCAAGATAACATAAAGAACCTGTATTTCTAAAAATGACTGCAGATTTTACTTTTATCATATAAAATGAAAGAAGAAATGTCTGATAAAACATCTTCCTGTTCCCTTGAATTTTCTGTCATTTCCACCTTGACCTAAATTCTATAATCCGTTACCACTTGACTCATTCCTGTTGAGATACTGTCTAGTAGATAATTCCCTCAAAAGTGTCAAAAATATCTAGTGCCTAGTGTTTTACTTCCTTGTTCTTGTACAGAAAAACAAAAGCCATCCTTGCCTAATACCAGATCTTGTAGGTGACATTTTATAGTCAGAAGCTTTAGTCAAATTTAGATTTCATTTTAGAACTTTTACTACTTAGCTTAATAACTTTATATCACACATTTAAAAAGTTATTCCTTGTTTATAAACTTTACGTAATGTCAATAGGCTTTCTGTTATGAAATATTGAGAAAATGAATTAATTTGATTTCTTGGACTTCCTAACCTAATTCACTTTCCTAAGTATACAATTATATTCTTTTAAAGTTTTCTTATTTTAATCTTTTTAATGTAATTTAATTGTATTTAACATAGTCAGATATGCTTGCACCACTTTATATTGATTTACAAAATTCAGATAAAATCTATTAACTATATACTAAGAAAGACAGACACTACTTATAAAACGTCCTCACATGAATAATCTCTCTTTTTTAAAATTGAAGTATAGTCAGTTACAATGTGTCAATTTCTGGTGTATAGCACAATGTCCCAGTTATGCATATATATACATATATTCATCTTCATATCCTTTTTCATCAAAGATTATTATAAGATATTGAATATAGTTCCCTGTGCTATACAGAAGAAATTTGTTTCTTGTCTATTTTTATATATAGTGGTTAACATTTGCAAATCTCGTTATTCCCAAATTTATCCCTTCCCACCCTCTTTCCCCCAGTAACCTTAAGATTGTTTACTATGTGTGCAAGTCTATTTCTGTTTTGTAGATGAGTTCATTAGTGTTCTCTTTTTCCTTTCTTTTTTTTTTTTCAGATTTCACATATGAGTGATATCATATGGTATTTTTCTTTCTCTTTCTGTCTTTCTTCACTTAGAATGATGATCTCCAGGTCTATGAAAATCAAAACTGCAATGAGTGAGGTATCACCTATCATCAGTCAGAATGGCCATCGCTAAAAAGTCCACAAATGATAAATGCTGAAAACAGTGTGAAGAAAAGGGAACCCTCCTACACTGCTGGTGGGAGTGTAGTTTGCTGAAGCCATAATGAAAAACAGTATGGAGATTTCCTCAAAAAACTAAAAACAGACTTACCATATGATCTAGCAATCCCACTCCTGGGTATATATCTGGAGGGAACTTTAATTTGAAAAAGTACATGCACCCCAATGTTCATAGCAGAACTATTTACAATAGCCAAGACATGGAAACAACCTAAATGTCCACTGACTTATGACTGGAAAAAGAAGTTGCAGTATAATTATACAATGGAATACTACGCAGCCATAAAAAGAATAAGATAATGTCATTTGCAGCAACATGACTATTCTCTCTTATCTCAAATGCCAACTTCTACTTTGTTGTTGTTGTTACTGTTTGCTATTCTAATTATGGTCACTGCAGTTTTCTGGATAAATGCATTTCATATGAAGAAAGAATCTGTGATGTGACTTTTCCCTGCCACCTTGGCTCAGCTGTCCACAGGTCAAGTTCTCACTTAGAAAAATTTTAGTCTTCTTTACCAGTTCTCATTCTGCTCTAAACTCCATGAGATGGTTGAACAAACTATTTTGCAGTATGTTTCCTCCTCATGGAATTTCTCAGGCCTTTGTGAGCTCTGTAAAAAACATTTAAGTGAGTGAAAATTATAATTTTTTAATATTAAAAATATCAGTGAAATTGTTGTGACTTGAGAATACTAAAGCAGTATATCCTTTACTAGAAAGATATTAATTAGTGTTCTATTTTTGGCACAAATATTTTAAAATTATCCTTATGTTAATATGAGCAAACGACAAAATGTCAATGCCTTTTGCTTATGGCTCTTAATTTGAGGCATTTAAACCAAAGTAATTGAAATGACATATCTTTGAAATAGTTTATTGTTCTTGCAGTCTAACCTTAGAACTGACCTCGTTAGAAGTTTGTTTCTATTTTGTGGATTGTCACATAGTAAATGTTCAATAAATCTCAGCTGTAACTTTTAACATGACAGAAGGAATAATTGTGCCATAATGCAAAATGTGGTGACGGTAGATGCCATACGGAACTTCCAACCATGTTCCTCTGCAAATCGAATTATAGTTTAGCATCTTTCCCTACCAATAGAAGAGCAATGATTTGTCCAAGGAATAAAAAATGTTAAAATTATGCACTTCATATAAGTGGAGTTGTTGAAAGGGTTATCTGGATAATCACCTCCTTCTTTGTGCATCAGAGGTAGAAGTTGATCTGAATACTGCATTGGATACATCGATCACGTTCTTGTTTTCAAACCTTATCACACTACCACATGTATATTTTCAAACTTTTGGAAAAAGTGTCTGGCGGGAAATTGATTGATATAAATGACTAGAGACAAGAATTGTGTCAGTGGGAAGGTTATGGAGGTGTTTCGTATTTTGACCATATGAGTAGGAGTTTTCACTGCCAGTTTTTTCACTGAAGATGAGATGGGAGAGAACTGCAATTGACACCAAGAGTTTTACCTGTCACTATAACTAACGAAAGACACTTTGTACACTTCATGCAAATTGGTGGAACACATTTTATCTCAAGATGCTAGACTCTCTGAATTTGCCTTTTGTATAAAATGCAGAATTAAGTTCATTTCTCTAATGTCTACTAGATACTGATAGATATGATTCGTCTTCCTAAACTGGGTGTAAATTAACAGGAATTCTCTTTTTAACATGTGCTACACATCAAATATAGGCTCTTCTGTTGTCTGATTTAGTGTTTTTTCTGTGGTGGGTGAAGTAATAGGTCAGCAAAGATCTGTGCCTCTAACTTAACAAGCAAAAATATAAAAGCAAAATGCAAATGATTCGTCTTAAACTGATGTATTTCTTAGCCTGGACATAGACAAAAGTAATACATTCTTCCATTGTTTTATTCATCAGGATATGCATAATGTAAAGCTTTGAACCAGAATTTATAATTTAGAAAAGATAAAATATTTTAATAATTCTCTCTATAAATTTCTTAAAATAAAAAAAAGTTTATTGAAAAAAGAACTCCAAAATTTTCTATTCCTCTTAACTACATGGATTTCCAATATAGTATTAAGTAAAATAGATAATATCAAGAAAATAGTCTGATACTGGGTTTTGCCAAAAGCTACAAATTAATGCTATAGAATGATACTTTTTTTTCTTAAGTAAGAAAAGTAGGCCAGTGAGAAGATGTGGAAAACATGAACAAGAAAAACAAAACTTAAATATTTGACATATTTGGGACAAGGTACTCTAGATGGATCATGGTCTTGGCTTGTTTGCTGACCCACATATACCTAATATCAATCAGAGAGAAAGTCTTCTGACTACAACCCCCACTTACGAGCACTTCTCCCCAGGGCTCTGTCAATGGTTAGGAAAGCTTTGATTTATTCACTCACCATTATTGTCTATTCTATCACTCTTTTCCTATTCAAAACATTTATTTGATGTTTCTACAAATTTAAAATTGCACATAGGGGCTTCAAATTATTAGCCTGGATATGGGAATACATTCTGTATAGATCCAATCTCCTGGCAAGAATTAATGTTTTCATAGGAATTCAGCATAAAAATACCATAAATATATATCTGTATTAAGTGATTCTGAAACAAGACAGATCTCTTCACAGCGCACCTGATACCAACTAATCGTGTAAGATGATGAAATCGCTGATCCAACAGAACATTTCAATATATTTGAACATTTAGATTTAGCCAAATAATCGGAAAAATGTTCCTATTCATATGGGCATTTTGATGTCATCTGAATATAATCTATATTATAATATCAATTCTAAACATTGTCAAGTTCAAGGCTGTGTGATACAAAGCGGTTCAGATAAAAATTATAAAATGTCAGTAAATTACTAGATGTTTTGTTTGGATAAATCTAAGCATGCATATATTTACAAGCATTCAGTCAATAGTTCTATGTTTAAATTTTCATCTAGATATTTAACATTACTGACTACTTTTATCAAACAAATTCTACACTAGATTTTTTGAGAGAGAGAAAATGGATTAAACAGCAGTTATTTAGAACTATTTTCATTAAATACTTATTTATTTTAAATTACCTTGTATATTATTTGAAATGCTATAAATGAAGAATAAGTATTTTACCTTTAAATGCATATTTTCCCGTAGATGAGATTTTGTGTTTAAATATTACTAGCAAAGGTAATCCTGAAGAATGAATCTTCGGTCCCTTGTATCATAGTTTTCCTTTCATTTCAATGTGAGAGGCCAAAATTGCATCTGTAATACAGGACCTGACAAAAAAATAAAAACGCATGCATGCAATGATTCTATTTGTGATTCTATTTCCTAAATTAAGTTAGATGCAACATAAAACCTTTTACACAAAACATCAAAAGCGCTTTATTTTGACAATTAAAATTTTAATGAAATAAAGCATTCCCAGAATGAAAACTGATCACATTTTCCAACAAGCAGTCTGTGTTTATTTTATCTACCTGAAACATTTGCATCTCTAGATTAAGTAGTTTTGCTAATCGGTTTACATCTCCAAGTAGGCTGTAGTTCCTTAAATATTTATACAGTCTTAATGTACATCATGCTGGTTTTATTAATTTTAACCCCAAAGCCTCTTCTACCAATTACTTCTTAATGACTATATTGCTTTTCCTCTTGATCGTCTTTGTTCTTTGGTACGATATTAAAAAAAAAAAAAAGGGAGAGGGAGATAGAAGGCTGAAATAAAAGAGCTAAAAAAATGCCACTCTGAATGATTTACCATGTAAGACCTCACTTCTCTGACTCACTTGCCTATTGCAGGCAAACTTTCCTGTTTTGTTTTTGTTTCATTTTTTCTTAATCCAAAGTCATATGCTTTCTTTTCATCCTAAGAAAACAAAATTTAAAAAAAAAATCTTTTTGTTTGACAGAGTTGATTTTAGCTTTGATGTAGCTTGATAAAAACACATCAAAGTCCTTGAATCATCCTGTATCTTTTGACTCATCAGCAAAAGAAAAAGTTTACGTGTTTTAGGAGCTTAGATCACTCAGCCGAAAAATGCAAAATATTATCCTGGTGAAAACTACCTAATATTTTATTTTACAAAACATGTTTGTCAAAGAGATTTTTTTTCAAGTCTTAAGTTTTTTCCCCTCTATCTCTAATATTTGTCTAGCATGTGGGCTATTTTAGAACAAGAAATTAGACTTTTGAGATATAACAACTCACACACACGGATGACTGGAAGTATATTCCATTTCAAAATCTCTAACTTTATATTGAACAGTGTTTTTAAATATAATTTATATGTTTATTTGTTTAAATATTTATTTGCCTAAATATTCACAAAGATATTTTTCACAATAATGTGGATCCATTCATACATCTACTCATGAAGATTAAAAATTCTGTGCTACTATATTTTATAAACCGGAAACTGAAAAGATCCATTCTGATTTCCAAAGTGTACAGCTTAAAAATTATATTTTCCTCATTTTATGTATTATATATATTTTAGTGACAGTTGTATACCTATAGATGTCTATTTTTATCTATCTCTGTGTATTTATCTTATTCATCTATCTATGCTTTGTGATATGTGAATATATATGACTATTTAGACAAGGTTGATATTTAAGTGCTATTTTAAAAGAATCTTGTATTTCCTGTTTATATACAGCAGTGGAGGAACACTCTGAAACAGGAAGAGTTACAAACAAAACAATTTGTACTTTTTTTAAAGTTTGATCTATTATATTTATCTTAGCTGTGTTGCTAGGAGTCACTGGTTGACAGTAGTTACCCAAATTGTAAGATAAGTTCATTGCTTTCAAAATGATTTATACTCATTCCTTTTATTATCTCTGTTCCTTATAATTCTTGTAGCTTTATTTGTTTTGGGTGGTGGTTCTATTTAGCAGGCAGTCAATTCAAAATAGGGTAAAAAACAATTTTATAAATTATATATAAGAAACCTACATTAGTTTCTGTATTCAGTCCTAAAACTTCTCAAATATTTATTTTTTACATTGTCTTTTAGAAATGAGGGAAAAAATTGTATGTTGCCACTAATAGGCTTCCATATTGTTTCCAACGTAATTTTTTTAAAATAGCACTTAAATGTAAACCTTATGGAAATATTCATATCAGTGCCTGACACATTATAGATGCTAAAAAATATCTGATGGATATATGAGTAAGTCAATAAGTAAATTCCCTAATATAAGTTTTCAATTAATCTTGATCAACTAACCACTGGGACAACTTTCATAGTTTTAATACGAATAAGCATGTTGCTAATATTTTCTCTTTCTTGTCATCTTGCAAGGATGTGTGTATTGTATTTTTCTCACAATTCAGTGTTATACCAACCTCAGCCTATTCAGCTTTCTTGTGTCACAAGGCATTCAGGACCCTTTCTGGTCTGTCCCAAACGACTTTTCTAACCCTTTCTCCCACTGTTCCCGGGCTGGGTCATGAACTCTCTTCATTCTTAAGAGAATAATCTACTAGCGCTTCCTCAAACATATCTAGTTTACTTTAAACTTTACATCTTTGTTTCTATTGAAGCCATTATGCTCTGGCTTCTTACACAAATCATATTCATTCTTTAAGCCCCAGATCAAATCCTTCCACTCACAGGAAGCTTTCTTGAGCACTGTGGTCTCTTACTTTTCTCTGAATTCCGGCACTATGTTATGACTCAGCCATCCCTTTGTTTGGAGTCGTGATTCACGTTCCTCTTGTCTCTCTAGAGACACAAACCCAGGATTCTTGTAGAAAAACTAATTTGGTATTTGTATTTAGATGTTCCATACGTTTTAGTGAGTAAAATAATCCGATCTGCTCTAGTGGATAATTAGCTCATAATCAGTCACATCTCTACTTACTGAAGCGGAGGGAGGACCTATCATGTAGAAATTGCAGAGACACTACAAAGATTTGATCCTGTCATTTGAAATAGAGCAATCTTTCCCCAGTGTGCCAATCCTTTCCAGCCCTAATTCCATGCCAAAGATTCTTGAACTGTCCTTTGGTGTCTTCAGAATTGCAGGTAACTGAACTCTACCTGGTTCCAATTCACCCGACATGTGTGACTGTACGTCATTATACCAGCTCCAAGCTCCAAGCTGCTAGGTTAGTGTAAGATAAAAAAGAAAGAAAGAAAGAAAGAAATGCAATTTGCTTTTTCTTTTCTGCTTTACTTTTTTTTTTTTGGAACGGCAGATATCACTAATACAACAAAGGCTATTCTAGTCTGCATTTTGGTACAAAAAAATATCAAGATTACATTATAAAAATCTTCAAGTGCATCTTATTTTGAAAACTGACAGTCTTAATTTTTTTACAAGGATTTCAAGAGATCAATCATCTATTTTTATATTCTGGAATTCCGCTGTACACAGAGGATCTCATTGCTTGAACTTCGCTTCTCTTTATACATAGACATTTTTATAAAATATTCATAAGAAATTGTTGACTATAGAACTATGGCAATTCTCTTGAGTGATCCTGGGAGTTTTTCAGTCAATGAGCTCCATGCAGCTCTGGCAGCATGAGCCGTGCTCCATAAATCAGACTAAAACCATTTTATGCTGCTTTTAAAATTACTGCTATCAACAAAACCCATGAGCCTGAATTACTTAATCTATGCAGATGTTGTTAACTGCATTAATTATTTAATTCTGACAATAAAACAGCAGTTCCATTTGCCTTAATACGGACCATTCACGCTAATTTTTGAAAGGACATTTCACAATATGTCCACTAGATGGGAGTAGACAACTTTTTAAGCTGCATAAAGCACAGGATGAAAATGGTAGTTGCTAAACTTAGATGTAAGGTAATTCTAGGTTATAGTATCGCATTTCTAACCAAGGCTCACGAAATACCTTTTGTTAACTAGTGTAGGTTACATTAAAACAGAATTACTTTCCTGGAGGACTGAATTGATTCAAAGGAACTTTCTTTTTCATTGCCAGTGTAGTCATCTTTATGATTTCAAGACAAATAAATTATATAGAAACTTTTTTCTATCTTTTTATTGACATGAAAACCAATCCTACATACCAGTTAGATAGCCTCCAGTTTGATGAATTAAGTGGTCCCCTTTGAAATATGATTGCATTTTTTAATAATCATATTAACTAGAAATTAACAAAAAGGAATCGCATAGATTATTGTCCTCTTTAGACTGCTGGCTAATTGATTACTTCTTGCACATGTGTTGAATATTAAGCTTCCCCAGTCAGACATGTGCATGAAGCAAAATTATTATTTTTTTTTCACCAGGACATAGTGAGCCATGGCAGGTCAATGAAATTATAATTGGTTCTAATTAGCACTCCTCAAGCTGTTAATTTTTTTTTTAACCTGCATCTAAATCACACAGAGAGAAAGGTAAAAACTGTCATAGGAGATAACAAAGATGCCCCAAATACATGGCTCTTTGAATTTGAGTGAACATCTATAAAGCTTAGATTCTTGATTTTTTATTTATTTATTTTTTTTGCTATGTCTTTTGAATGATTTCTGAAAAACAAAAAAGAAAAGTTCATTTTAAATTGCAGTATTTTTTCGATGAACAAGAACGTAAGGATGTCATTGTAACAGTCGTGCTCTTTTTGTTATTGTTGTTATTATTTATAGCTACACAGGGAGTGAGGTCATTAACTTGAGGCAAATGTCACATTTTCTGCATAAGCTTTGAGCTTTCTCACTTTGCTCTGTTTCAAGAAATGCTGGAAATCTCTCTGATTCTAGCCCTAGTTGTCTTCACTGAGGCCTGCAACACATGTGAGATGAACACAAAACTGATTATGTTCTTTGTGCAGTGCAACTGACATAAAAAATTTAGATACCTAGTTCTCTTACATATGTCAAATATAAAAAAATCTTTCAGATGCATGGTCAGACTGTCTAATAAACTGAAATCTCTATGATTTTCTTCTATGCACTGAGGTTCACCTCTGTTTTTAAATGTGAATGTTTCAATGTCAAAACTTTGCAAAATGTCTGAATAGATGTGAGAATTGGAGCTGTTCTTTCAGGTTTGTTTTCTCTGTGATGCCAATAAGCTTTTTAGCAATTTCTTTTGAATCAGTGTTTATTTTTATAATTTTTTATTCCCACTGTTTCATACAGATTTCATTACAAATTTAATTTCTAATAATGTCTTCTATGTTTAAGAAATTATTCCTAAATGTAATCTCCTACTCTAGGTTTCTTCCACTTGATTCTTTAACCATAATTTTCCTATTTCAATTTTATATCACAGTTATAATTTTAATAAAATTACACTAAATCTACAAAATAACTACACTGCACAAATGTTAAATTTTACTCCAATGTTAACATTTTTTTCCTCAGATTAAATAATATGCATTTTAATCTATTGAGAAATGCTTAGGTAAAATCTGAATACCTGCTTTTATAGCAATTGTGGAAATTTAAATACTTGTAGTAACTGTTAAATATGTCTGTTATCCCTTTAACTTAGAAAAATATGTCTGCCAAATGATAAGCAAGATAAAGTAGTCTTTTTAGTATAAGATACAAAATGAAATTTTAGAAGAAAATTCTCATCAGATTTAAATGCCTCTACTATTCCACTAAAGAAAGTTGAATTACCTAGCAACATTTTTTAATTGGTGAAATTAACACTATGATTCTTCAATACACTTTTAAAGTAAACATTTTCAATCATACATATGACATAAAAATGCATATTAAATCAGTTTAGACTACCAAATACATAATATTCCATCTTATATGGTTTACAAGCTTTAAAAGGTTGATAAATTTATTTCAGAAAAACAAATGTAACACATCATGAGACAAGTGAAAAAGAACATGTCAATTCAAAAATGGATTTGATTTAATTTGCTTGTTTAAGGTATCCTGATGACATATTGGCTGCAGAAAATAACTTACAAACCTCAATAAAATAACTGGAAAGTGAAAGATTGCTTTTAAATGGTGATTTCTTCTTCTTGGCCTTTTTTTACCAAAATGAAAACAATTGTAGTTTCTTATGAAGTTCCATTTATATAACTTTCCAATTCTGTTATTTAAATTTAACTATTTAAATTAATAACTTATTTGAATATCATCAAGAACTGGATTTGTTTACATATTTCTAATCATTTTGTTGAAAGAAATTTTGCCAAAGGTCTGTAAAATTGGGCTGGAAGAACTATATTCTAGATTACTATTTATTTTATTATTGTGTTATAGGCTCCTACCTGGTGTTAAAATCTTTGTTGACAGTAGCATGCTTTTGGCACATATCCAGTATTCTATATTTTTCAGTGCTCATTTAATTATTGCTCTTTAGTTGCAAATATCAATGAGACAAATAAATATATTTAATATAGCTGAATATTTATAGACTATATATTTTAATTCCTATAAAGTCTTTGCATTTATATAAAAATTGAGATGTCTTCACAGAAACCCTCTATCTTTACCCATGTGTTCTAATTCATAACCCTGTAGTCAACCATAAATACAGCAGAAAACACCGAATTGACCCTGCTGGAAACAGTTGAGTCAGGCTACACAGAATTTGGCTCTAGTTTTTGTTATTTTCAAAAGTGTCCAGTTTAGAAAAATGTACTAACCCTGGAGACAGCAAGTCATCTTTAGTGTAAATACGTAAATTGCAAATGGAGCCAAGTAATATGTGTATGTGAAAAACGTAAGTAACAAAGAAACCAGGTGTGAGAGCTTGCTGAATTTTGGCTTATAATTTACTTACATTTTGTTTTCTTGAAATAAAGTTAAATGTGTTATTGCCTGGGAAGAGATCAAACGCTTAAGCCACAGGCAGGAGATTTGGTTCCACCCTTTACCTGCTGTTAAGCCATCTGCAATCTCCTTAATCTTCTGAATACCTCAGTTTCTCCATTTATCGAGTGAGGAGAGGACACCACCTGCCCTATGTGCCACTTCTTTTTTTTTTTTATCACAGGAATGTTACAAGAATTAATGAAATCAGTTTTGCAAAAACACATTCTGCCCTGAGGACAGGGAGAAGGTAAAGCTCTGAGGAAATATAACCTGATGATAGCAAAGAAAATGTCTTTTAACAAAGATACTACCAGTATTTGTGAGAGGTTAACAGTGCAACCAGTGTGTTCAAAGAAAGCAGTATCTTTGAGGACCTGAATTTCTGCATGCAAACCTGGAGCTCTGGATTTGCCGGTTAATGTCGTTTGAGGATTACACAACTTCAACAACTAAATAGCTTAATTGCCATAAATATTTTTGGCCAAAGCTTAAAATGAATCTGTTTATTAAAATTTAAATTATTAGTAAATTGTAAGTCATGAAGAGGTAGAATAAACATTGTCTTCTGCTTTTGCTGCTGGTGGTGGTGGTAGCAGATGTTATGTTCTATGGTGCCATTTTTTTCTAATGATAGTTATACAAATTTAGGAACTTGCATATAGCTAAAAGCTGACCTACAAGGATTCCTACTGTGCATTTTAAAAATTGGGACATTTATACAGAATTAGATTTTTCTAAATGGAATATTTGAACAAAAATATATTGCAGCCATATCATTGAAAGTGACAGCCTCAATTAATGTAAAACATCAAATATACACAATGACGAAGAACATCACATAAGGAAAAGATACACCTATTGGTCTCACTGGCCATTTTATTTTAGCCTGTCAGGATGTAAACTCAAGCCCTATTCTGTTAAACAAACAAGAAGTAGTAAAAGAGATTGTCCCTTGCCTTGAAAATGAAATGTACATGTAATTTTCATAGCTCAGTAATTTAAATAAACACATATTATATAGTATATTATATTTTAAAGTCACAATAAATGTATCTCTGGGAAAAATCTTATTCAAATTATAGAGCTGAGTGTGAATGAGAGCACAGAATACATCACAAAAGTCAAAGAGAGAACCAAGGTAGAATAAAGCTGTGGCTTCAGCATTTGCAAAGAGAGCAGAACAAGCCTCTCTAAATAAGCTTATTTGATTTGGGAATTTTCCAAGCTTGCTTAACATAAACTACATTTTAATTCCAGAATAATCAGCCAGAGGGAATGGTTTTATAGTCGACACATAAGGTTTGAAATCCTTGGACTTCCTGCAACTACAGGTTCAAATCCCAGTAGTGCTCCATTCTTCGGTGGTGGCTGAGTTAAGTACCACGCACGTGTATATACATGTGTGAAGGGATTTTTTACAGATGAAACGTCCTAAACGAGAGCATGGCTTGCGCTGTGTGAAGATCCCAATGCAGTTTTCCTAAGAACAGAGTGTGTGGCTCATGAATGACTGCAGCTTCTGGGAATCTTGCCAAAAACCTAGGGCAACCGAGAGTGTGGCTTTGCTCTAAAGGAGATTAAACTCCCTATTTAAAAGCTCCCTCTACTCCACCATTGTGAGGGTTACACTCATTATTTTTTCCATGTTAGATGGTGAGTTAATACACATGCCTAAAATGCAATATCTTAATTCTCCTCTCCCTCCCTGTCTGACGGAGTTGGTAGACTTGCCACACGCAGCATCAAGGTTATTGATTCCAACAGCACACACAAAATGCTATTACAAGGGAAACATCCTATGCGCTGGATGGATAACCACGTAAAAAGTGAAAAGTGACCCACAGCAGTTAGCTCAGTAAAAATATAAAAATAAATACGTTTTAAAAGCTAAGGTAATGAGGTCAAATTTTCTGTGAATCATTTAGTTGCATGTTTTCCAGTAATGGTCTGTGGCTCCTAAATACCACTATTTGTCGCAGGATTAGGCAAGAAAACATGAATGAATTAACACTTCATGCCTTTTTAAAGTTTACTTCCTACTATGCATTGGTCAGTATTGTTTTATTTTTATATTTATGAGGAAGTAGATTGACAATAAATATCTCTTTTCAGTTTATCTCCTATTGAGTATTAGTCAATATAGCTCTTATTTATTTAGGAAAGAAGATTGTTTTATAGGAACATCTAATATTTCTGCAACTATTCAGTCATAGAGAATGAGATGGAGGATAATGAGAAAGAAAAAATATTTTCCCTGCTGTTGATTTTTATTAGAAACCATGTTTATTCTTTTAAAATCCTACTGTTATAATTTAATCACAGTGTAATATCATGTATGTTTAATATAGAATAAATATGATACAGGCTTCCAACACCTTTTTTCTATTTTTTAATAAAATTCACTAAATTGTTCCCATGTAAAATAATCCAGTGACATCTTAATTTGTAGAATCCTTATGATCAATTGACATAATGGATTTAAATGTTCTCTGAAAAATATAAAGTGCCACAAAAGTATATGATATTGTTATTTTCTAATCTCAGGACTTGTGTTAAAATTAGCAGTTTTGAAGAGAATGAAGGAATGAAGAACATAACACACTAAATATTAATTGTACAAGCATTTCAAATGAACCACTAAATTGTAAAACAAATTATGGTAAATATAGTTGGACTACACTTAGCATTGGAGCTCTCACTAAGAATTAATGATTCAACTGGTTTCCCAGCATGCTCAAATTTTTTATTTTAAAAAATCCATTCTTGGACATAGAATCTTAGAAGTTAGGGTGTTTTATTTTATCATTAAAAAAAAAACTTTGTTTTGGCGTAGTTGCAAGGTTAATAGCTCTGAATGTGACAGGGTGTCAGTTACTGTTTTGCTCTTTCATTTATATGCAAAAGGTTCAGGATATAATTATTCACAGATGGGATAATTATCTAAATAGAAATAAAACAAAAATATACAAATAAGCTATAATTTCTAACAAAAGATTTTACTGAGTTTGTTATATTAAAAATCTTAATATAAAATTCAGTCAAATTTCTATACACTAGCAACAACCACCAAAAAACCCTGTTAGACGACGTAACTTTAAAAGGATTCCACTTGTGGTACATCAGAAATAAAGTGCCTAGAAGAATACTAACATGCTATTTCTGCATAAAGTTAAAATATTTTATCTTAGACACTAAAGGAGACAAGTAAATTGAGTCATATACTAGATTCATAGATGGGAAGATTCTAGTACATTTAAATACCAGTACTCCTCAAACTGATTTCAATTTGATACATTTTACATCAAAATCCCTATGGTTTATTCTGTGGATCTTGTGAAGGTGATTCTAAAGCTCATATGTTAAGAGAAAATGTGAAAAATTGCCAAGTCATTTCTCTGAAGAACAAGGAAAGGGGAATTTGTCTCATGAGATGTCATAAATTATTACAGATCTATGGTAAATGAGATAGTGGTATTGGTATATGAACTAAGAAAACATCAAGAAGTAGAATAAAAAGCCCAGAAAAAATCCACAATACATGGATTTTTGATTTGTCATGAAGCTGGCATTGGTTTTTTGTGAGTTGATAAACTTCTAAACAAATTATTCTGGTATGACAGTTTATGTTCACTTAGGTGGATAGAAGGAAAGCTGGAGTCTTATACTATACTACACACTAAAATCATTTCCAAGTGGATTAAAAACTTTAATATGAAAGGAAGAACAATTAAACTTTTAGAAGGAAAAATAATTGAATAATTTGTGACCTTAGTAGAAACTAATTTATTTAGAATCAAAGAGAAAAAGTAAAATAGGAATTAATTTGACCATACTAGTATTTACAATTTGAGTTTTTCAAAAAAATCAAATAGAAAATAAACTGTCATAAACAGAAAGATTATTTGCAACACATGTAGCTGCCCTCCCTAAAATTATGATGAATAAAAAAATAACTATTCAAAAGATAGCCAAAAGTCCTGAATAAACATATGAAAGGCAACCCATAGACATGCAGATATTCTAGAACTATTATACAATAAGGAAATAAAATTTAAAACCCATGAAATAGAATTTGTCACTCAAGACTTCCGCAGAAAATTTTTAAAGGTTTGACAATAGGAAGTAAAGATAAGACAAACTATTGGGAAACTGGAATGTTGTTATACTGCTGGTAAGTTGAAGTTCGTGAAACCACCTTAGAAATAATTATTGTACTGATCTTGTAAAGTTGAGGATAAGTATATCGATGAGCCCATCAAATGCTCTCCTTGGTATTCACCCTAGAGAAAGATGTGCACCTGGAGACGTGTATCAGAATGTCCATGGCAGCACTATTTGTCTTAGCCCCAAATAGGAAACAAATCAATTGTCCATCAACAGTAGCATCCATAAATAAATGATGATGTATGAAGGAATTCTGTACATCAGTAAAAATGCATAAATGACAGCTATAAACATGGTTGAATCTCAGGAATGAAATATAAGGCACCAAACACAAATTGCAGAGAAGTGTATAGATTTGATTCAATTTATATAAACTTATAAAACATGAAGAACAGAACAATAATTTGTTATGGTTAAACATAACATTAGTATAATAATAAATAAAAGCAAGGAAATTATAAACATGAAATTCAGGAGAGAATTTACCTCCTTAAAGAAAACCTGATGGGATGGGATGGGAAAACATCACTAAGGGATTTCAAAGTAATGAAAATATGCATTTTATTTTTTATATAGCATGGCTAGTAACAGGTATTAGACTATACGATTAAATATGTCATATATATGTGTACATATAAATATATAAATGTAAATATCCTTTTGCATCTTTCAATATTTATCAAATGCCCTTCATGCCCCATGAAGAGAGAAAAATTCTATCAAATAGTCATAAAATTATTTTTCTGTAAAGACATTTTAATTAGGCTGTCAGAACTCTAATCAGACCAGATCGTTTGTACTTGCAAAACATTTTAACTACATTACGTACTTGGGAAACATTCTGAATACATCCTAGGCTTCTTTTTGTAAGTGAACAGAAACTGTGATATTGGACTTTACTGATACACAGTAAGAGGAAGGTATTGTATATATTCATGGTACTCATGGTTGAGATGTGCTTAAATGCAACAGTCACTATATTCTCTTATGAGGAATAATAAAAAATTTGTCTCAGCACTTAGCTTAAAAAAGCTCCTGAATAAATGTCTCCTCAATTAATGATGTGGACCCAAGGGCCTCTTTTGACAATGTATAACTTCACTCTGAATCTTTTCTATATTTCTTATGGCTTTACAGCCTCACAGAACCTATGTATGGCCCACCTTTGGTCATCAAATAAGAATTTTATAGTAATATTTTTTAAATTTATCTTTTATTTTACATTATTTTCCAACACTTATTTTCCCTTTATTTCCTGAAACTGGTATATTTTACTTTTGTTCCATATTCCATATATTAGCTGTTATACATTCTTTTTTGAATGAATCAGGGTATAAACAATTATCTCTGAAATTTTTTAAACAGTATTTAAAATCTTGCGACTCTACCTTTTATCACTGAAAATTGAAGTCTGAATTTTTGAGGCTGTCCCCCTGATGCATGATATTGACAAAAATCACACCAGTTTCAATACTGAATAATCCAGGATATGGACAAAATTTGTAAGTCATTTTAAATATCATGGTAAAAAATTATCTCTATAGAGACATGTTATGTATTTGCTTTCCTTAAAGAGGTAAATACCTAGAAGCCACATTTGAAATATAATGACTATTAACATAAAGCAAGCAGGAACTCAATTATGGAAAATAAGAGATGAAACAAGAAAAATACTTAGACCCCTTTAGATAAAAACAAAACAAAAACCTATATCCCTTGATATCTAAAAAACCTGAATTGACAACTGTCTTCTTAAACTGGCTTAAGTTTTTGAGTGGAGCCTCAAATCAAGTTTTTGGAAACCACACAAATTTCTCCCAAACATTTTTGAAACTGACTCAATGGTTTAAGCCATACAAATGCATCAACTCATTTGTGCAGGAAAGCACAGCCAACTTCATGGTGTTTGGTGTCAGGTAGATGGTGACTTTCACCCTGGGCCTTTCCTTTCTTCAGCTATCATGAGGGGAAAGAATACACTACTTCTGCCTCAGTTATAAAAGGGGTTATCAAAAAAGGACTTAAATAACCCTCTCAGACTTCAGACAATGCTACAGAGCTACAATAATCAAAATAGCATGGCACTGGTACAGAAACAGACATATGTATAAATGGAACAGCACAGAGAGCCCAGAAATAAACCCACAAATTTTGGTCAACTAATCTTTGACAAAGAAGGCAAGAATATACAATGGAGTAAAGACATTCTCTTCAGCAAATTGTTTTGGGAAAACTGGACAGTAAATCAATGTTAGAATACACCCTCACACCACATACAAAAATAAACTCAAAATGGCTTAAATACTTAAACATAAGACAAGGCTCTATAATCCTCTTAGAAGAAAACATAGCAAAACTTTTTCTGACATAAATCTTAGTAATGTTCTCCTAGGGCTGTCTACCCAGGCAATAGAAGTAAAAGCAAAAATTAACAAATGGAACCTAATTAAACTTACAAGCTTTTGCAAAGCAAAGGAAACTGCAAACAAAGCAAAAAGACAACCTATGGAATGGGAGAAAATATTTGCAAAAGATATGACTGATGAGGGCTTAATTTCCAGAATATACAGACAGCTCATACAACTTAATAATAAAACACCCCAAACAACCCAATCCAAAAATGAGCAGAAGACCTAAACAAGCAGTTCTCCAATGAAAACAGACAAATGGCCAATAGGCACATGAAAAAATGCTCAATATCACTAATTATCAGTGAAACACAAATCAAAAACTACAATCAGGTATCAGCTCACACCAGTCAGAATGGACATCATTCAAAAGTCCACAAACAATAAATGCTGGAGAGGGTGTGGAGAAAAGGGAACCCTCCTATGCTGCTGGTGGGAATGTAGCTTGGTGCAGCCATTATGGAAAACAGTATGGAGATTCCTTAAAAAACTAAAAATAGACTTATCATATGACCAAGCAATCCCACTCCTGGGCATATAACCAGAGGAAACTTTAATTTGAAAAGATACATGAACCCCAACGTTCAAAGCAGCATTATTTACAGTAGCCAAGACATGGAAGCAACATAAATGTCCATCGACAGATGACTGGATAAAGAAGTTGTGGTATATTTATACAACAGAATACTACTCAGCCATAAAATAATAAAATAATGCCATTCGCAGCAACATGGATGGCCCTGGAGATTCACTTCATTCTAAGTGAAGTAAGCCAGAAAGAGAAAGAAAAACACCGTATGATATCACTTATATGTGTAATCTTAAGAAAAAGACAAGCTTATTTACAAAACAGAAACAGTTTCACAAACATAGAAAACAAACATTGTCACCAGCGGGGGAAGGGGTCAGGAAGGGATAAATTGGGAATTTGAGATTTGCAGGTACTAACTACTATACATAAAATAGATAAAACAACAAGTTTATACTGTATAGCATAGGGAACTATATTCAGTATCTTATAGTAACCTATAATGAAAAAGAATATGAAAACGAATATATGTATGTATATGTGTGACTGAACTATTATGCTGTACACCAGAAATTGACACATTGTAGACTTACTTCAATTAAAAACAAAAAAATCAGAAAAGGACTTCAGTGTCTATTATTGTGGGAAAGGAAATGAGCGACCAACTTTACATTCAGTTACATACTTTTCTTCCCTTACCATTTCATCACCATTTCACCAATAACATGGCAATGTTCTACCATAGCTCAGAAGCATAAGAAATTCCATGAATGGACCTAAGTTCACAGTCTCCCAAGCATTTTTATAATGTTTTGGGGGATTTTTGGCAGTGTTTTAAATAATATGGTTTTTCTCTCTCTCTTTCTCTCTCTTCTTTCCTTTTTTTTTTTTTCAGGATTTTTCTTTTTTTATCTTAATGTCATTTTATTGGTGATTCCCACTGTTATAATTCATTGTGTTCATAATTATCATGTTCCACCCTAATCCAAAAGTTGTTTCAGGAATTTTTATCTGTACTAATGAGTGATGTCAACCAATGATAGGTATGTTCCAGTTACCTTGTTCAGGTTTAAAGATTTTCATAATTGATTCCTGTCACATCATTTTCATCCCAGATAACTCACAAGGTAAGTGAATCTTAATGAGACCATACAGAAATACGAGAGTCAAGACTGGCCCTCATCAAATGGCCCTACAAGTTTTAGGAGTATGTACAATGTTTCCAATCTGAAATTTTCTAGTCCAAACAACCTCAAGCTTCGTCTGCTTATCTATGTTTTCACACTCCCTCTGGAGTTATTGTATCAATCAAATATTGTTGAAGAATATATATATATACAATTTATTTGTTCATTTTTCCAGGGCCACTAATAAAGTTGAGATGCTTGCATTCTTTGGGTTCTGTTTTTTTCATTCATTCATTATTTATTAATTGAAAATGTGTATATCCTAGACATGCTTCTAAATTTTATGAATGTATTAGTGTGGAAAAATTCTGATGTCATCAAGCTTGCATTTTATTGGAGGGAAGAATTTACTGCTTTCCACGCACTGGACACCCAGCATTTTACATGTGGTAACACACAATCCTCAAATCCAACTATGAGGAAGACATTATAACCCCATTTATTTAGCCAATAGGGACTGCTTGCCTTTTACAAGTCATACACAGTTGCTGCCCTTATTTCACTTACAGTGTAGTGGGAGAGACACACATTAAACAAAAATCACAAGAACAAACAGAGAAGATTTGTGGGATTTATCTTTGATAGGGAAGGCTTTCTTGAAGAAGTTATCATTGAGATGAAAACTGATTAAATAATAGGAGTTAAGCAGAGGTTATGCTAAGCATTCCAGGCAGAGGGCACAGTGTGTGTGGAAAGCTCTGTTCCTCAAATACTGTTTCTAGAACAATGTATACCATTTCACGGTCAGTAGGCATTTCATCATTTTTTCCAAATGAAGCAGTATGGGATGATATCAAGTCTTGTTTAGTTAACAAATGATGCAGAGTATGGATGGCTTGGAAGCATATTTATTGTTACAAGAAAATATTTGGTTTGGGCACATGTGAACAACCCAAGCATTTGTTTCAGTTGAAAACATTTGTTTCAGAAGAAAATTTGGCTTTCATATTTGTATGCAAGTTTCCAAATTGGTTTCCAATTGTCGTGAAGTAAGCATTTGGTTGGTGGCAGTAGGATAGCCAAATGCTTCTGCACATGTTTATAGAGGTTTGGGGACTCTGCTGAGGTCCAGGACCTCCGATTATGTTTTTACTGCTTGTCTGATTAATGATTTGTCATGTAGTTGTGCAGTGAGAATCACCCAAACTTTCATTTAAAGGAAAATCAAACTTCACAGAAACTCACTGGAAGTTAGAAAGGCCTCCCTAGTCTTAATAAGGGATATTTATCCTTGCCTCAGGTTCTAAAACTTTTAAGAAACAGAAGGCATAGTGCAGACAATAACTATGCCACATTATTTATTATGTATTTATTTATCATCCACAAAAGTATTTTTAAAGGTACTCTAAAATTTCAAAAAATTTTAAAGATTTTTTTTGAAGATTACCCTACAGATAAGAATTGAGTTATGGCAAAACTGGAGTATTTGTTCAGATAAATAACAAAGTAGTTGTGCCGAAAGCCTCCTTGTTTCTCCTACTATTTATTAAGATGAGATATTTAAGTTTTCAGTTTATGGAACAGAAACCTGGAGTAAAATACTGAGACATTGTGGAAAGTGGCAGTTTGTCTCCCAAACTTCCTCTCAATTTTTCCTTAGCATCTGAATGCCCAGTTAGTTGCTATGTTCTCCAGGCTGCCTTGTGGCAAGGTCTGGTCATGCAGCTAGGTTATTAATAAAATGATATGAAAGGAAGAGATAAAACTTTCACCTGATCAGGTTTTCAGAAAATTCCTTGTGCTGGACTTTCAGTCTTTCTTTTCCCGTACCCACAGCCTGGAGCATATTTGACAGTCATCTAGCATCACTAGAAGCCTAAAACACTGCCATAGGTGATGGGGCACAGTAGAGTGGTTTGTTTCATGAGAGAGAGATTCTCTTAGCAAAGCTCTTATATGCTGGGGTTTCTTTGTTCCAAGAGTCTACACTTGCATGAACTATTATAATGAATAGCTATTCAACTGAATGGCAAGGTGGTAATTTTGGAATGATAGAAATGTCTCTGATATAGATATTGAAGATTATTAGTTAAGTTTAAAACATAACGTAATAGTATCTGAAAGCATAAAAACGTTGCTTCTGTCAGTCCCTACTATAGAGGTAACAATCTCAGGAATACACACACACAAACACACACACACACACACACACACACACACATACATACAGATTTTTACTCAGGATTCTAACTTAACGTTATTTTTCTTTTTACTTTTTAACTTTAACTAAAAAGAAAATAAAATTGCTGAAGATGATGCATATCAGGACATAGAAACCATTTTCACCAGAATATTGCAATAAAATAAAATAACACATAGGAAATTTAATCAAGGAAACTTATTAAAACAAAATCAGCAGAGAAATCAAATTTTGTCTTAAACAGAACCTGGAATTTAACAGATCATATAGTCAAGGATAAATTATCTTCCACAAGCAAGATGCATCAAATGAAAATAAAAATGCATCAAGATGCTGCAAATTACAAAGAATATCAACAAACAAGCAACCCAAGTCAACCTAATTTTAAAGAACCAATATATTCTGAAAGCTAAATTAAAAACATTTTAAAAATACTTGAAAATATATATGTTTGAAACCAGTTATCTATCATATGCTATATCAGAATGTAGTTATAATACATTTTAATTTTTTACAGATGTATGTAAAAGAGATAATATTAATTATATTAACCAATACAAAAAAATCACAAAATCTAGATAATATAATGTCTATGTTAATGAATATACCTACAATGAAGGGTGATGAATACTAGAACTTAGCGTTTTATTTTATAAAATGTGAACATTTTTGTTTAATTCCCTGGTGATATTAACAATAATAATAACATTCCACTTGTTTTTCACCTGAATATTTGCTTTTACATTATCATATCATTTGATCCTAACAAGAGCAGACGTTTTCTTGTTCATAATTGTTCACCAAAAGAATGGAGTTGCAACAGTTTTTTTTTTAAGTGTCAAAAACAACCTAGCGATTTCTGCTACTAGGGCAATGGCTCAGATTCACTTTTCTCTTTTCCTCTAAATATGAATGGGTACCCTGGAAATAATTGCACAAACCTAAAAGAATTCTGTAAGGTGAAGGGAAGCCGTTAGAGTATCTAGAGATGTCAGGACTTGAATTATACTCAGGTAGTTCTCTGGCTTTTCCTTGTTATCTCCCATATATCCTGGATGTGCAAGAAAAAACTCCCATCCCAAATTGCTAACAATCATAGAAACAAAACAAAACAGACAAACAAGAAAAAAACATAAAACAAAACACATGCAAAAGCCCAACAAACAAAACACATGAAAACCTGGTCTTTTTGGCCAAGAAACCAGAAAAGGGGAAGGCCAGTAGGGACCTAACTGGAAGATCCATACCTAGTGGCCACAGCAACCAGATCTGTCTATCTTCCCTGATTCTACATCCCTGATAGTGGGGCAGCAGCAACAGAATCTGCATGCATCAGCTCACATCCTGTCCCATATCCATTGGCAACAGGTGGGTTCCTCTACTTGCACAGGCAGTGCCAACGGGCCTGGTGTCTCTCCATCTTCTGCCCAGTGGTGGAGAGGCACACTCCTGACCCTCAACTCTAGTGGCAGAAACAGATCTAGGCCAGGAATCTCTTAGCCTTCCATTCAGTGGGAGAAGGTAGTCTGGATAAGTATCTCCCTCCTCCCATGCCACCACCAGAGATATAAAGGGAAGTCCAGTGGCACTGTGTGAAACTCTCTATCCTAAGGGCTCAGTGTCCCCCATCTAAGAGTCCTGGGGATATTTTTCACCTCTGTTGGCAACACCAGCAGGGGACCAGCAATGAGCTGGAGCCCAAGCAGAACCAGAAGAAGAAAATAGACTAGAATAGCACTGTGAAGGCTCAGAAAACAAAATTGCCATTAGAATTACAGCCTACAAAACTAGGCCAGAAAACACACGCTACACCTAAACAGGGTGGCTGCCTGCTAAAAGAGATTTAAATAAGATCAAGAATCTTCTAACATGAGATCTAAAATGTCTAGGATGCAGTTTTTAAAAAAATTCCCTCATTATTAAAGCACCAGGAAAATCACAACTTGAATTAAAAAAAAAAAAAAAGACAATCAACTGATCCCAACACAGAGGTCAAGCAGACACTGAAGTTATCTGACAAAGATTTCAAAATAGCTAATCATAAAAATGCTTCAACAATCAGTGACAAATTCTTTTGAAACAAATTAAAAAATAGAAATGTCAGAGTAATAAAAATATAAAAAGAACCACATAGAAATTAGAGAACTAAAACATACAAAAACCAAAATAAAAAGCTTGTCAAATGAACTTAATAGAGTGGAGATAACAGAAGATAGAATCAGTAAATGAGACAAAATCAATGGAATTTACTCATTCTGAACTATAGAGTCTAGACTGATAAAACTAACCCGAACATAGTCTAAGGGACATATGGGAAAAAACAAAATATCAAACATTTGCAGTATTGGGATCCCAAGGGATGAGAGAAAGAATGTAGGTCTGAAAAAGCATTCAAACAAATAATCACTGAAATGTCTTAAATTTGGTGAAAAATATAAATTTACAGATTCAAGAAACTGAGTGAAACCCATATAGAATAAACCTTAAGAAATCTACTTCATGACTCATAATGATTAAACTTCTGAAAATGAAAGATAAAGGGAAATGTCTTAAAGTCAGCCAGAAAAAAATGATGCATTACCTCTAGGGGGAGACCAATTCAAATGAAAGTGGATTTTTCATTTGAAACTACAAAAATCAGGGGGAAAAAGGCACAATATTTTTTAAGTTCTGAAAGAAAAGAATTGCCAACTTCAAGCTCTGTATCTGGCAAAGCTATTCTTCAGTAATAAAAGCGAAATAAAGCCATTCTCAGACAAAGGAATATTAAGATAATTTGTTGCTAGAAACTTACTCTCAAAGAATGACTAAAGGAGCCTTTTCAAATAGAAATAAAATGAAAAGAGAAGTTTTGGTATTTCAAAAGTAAAAAAAGAAAAACAGAATAGGTAAAAATAAGGGTAAAAATAGTTTTTTTCCTCCGCATAGTTTTTAAATCATATTAGATGGTTGAAGCAAAACTTACTTGGTGTTCAATGTTTGAAAAGAAAATAACTATGACAGTTAATTCTGAAAATGAGGAGAAGCAGACCTAAATAAAACTAAGGTTTTAATATTTCACTTAAAGTGGTAAATGTCAATAACAGTTGTGATAACTACAGAGAGCAACCACTAAATATATACAAAGTGATATTTTCAAAAACACTACAAACAAGAAAAGATGGAATTCTATAAATGGTCATGTAATTCAAAGGAAAGGAAGAAAAGAAAAACTGAAAATTGGAAAATAGAGGAAATAAACAGTAAACAAATAAAATCACAGACTTATACACTACCATGCCCAAAATTACATTAAATGTAAATGATTTACTCAGACTAATTAAAAGACAGAGATAGGTCTAGTGGCTTAAAAAAAGAATTATGATCCAACTGTATGCTATCTATAAGAAATTCACTTCAAACATGTCATAAGTAGGGTGAAGCTAAAAGAATGGAAAAAGATATATCATGTCAATGTTAATTTAAAAACAAATAAGAGTGACTATTTTAATATCAGAAAAAGTAGTCTTGAGAGCAAGGAAAATTACTAGAGATAAAGAAAGATATTACATCATGATAAAAGGATCAATACACGAAGTTTTATGGCCTGAATTGTGCTATACCAACATTCTTATGTTGAAGCACTTTCCGCTAATGTGACTATGTTAGGAGATGGGGCTTTTAAAGAGATAATTAAGGTTAAATGAGAGGCTGAGGCCTTAATCTAATACCACAGGTGTCCTATCAGACGACGAAGAGACACAAGAGATGTGCAGAGGAAAAGCCAGGTGAGGACACAGTGAGAAGGCAGCCATTTGCAAGCCAAGGAGAGAGTCCTCAGGAGAAACCAAACCTGCCGTCACCTTGATCTTGAACATCTAGCCTCCAGAACTGTGAGAAAACATCTTTTTGTTGTTGAAAGCATTCAGTCTGTGGTACTTCATTATGGCAGCACTAGCAAACTAATACAGATGTTAAGTGATCATTGACATGTATACACCACAAAATAGACTTTCAAAACACATGAAACAAAAACTGATAGAATTAAATGGTAGAATAGAGAAATTCACAATTATGGTTGAAAACTTCAACACCCTATTTTCAGTAATTGATAGAATTAATAGAAAGTTGGTAAAGATATAGAAGAACTGAGTAAAACTATCAACCAACAAGATCAAATTGTCACATATAGAACTATTCAAAAGCAGAATACACATTTATTTTAAATGTGTGTGGAACACTCATCAATATAGATTGTATCTGTGGTCATAAGACAGTTCTCAAAAAATTTAAATAAATTGAAATAACATGGAGTGTAAGCTCCAGCCAGAATGGAATCAAACTAGAAACTGATAACAGAAAAACAGAAAATATAAAATATTTGGCAATTAAACAACACATTTTTAACAATTCATGAGCCAAAGAGGAAGTCTCAAAGGAAACAAAAAATAAATAGAATTAAATGAAAATACACCAAAATAAGTGAGGTGCTCTTAAAACAGTGCAGCAAATGAAATTTATAGCATTAAATGTTTCTTTCAGAAAAAGTAGAGGTTTCAAATCAATAATCTAAGTTTCTATATTAAGAACTAGAAAAAGGAGGGCAAAATAAAGCTAAAGCAAGCAGAAGGAAAAAATAATTAACTAAGAGCAGAAACTAGTGAAATTAAAATAGGAAAACAATAAAGGTCAAGAAAACAAAAGCTTATTATTCAAAAATATCAATAAAATTGATAAACCCCCAGCAAGACTGGCAAAGGTTAAAAGAGAAAAAACACAGATTACCAATATCAGAAATGAAACAGAGGATATCATTGTTTTTTTTCGGTTACTCACGAGGATTATAAAGGAATCCTACAAATAACTTTAAAGTCACAAATTCAACAGTGTAGAAGAATGAATTGATTCCTAAAAAGTGCAAAATACCAAAACTGAACCAAGATGAAACTGGTAAGTCTTAAAATCATTTGAATACATTGTATTTCTAATTAAATGTTCCCCAGAAAGAATCTTCAGCCCCACATGGCTTCACTGTTAAATTTTACTATACACTTAAAGAAGAATTAATACCAACGGCACACAATCTTCACCAGAAACTGTAAGACAAAAGAACACTTCCCAACTCATCACATAAGAAAAGAAAAGAAAAATAGAAAGAAAAAAAGTACAGAACAAAATCTCTCATTTTCTCATGAGCTTAGACCCAAAAATTGTTAACAAAATATTAGGAAATCAAGTTCAGAAAAGAATAAAACAATTCTATATCATGAAGAAGAATT
Source organism: Camelus dromedarius (assembly GCF_036321535.1). Lineage (NCBI taxonomy): Eukaryota > Metazoa > Chordata > Mammalia > Artiodactyla > Camelidae > Camelus > Camelus dromedarius. The sequence continues at coordinate 55,397,952 of NC_087441.1, forward strand.
CTAACTATTCGACAGTGGGCTTTTTTTAGATATGCTAATATAGTTCACCATTTGAGAATTGTAATCCATCCTATCAACAGGCTAAAGTAGAAAAAGTATGTATTTATATTAATTAATACAGAAGAACATTTGATAAATTCAACATTCAATCATGACAAAAACTTTCAGCAAACTATGAATATAAAGAAAATTCCTCAACTTGATGAAAAGCATCCATAAAACACCTACAGCTAGCATTATATTTAACAAAGACAATATTTTCTTCCAAGATCAGGAAGAAAGTGTGAATGCCCACTCTCACCATACGTATTCAAAATAATACTGAAACATCTAGACACTGTACTAAGTCAAGATAACAGAGATAAAAAAGTATACAAGCCAAAAAGGAAGAAATAAAACTGTCTCTATTTTCAGATGACATAGCTGTTGATATGGAAAGTCCCAAGGAATTTATTCAAAAACAAAACTAGAACTAAATATTGAGCTCACCAAGGTTGCAGGATACAACATCAATATGTAACAAGCATTCTCATTTCTATGTACTAAAAATGAACATACAGAAACCAAACTAAATAAAATATCATTTTATCATCAAAAATAAAATAAAATATGTAAAAACTTAAAGTTTGTACAGTGTGTAGTCTACTGAAAATTGCAAAATGCTGATGAAAGAAAACCAAAGACCTAAGTAAATGGGGAGACAAACTATGTTCACGGATTGAAAAATTCAACATAGTAAAGATGTCATTTCTCCCCAAACTGACCTATAGAATTAACAGAAATAATGTAATTCTTACCAAGATTTCTGGAAGAAGTTTGTAGATACAGATAAGCTTATTATAATATTATAAGGAAACACAGAAGCCACAGAAATGCTAAAATAATCTTGACTAATCAAATACTTTGAGAGAAATAACTTTTACTCATTGTTAAGGCTTACTATACAGCTATAATAATCAAGAGTGTGGAATTTGCCAGGGATATATATACTTGATCAAACGGAACAGAACAGAACACCCAGAAATAGACCCACACAAATACGCTCAACTAATTTTTTGACAATGCTTCAAAAGCAACCATTGGAGGAAAGATGGTCTTTTCAACAAATAGTGCTATAGTAACTGAACATCTACAGGCAAAAAATTTGCCTCAAAGTATCCACATACCTCATATGAAAATATATTTAAGAACTTAAATATAACATGTAAAATTGTAAAACTTTTAGAGAAAGAATAGGATAAAATATTTAGAATCAAGGGCTAGGAAAAGAGTTCTTAAATTTCATACCAAAATTATGATTCTTAGAAGGAAAAGTGGATAACTTGAACCTCATTAAAATTTAAAACTTTTGCTGGTCAAAAGACCCTGTTAAGAAGATAAAAAGGCAACTGATGGACTGGAAGAAAATATTTGCAATCTGCATCTCTGACAATGGACTCATGTCTAAGATATATAATGAACTCTCAAAATCCAACAGCAAAAACCAAAAAACCAAATCCCTAGCTCCAAAATCAATCCAATTTGAAAATGGGAAAAGACAGATACATTTCACCAAAGAGGATATACAAGATGCCAAATAGGCACATTAAAAATATTAAAACAATAAAACATCATTAGCCATCAGATATATGTCAATTAAAACCTCAGTGAACATTACTGCATCATAAGAGCTAAAACGAGGAACAGTGAAAACTGGGAATGCTGGTGATGATGTGAAGACACTGGATTACTCATGCATTGCTGATGAGCATGTAAAATGCTGCAGCCACTATGGAAAGCAGATTAGCAGTTTCTTATAAAACTATTACCAGGCTTTTACCTCAGAGAAATTAGAACTTTGTTTACACAAAACCTGTACATAAATGTTCATAACAGCTTTATTCATAATAATCAGAAACTGAAAACAACCCAGATGCCCATCAAATGTGTAAGTGGTTAAAAAAAAAATGTGGCACATCCATATTTTGTAAAACTACTTTGCAATATAAACGAATGGATTACTGATACATAGAACAGCTCCAGGGAATTGTAATGAGTGGGAAAATTCATCTGAAGTTTCAAATATTGTATAGTTTAATTTATAAAATATTCTTGCAATGAAAAAATTATAGAAATGGAGCACAGATGAATGGTTGTCAGGGGTCAGGAACAGGAAACATAGAGGAATGGTTATGTGGCTATAAAACAGCAACAGAAAGGATTCCTGTGTTGGTAGAAATATTCTGACTCTTGACTGTACCAGTGTCAATATCCCAGTTGTGACATTGTACAAAATTTATATTGTATCACAAGAGTTACCACTGGAGGAAACTGGGTAAGCTATACAAGACCTATCACTGTATTACTCCTTCCAAGGGCATGTGAACCTACAATAATCTATAAAAATAAATGTTAAAAAAAGTCTGTTAGAGTCATAAATTAAGAACTATTTTTCTTGTTATATCTTTGAGGAAAACAAATTCAGAGAGTTAGATTACTTTTCTGAAGTCATGCAGCTAATCTACATCCGAATCAGGACCAACACATCAGCTCTATCAGATGTAGTCTAGCAATCTTTTCTAACAGTTCATGCCAACACTGATTTCTTTTTGGGCAAGGCTTAAAATTAAGGGCCAATATATGTGCTGTCTAGACAAAGAGAGGAAACCAGAAGGGCCTCAAATGGCCTAGACACAAGTTCCTCTCTTTATTAGGTTCCCATGGATAAGGGTCTCTAGCCAACAATCCTGCTTCTCAAACTGAAGAGAAACAGGTGCAGTTTTTTCTTATCCTGAGTAACCAATGTTGGTTCCTGCCAGCCTGCAGAAAAATTCAAACAAGCTAATAATCATCTCCCATGAGAACTAATGGGATCCTCGTCTACAATACAATACCCTACTACAATACCTGCCACCCACAGCCCCTGATTGGTCAGTCTGTTGTACAGTGTGACTCTAGAGTGGCCCTGTGTGGTACTGTGTGCCCCTCCCTTCTGCACTAACTATAAAGTAAATAGAGCAAATTACTATGGTGAGATTTAATAGCTTTCATGGACTTCCTAAGAGTTTTGTTGTAATGGAATCCCATAAACAGGTGGAAAGGGTTTTAAGTTCACTATAGTCTTCACATGTCTTAGTCTTCTAGACGATATATACTATTCGAATTAAGATAAAAATATTCTATCATCATGTCATGAAACACAAAAAATAACTGAATAATTCCTACTGGGGAGACGGCTATGATACTTTTAAAAATTTTAAATAATGTAAAGAATAGAAATTTGAGGTTGCAACCATGACCATACTGTTTTTATGAAGCGGGTAATATTACAAGGATAAGTAGTCTAGTAACAGCAATTGATTTATAATTTATAATGGTTTCTCAATAAGTATATTTTTATAGTACATAGTTTTTCCTTATATCATCTGGTTTGTAACTTAAAACATGACCAAATAAATGTCTGATGGAAAGTATTAATCTACATATTTTAAAAAATTAGATGACTGGTATACAAACTGAGTGGAAATGCCACAGAAAATATATAGTATAAATGCTCTAAACTAACTCATAGTAACAGCTGTGTTAAAGTCATATAGTGTTTACATTTTGCAATAATATTGAGTCTAATTCAATGGATTAAAAAGAATAGTGATGTCTTGGCAAAATAAAGTTGCAGTAATTTCCCTTTTTAAAGCAAAGAAAGGATGTGATAAGCAAATTATAAATAGAACAATTTTAATTTGGTCAACAGGAAACATGCTGGTTAAAGGAAAATAAACTACATGTAAATATGAAAATAGCAAAATTACTGCATATCAAGTTCTAGGTGTTTTGAAGAGCTGAAAGTACTCAAAAGTGGTTTTTAAAATAAAATTAGCATATAATATTATGGACATTTTTCTAGGTGGAAACATTTAATGGCAACTACGCTGGAATTTATTTGAGAAAGTTCTTCCAATTTTGTATTTATGTTATTTTAAAATCTGAAATAGATAAATACCACTTCTGCCTACCTTCAGGCAGGATTTTGCATTATTATCCTTCTTACTTGACTTCTTTTTCTCTTATTAAAATCATAGTAGTGGTGAGCTGCCAAGAGATACAAGTATTTACAGGCATTTTATATAATTTTTCACTAAATAAACAAGTTTGGATTTTCATCCACTTTGGTTACATTCTACTGCAAGATATACTAAATTTGCCTCTCATTGTCACTGTTTGAACATTTCTGTGTACATTTTTCACATGGGACAGCTCTCTCCAGTCAGCTACTCAAGGCTAGACTCTGGGAGCAGCAAAGTGAAAAGGAATAGAAATTAAGTTGAAGGGTTTTACAAAAAAAATATATATATACATGTATTTTACAAATATGTATGTATATATGTGTGTATATATATATATATGTATATATGTAAGCTTGAATGATTCCTACTTAAGAAAAATGAAGAGAAAATTATTGGTAGTCACAAAACACTTTGGTGGTGGGCAACCTGAAAAATATACAAACCTTTAAATATCTAAGATTTAAACATTTCAGAGTGGATGTGTTCTAGTTGTTTTCTTAAATCTTGAAAACTTCTATCCTGACACGTTTAAGATGGTTATGACCTATACTTTGCTTAGCGGGCCAACTCACTTAAATAAGATATTTCTCAAGTTTAGATGGATTAGAGAGTGAATTCTGTGGACTCCTGAAGTCTTCACCTGTAGTATCAAGGACATTTACTTGTTGATATTTCTGGCCAGAAAATAAATTTCATAGTTGAATAACTACACAGTCATTTGTACAACAAGTTGGAATGAGTATACATGGAATCATATTCCCAGGCATCCAAATTCTGATATATCTGTGCTGGAAAAAAGTAGAGCAAAATAATAAAAGTAAGAATAATGTCTTTATTTGGTATATTGCTAGAAATGTTAAGTATCCAGGAACTATGCCTTAAAATTACCTAGCAAATGGACCATTATACTTATCATATTAGCACAAAGAATAAAAAGAAATAAAATAACAAAATTCTAAATCATAACTCAACACAAGAATCTTTATAAATGACTAAATGCCAATTTGGCATCTTCTTTCTCAATAGTGCGTGTCCTTTAGAGCATTAATTTTTATTGCATAATAAATATTTTGGCACTAAGCTTAGCTAAATTCAACAGTATTTTATATTTAAGTTTATATAACCCTTCATCTTTTACGTGTATTGAAAACAAAAGTTTTGATGAAGTAAAACATAAATTTATGTGACTACCAACAGAAAATTTGATTGTGTGTTGTAGGTTTTCAAAACGTGATTATGCAGGTAGCATAATTCAAAGACTTATATACTTTAATATCTACTTGCCCCTTCTTGCATGGCAATAGAATTCTAAGCTAGTTGATACTACCCTAGACGCAGTACGGTATTTTCCAGCCTTTCTCTCAGGCAGCAATAGCCATGAGACTAAGGAAACTTCTGACAATCTTCTTTAAGAACATGTGAGAACCATTTGTCCTTTCTTTACCCTGCCCTCCAACCTGTTGATTAGAAAGTGGATGAAGTTACTGAAACTCCATCGTGAACCTTAACAATGGAAGGCACACCCTACAAATAATTTAGCAAAAAGCCAGAAGTAGCCTAGATTCCACATGGCATCTGAACAGTCAACAACTCCTTATATTTGACTTATGCAAAAGAAATACATGAGCTTCTATTTTGTTTCCACTGCTGCTAGTTTTGAGAACACTTTTGCTCACAATTAAATTTACTCCTAACTAGTTCAATGTATGCCGAGAAAATCCTATTGCTACAGAGGAGAGGAGGGGATTGTAGGTTTAAAATCTATACAACATACACAGGTTTAATTCTGATGGAAAGTTGTATTATTCATAATATATCAATTTAAAATATTTTAAAATCTTATTTACTGTATTTATCTCTATATGTTTAACATGTTAGTATTTATCCTCACATTTTAATAAAAACATTGGCAGCAAAAAAAGAAATACAACTCAGTTTTTTAAAAAAATATTCCCTTTCCTCCAAAGAATTGGCATATTATATACAGTTGACATAGTTCATGGATAAAATTATAAATTTTATTTATAAATATAAGTATAAATATTTCACATAGCTGATCATAGTCTCAGAATCTTCTTAATATGTAAAAGATGCTGTGACATGCACACTTACAAAATGCAAATACATTTTCTCAACATTATTTGATGAGTCTATAGTTACATGTATTTTTTTCTACTTGGGTAGTTCTCTTGTATAATGTTATTTTGAGTTGGATAAATAGTGTTTATAATCCATTTCCACTTAAAGATGATAACTAGGCCCTTAGTGATGTTATTTGCTTATAAAAGAATTTAATATTCAATTGATGGAATATAAATTCTCAATATACAATTCTGCCTTTGTAATTTGTATTTGTTTTGGTGGAATATATTCCTTCTATCATTTACATAACTTTTATAATCCTATATGTTAGTTATTACAGATAAAGATTTGTGCAGAGCCAATCAATGTGCTTCTACTGTTAATATGTATTTCTTACGTTTTTTTCTCAATTTATCAATTTTCTATTTAAATAGTTTATTCAGTGCTCTTGTAACAAATATTAAAAATAACTTTACTAATCTAGTAATGGAATTAAATTATGTTTTATTCCTACTCAAATCTACCTTGACACTCCATTAGGCAATGGCCTATAGTTAACTTCTAAGTTTCTTATAAATTATTATAATTCTTTTCAGATTACTTAAAATAAGAAGTCACAACATACATGACTAAATAAATGAATACAACTTGTTTTAGTAATATAATGTCCACATAATATCCACAGTACTCTGTAAACACACTCAATAGTTTTCCAAAACTTTTAGTTTAAAATTAATAAAGTATAAGATTGAAGTAATTATGTTTTTCATTATAAGCACACTTACACATGCTTAATTTTAAAAAAATTCACAATTAAAGAGTTCTGTAAGAAGTTCTTTACACATCCCTCACCAATTGCTGATTTCCAAAAATAATTACTTCCAATTGGTTTAGTTGTTTTTCTTAGTGTTCCTTCATTTCTCTAAATAACAAGTGTGTTCTTCTGTGTGTTGACTGTTCAGCAGGAGGCATTATCTATTCACCTTACACAGTGAAAGCTCACAGGCACCACCCAGAGCATTTACATTCACATAATCCTACACATGTATACCATTATTTAGTTTTCTTTTAAGTAAATCAATACTCAAATCAGTATTTTAGAGTCTTCAACAATGCCATAAATTTTGTTGATTATTTTTACTTTCTTGCACAAGATTTTTGTTTTGTTGTAAATAATCATCTTGTCATTTTTCCCTTAGTTTTCTATGTACTTATTACTACAACACCAAACTCTTCACTGACTTTGTAAATCTTCTCTCGATATGTTCACAAATGTCAAGTATTCTATCAGTTTCATTTTCCTGATGAAATCTCTGCTAGACTTGGTCCAATTTGCACCCTTTTTATCTGGTGTACAACTATCATTCTGGAATCTCCTTGCACCATTTTACTGAGCAGGCTCACCACTAACATGTGACAGGTGCAGGGCAAAAGTATAGACGGAGGCACACAGGCCCTGGTCTATACCCCCTTCCTCTTCCAAGCCTGGCTCCAGGGAACAGACCCAACAAAGAAGCAAAGAAGCCTTCCGCAGCCTGGGTCTCAGTGAAACACCATTTTAGGCAAGGGGATGTCTTGCCATGTCCTATCCCTATTCGCCCTTTGGGAAGAGGCTATGTGTTTCAGATTCAATATTTCAGAACTTACTTCATTGAAGTCTAGCTTCAACTGTGTCTTGTGTCCCAAGGTTAGAGATTTACTTTTTTCCTCTTCAGTTTTCTTCTGGGGTGAGAGAAGACCAGTCACCTATTTCTCAGAGTGAAAGAGGAGACCTAAGGTTCTGCTTCTCAAACACTTATTTATCCAGTACTATTTTTAGATTTTTCTTAAATCTTATTGTCAGAGGTACTAGGTACCAACTCTTCCATAACCTTTAAGGAGTTTACAGTATATATTTCTCTCAGTCTTGCATTTCTATCACTGTCTTGGAACAATAATACAGTAGCAGTCATATTACCTTACACTACTTCTCTCTGCTCCCACCCTGGTGAATTTCTCCCAGTTCCTTAAACAGTTTTTTAAAGTTTTCCTTCAGCTTTCACACACACACACATTTCTCTCTACTTAGATCTCTTTATCCACATATCATCCCCTCATTAACATGTACTCAGTGATCCTTCCCAATTTAAACATCACTTTCTTAGGTAAATCTTTCCTGGGCCCCCAGATCAATTAGGTCCTTTTACTGTATCTTCCAATAACTCCATGACAACTCTTCGTAGCATTCGGCATACATGTCATTCTGTATTCAATGATCTATAATGATTTGTGTATTGTTTCTCATCTCCATAGACCATGGTACTATAGATTCAAGAACTATGTTTTTTAGCCACAGTCTTTTTAAATCTTAGCTTAGTGTTTGTTTCTTGTGGCTGCTGTCACAAATTACCACAGACTGGGTTGCCTGAAATGAAAGAAATGTATTTCTCAGTTTTGGAGGCTATAAGTCCGAAACCCAGCAGCACCATCTCCCTCTCGGGCCTCTTGGGGAGAACCAGTTCTTTGCCTCCTCGATCTTCTAGTGGCTCCCCCAGCATTCTTGGGCTTAGGAATGTATTTCTCCAAGCTCTGCTTCTGTGGTCATGTTGTCTCCATTTCTTCTGCCTCTCTAATCTCCCTCTACCTAACTTATATAAGAATACTAGTCATTAGATTTAAGACACACCAAATAATCCAAGGTGATCTCATCTTAAGATCCATAACTTAATTCCATCTGCAAAGACTTTTTTTTCTAAATAAGGTAATATTCATAGGTTCCACAAATCAGGACATGGACATACTTTTGTGGGGACCACCATTCAACTCCCACAGTGCTTAATCTTCAATGTGTGGTACTAGCACATTTTGGAGCAAAATTACAAGTTTCTTCAAAGCGTAAATAAATGTCTAGGTATAATAATTTTTTATTTTGAAAAATATTGAAGATAAAGACAATAGTCACTTTCAGTTGGTGGCCATATGGGTTTCTTCACAGAATAACGCAAGGCATGACAGAAAGTTTCCTTTAGAACAAGAAAGAGTTCAAAAGAATGCCCAAGACAACACCCACAGGATCAGGGAGACCATTTAGAAGGCTACTGAAATAATTATCAAGCAGACCAGAGATCATCTTAGCTTTTACCAGAGGATAGCAGTAGAGGTGGTGAGATTTTTGTTGAGTTCTAGAAGACAATGGAAAAGTATGTCAACACAATTTTGTAGTGGATAAGAAGTGAGTATAGAAGAAGAAAATATTATGAAAGCAGAAATGCAATGTCTTTCTCCCCAAAAACTCTACTCTGTGCAACAACAATTTCTCTTTTCCATATACCACTTTATTTCCAGTATCTCTAAAGTGCTCAAAATCTGAATAAATGCGTGAACCAATGGATAATTTGATCAATTTAATAAAATTAAGCAGATGTGGAAGTACATCAAATAAAAGCCAACCTACATATTCTATAACTAGGTGCCAAAGAAAAAAAATTGATCATATAATTATAGAATTTGGTAGTAAAGTAGCAAGGACTTTAATACAATATATTGGTAGAAAATTTTTGGAAACAGTTTAACTGATGAGGTAGTATGTTGATAGGACAGATGATACGGATACACACAGCATGTGTATGAAAGCTAAAGTCAGTAACAATGATAAAAATAAATTGCTTGAGAATGAAAGTTCTTCAGAGTCACTGTGATTCAACATACCTTACATAACTAATTAAAATTCATAAATAGGGTTTGGTATTCTGACCAGGATTGTGCAACTAATCCAACATTTTAATTTTAAATTAGGAAATTACAAACTGTGAAGCAACACTATGTGGTTAAGTTTTGTTTTTTTCCACATGAAGATTGGTAAATTATAACATTAATTTGAGTTATTATAATTTTTGATGAAAAAATGTTAGCTTCTTATTATAGGGAAGGTTATTTGTGTCATCTTGGCTAGGCTAATAGCACCCAGTTATCTAATCAGAGATTAATCTAGTATTGATATAAACATTTTGTAGATGTGATCTATGATAAATTGACTTTAAATAAAGGAAATTACCCTCAATAATGTGGGTGGGCCTCATCTAATCAGTCGAAGGCTTAAGAGCAAAACCCGAGGTTTCCTGGAGAAGAAGAAATTCTGACTCAAAACAACAGCATAATTCTCACCTGAGTTTTCAGCCTGTCATCCTGTTCTACAGATTCTGGATTTGCCAGCCCCCATAATCATGAGAGTCAATTCCTTAAAATAAAATAAATCTATATCTATGTAGATATAACTATGTGGATAGATCATATATACCTACCAGTCTATATCTAGACCTACCCTCCTATTCTGTTTCTATTAAAAAAAAAAAACATTGATTTTTATCAGTGGTGATTATGAAAAAAAAAACGTTAGGGATATTTGCCAGGAGCCTACAATAAGATAATAATCACAGGGTAGTTAAATTCCAATAAAAGTGAGAAAGCCAAAGAAAATCATTAGCAAATTCTTGGTGAGATGGTGCCAAGCTCAAGCTCTAGAATCAGACAGCCTCTGCCCAAAGTCTGGTCCTTCCAATTATAGGGGCTCTTGGACAAGCTACTGACTTCTCAGAATTCCAGTTTCCCATCTGCATAATGACATTATTAATGATTCCTAGCTCATGGAGTGTTACAAAGATTTAATGAGGTCCTGGATATAAAATGTTAGCACAATGTCTTAACTATAGAGAACACATCATAAATTTAGTGGTAATTATTATTTCTCAGATTTAGAATGAGGAATTATGCCAATTGTAGGCACAAAGGAAATAAAAAGATAAAAATCTGGTTAAAGATTATCTTACTGATACCCTAAGGAAGAAAATAAATACCAGAAATTTGCATAAAACTTTATTTCTAATTAATAAAGACATATTAATAGGAGAAGAGAAAACTCTTTTGAAACAAAAATATTGCTCAAATGAGAAAAACATAAAAATCCAAATTATCTGGCAAGTCAAGTGCAAAATAGAAACTGAAGAAGCAAAAATGAATTTAAGAAATACTCTATAAAGAACTCCAAAGGCAATAATAAAAGACAACACATTAAATAACGTATCAGAGGAAGCTTTGCTTTCAGCTTACCTTCTATTACAAGTTTATGTTTTGTTGAGGAGTGTTAACAATCTTGCCCATAAGATAACATAAAGGTGTGGTTTTCTCTCTAACAGCAGTCATTCATTATTCTGACACAGTTTGCTCTTTTTCAGCAGTCATTGGGAAGTTATGGTGGGCATAAGTATAGTATAGGCCGTCAAGAGTGTGATGATCTGGTCTTTTACAGAACAAAAATGTATTGCCTGAGAGTAAATATCCCATGATTGGCACAGGTCCCTGACAGTGAAACCCTGGGGGCAGAGGAGATAAAGGGTTGCTTCTGACCTCCCTACCACTTCCCAGCAAATGTCACCTGAGGCTATTGTTGCCATAGTGATCAAAGCTGAAATACAATGAAGTAATATCTAGAGTTAGGTGCGTTAATGGCTTTCCCAGATTACAGTCATCTTCAAGGAATTATGGTTTCAGTATTTGAGATTTGCAATTAAGGTTTGCAAAGGATTTTCCATAGGTAATTTGAATGTACAATAAATGACTTCTTTTTCTTTTAAATCTCATTTTTTTCTGTTCTACACATAAACTTCCCTGTATAATTGTCTAAACGTAAAGTCTATTTTTATGTATTCATTTTCATGATGAAATATAATAAATTGTTTTCATCATTATGGAGTCTTTGTATATGCTGATTTCTGCTAAGAAAACTAGTCATAGAATGATTATGTGAGTTAAATTTAAATTGAACCTTAGTTGGAGTTTTGATTGATTGATGGATTGATTGACTTAAAGGTTGCCCTTGCCAACCCCCCAAACCCTTCAATTCTGGCAAGTTCTACTAAGGAAAAAACAACAGTAGCAGCAATTAGCAGTTTGACACACTCACAAAAGGAATATTATGGTAAAGCTGTGTGAGTCCATTAGAAAAAATATTTTGCCTGCGCCTTTACAAAGTGTTAAGAGAGTCTGCTATAATGTAGAGAAAACCTTGAATAATGACTTGAAACACGGGAGAAAAGTTCCACCTGCTCAGGCTTCCACACCCTCACCAAGTTGCTGCTGCTCCCCACCTCTCACCACACGTGGTCCCAGTGCCCCATGACAGATGCTGTCATGACCTCCCTTTGCAGGTATCTATTTTGCTCATGTCCCTAACAGCTTTTGCTGTGAATTATTCCAAAGCAAAGATATAACCATTAAGAGAATTTCAGTCACTTTAAGGACAATATGTGTGTAGCACAGTCGCTGTCCCCTGAATCCCAGCACAGTCGCAAATCGTTATTCTAAGGAGACAGAGGGCTTTACAGAAAACCCTCAAGCAAAATAAAACACCAATTCACTAAACTAATTTCGCTATTTCACTAAACTAATCCTGGAGACAAACAGCACTGCTTCAATTCCCTTCAAAACTGCAACATAAGCAGCAGAGATTTGTTTTCTCATCACATCAAACACATTTTGTCCAAAGCCAGAAGCAAACCAATTTTATCTCTTTTTTCTTTCTCCATAGTCAGAGAAGATGTTAGAAATTAATGGTTTCTGATATAAATTAACTTATGAATGTCTGCATTTTGAAAAACAATGTGGTGATCAAAACTTCCTTGATTGTTTCTCTGCTAATGGGTTTGTGCTATTCATATATTGCTATGACTCTGCTGTGTAACAATCAATCCCAAAATTCCAGTGGATTTTAAGAAGTAGCACTGACTTTTTTCATACAAGTCTGTAAGTTAGCATGAACAGCTCTGTATAAGGCAGCAGATCAAATGTTTTTTCCTGGGTTTTGCATACAACATCATCTCTTGGTATACAAACATTTCCACTTTATAGGAAATAATTAATACAAAGTATGACAACAGTGATTTTTAATAAAACAGTGTTCTCCTTTGATGAAGAACTGTAAATTTTACATCAAGAGGTTTAAACAATTTCTTAAGCTCTCAGCCAATAATATCTAGTATTACATTATCTATGTTTGTATTAAAATATACTCAACAAACATTATAGGCTAAAGAAGAAAGACTTCTCAAGTTTCAATAATTGACATTTTGCTAAAAGCAAAATATTATATATTCAGAGTTGTGGCGACGGTCTGATATTTTTTAGTGATAATGTCATAATTTCTCATCACATTGAAGAAAGTAGATCACCAGCTGTGGAATTCTAGGTTTGCCAAAAATAATCTATTCTGAAAAGTTTAAATATTCTAGAACAAAATGTTAATAGACTCACTACAGCTAATATATATTTTTAAATATGGGGCCAAACATTTCAAAGTGGAGAAATAAAAGTTAAACCCAGACATTTGAGGAGTGCAAGATGTTCAAGGAATTCAAACTAAAAAGAGCATCAAATTGCACAGTTCAAAATATAAAACCCATTAATGAATGGTGAAAAAGAAATACTTGGGAAGATGCTGTATGAAAATTATTATTATTATTATCATTATCATCATCATCATCATCTAAACCATGTAATCCTCTAGAATTCTCATTCCATAAACATCCTGTTTTGGCTTCTTGGGCTCAATTTTAGTGTTCGTGTGCATGTGTGTAGTTTTTTTGGGGGGGCAGGAGGGGAGAGCTCCCCACATCAATAAGCAATTTTCAGATGCCAGTAGGGCATCAGAGAATTCAACTCAATTCTAATGCAAATCTATCAGAAGGTAATATGAGATTCCACAGGTTAAGGATTTAGTCCCAGAAGACTGTTCCCCTTCTACCTTCAGACACCAGTGGGAAGTTCAGGTTGTTACCTGTACTTCTGACTGTCCTGTACTAAACTATAAATCAGAAGTGTTCCCAATCTCCTCCTTGGGTTCAACTAATTTGCTAGAGCAGTTCACAGAACTCAGGAAACTAGATTACCAATTCATTATAAAAGGACACAACTCAGGAACCGGCAGATAAAGAGATGCAGATGGCAAGCTATGTGGGAAGAACTTCCATGCTCTTTCTAGGTGCAGCCTTCTCCCCAAATACCCACGTGTTTACCAACCTGGAAGCTTTCTGAACGCTGTCTTTTAGGGGTATTTTTTTTATAGAGTCTTCATTACACAGGCATGATGAATTAAATCATTGGTTCTTTGTGTTTGAGCTCAATCTCCAGCCCCTCTCCCCTCTCCAGAGGTCAGAGGATGGGACTGAAAGTTTTCAACCTTCTAATCACAAATTTTGTTATCCTGGTAACCAGCCACCATCCTTAGGTGGGATCCAAAAGTCACACCATTAACATAACAAATAACATCTTAGACATGCTCATCACTTAGGAAGTTACAAGGGTTTTAGGAGCTCTGTGCCCAAAATGGGGATAAAGACCAAATATGTATTTCTTACTGTAAATTACATCACACATCCTATATCTATTTATGCTTGAATTTTATCATTACTTCCTTATCATTGAATTAAGAGATACGAGCTAATCTGAGAAAATTTTATCTTAGCTTCCTGGAAACGAGTTGTGGATCTGGAATGGTTAAAAAATTGCAGAAGCAATCCAAATAAAGTAATCTGGAAACTAACTTACTCCTTATAACAGGGTCCAACAAGAAAGAGAATTTACAGATACTTCAAATGAGAAAAGATTTTAAGGAAGACAAGACTTACAGGTGTGCAGTGGGCAGCATTAATGGAGCAGAAGTGTAAGGTGAGGCAACTAGAGGCTAGTTAGTGAGAGCAGCAAGGCTTTGCAGCTGTTAGGACTGAAGGAGCCAAGGGAAGAACCTGCTGCTGGTGCCCTGTGAGAACTGGAAACTTGTGGGAGTGATGAGCCACGTGAGACTGGGTCCTGCAAGAAACACACTGCTAAAAGAAAAGGAAGGCAGAGAAGAAGCCTTCTGACCTGTCTTATATCCCAATCTTCAAACTTCTGCTGGTTTTTCCCACTGGTTAAGAGTAACTGGAAGCCAGTTAGCAATAAAGCCCTGGTGTTGCAGTGAACAGAGATTCAACTCCCAGAGAACAAATCAGGGTGGAGAAGGGTGAGGAATGGATCTGGAGAGGGGAAAATCCAGCATCTGCCTTCCTGTGCAAGGGTGATTATTGGGCTAGAGAGATAATGATGACTAGGGTCAGTGGTGACAATACAGAGAGCATATAAAGCCTTCACACTGAATTGACAATGACCAGCATGTAAGAGCAAGGCATAAAGCAATGACAAAGCAGGTATTGATTCTCTATCAAGAAAACATATGTGACGTTCTGGGACACTATCAGAGGAGAAGAAAGCTAGTTGTGGGAATTCAACCAGGAGAACTCATTTACAAAGAATAAATCTGCCATCAGGGGGGAAACCTGGGTACATAACATCATAATCTTAAAAAAATATAAATTAAGCCTACCTTAAGTTATGAGAGATGCTGTTCTTGAAAATACTGTCGACAGAAAGAAAAAAAAAAGCACAACCTAAAAGTTGAGAATTATGTTTTATTCAGCGGATTTTCAGAGGACTTTATCCCGGAAGACAGCCTCTCAGATCACTCTAAGAGACTGCTTTGAAGAGGTAAGGAGGAGCCAGGTATATATAGGAATTTTTGCAACAAAAATCAGATAGTGGGAACATCAAAAGAGTACTGTTAATTAAAGAAAGCCAGACATCTCTCATTAATGAATTTAGCACTAGTCTATGTATAGGAAGATGCAAGAGCCTGGGCTCACTGAAATCACTCCTTTGATAGGCACCTTAGCTATCTAGGGCCAGTATCCTGCTTTCTCCATCCTGAACCCCCTCAGGGCCCACAGTGGTGGCTGTAGTAGCTGATAGCTTGATGGCTGCAACATCCCTTGTTTACTGATATGGCAGTTAATCCATAATACTAATATTTTTAAAGGATCACAAAATGTTTTTCAAAAAACAAATAATTTATTAATGCCTTTCAATCTTACCTGATATCTCTCACATCACTATAGGTTAAGTATTTTTATCATATGCAATTTCCAAAGCACTTATGAAGAATTCATTTGGTATATAAATACCAGGTATACATTTCTCTGCTTTAGTTTAAACATATAATATTATGGAATTTTATATAATGAGTTACTTTATATACTACAGATTTTATTTTCATACTTATAGCAGAGTACTAAGTTTTGAGTCATCTTTCATCTTGTACAGGAATTTCAGATTGGAGCTTCCTTTTTCATCTTTTGGAACTTTGCAACTCTAGAGAAAAAATAATATATTTGAACTTGAAATATTCTGAGTTACTCTTCGCCTTGGAGTTGTATTTATTAATACACATTCCTTTTTAGATGTGAAGATCTTTTTGTTAAATTGATGAAGGTAAAATCCATCATGCCAATTTCACCTTCTCTTGAAGAATTTGAAACGGTATTCTAAGTTGAGAAGAAGCAGTAATTTTTTTTCCAGAAATTCAGTTTAAGTAATAGTAGTTTGAAATCCTGTAAACTTCTACATTGGGGTTGTCAAACTATGGCCTGAGGCCAAGTCCTGTCCACTGTCTGTTTTTATAATTCAAGTTTCATTGGAACACAACACGTTAACCCATTTATATATTATTCATGGCTTAGAGAAAAACAGCAGAATTAAGTTGTTTGAACAGAGATCGTATGGCCCACAAAGACTAAGATTTTTACTGATAAAGAGAAGGTTTGTTCACTCCATAGTATGTAGTAATGTCCTCTACTAATATTAAGAAAGTAATATTTTTTTGCCTAGCGTATTTCTGATATAGCAATAATGACATGTAATTCTAAGAAAGTAGTTACTTGGTTGCAGCTCTTTCACTGACAGATGGAATTTAGTACACAACAACCTTTTGGGAAAATAAAATCCTTCTTATAAAACTATATTAGGCCAGCACATAATAGGCACTCCATGAATTTTTATTCCACTGAATGCAATTAATTGCACATTGAAGAGCTGCTCTATAAATATATTTTTAATATGACTGACACATTAAATTAATTAATTAATGTAGCTATAAAATCTTCCTTCATCTAATAAAGCCCCTTCTTATTAGGCCCATATTTTTAGAGATTAATACACATTTAGCATTCTACTTTGTAAAAAGTCTCTAATTCTATGATTTCATACTAACAGATTTAAATATCTCTATAAAAACGTATCACCAATGATCCCTGAGGTATCACAAAGACCATGTTACAAGTGAGACTGTTTCAGGCAAAGACTGAGACCCACACCTGCATTGTAGCTTCCTCTTTTCTAGAAAATATTTTAGAAACTATTGAAATCACTAACGCACATAAAGAAATATATGAACAACATTTTGAAAAAACAAAAAAAAACAAGTACTTACTATCTACCAGAAACTATAAAGAACCTTTGGAAACAGGCAGGCAGACAGGATGGGATGGATGGAGAAAACTATAAACTAAAATATGTGCAGAAAAGGCTACTTGCGAGGGGGAGGCAATTCTAAGAGTGGTCCATGGTGGTGGTGGTCTTAAAGGTAGGAGTGTGCCAAGAGGTCACTATCTAGGTCACTAGGCATGGAGGTCTTGAGGAAGACCCTCCATTTACAAACATGCTCCCCACACGTGGGACAAGCAGTAACAGCAGTAGTGTTTTTCTCCTCACTGTTATTGACAACAGGATAGTTCCAGGTGGACCAGGAGGAACTGTGGTTTTCATGTTCATAATGATGGTTAGGGTAACACTCTAACATTAGAGTGAGTAGAACAATTGAGTCACAGGACTCCCAGTTCCTCCTGAAGGGATATATATAACAATTGGAAACACATCTCTGAATTCTTCTACATGAACTGAAGCCCCTACCCAGGTGGAGGATGGTCCACTGCAGGCTGAGCACAAGCATATGGACCTCACCCTGGCTGGAACCAGAAGACTGATGATTGAGATTCCTGCAACACCACCCTGTTACCTCACCACCAATCAATCAGAAGGAAGACACACAACCTACAGCCTTCATCCCAAATTTGTCTTTTAAGAATCTCCTCTAAAACCTATTGGGGAGTTCAGGCTTTTTACCATGAGCCATCCATTGTCCTTGCTTAGCCCTGCAATAAAACTTTCTCTGCTCCAAACTCCAACATGTTGGTTTTTTTAACCTGACTGTGTGTGGGACACATGAACTTGAGTTTGACAACAGTAATTGCAAAATATATCATGGAAATTAAATTTTTATCACTCAAAAGAAACAAAACAAAACATAAATAGTAATCATAGACAAGGCTGAGGATGATATTTGTGAAATGACATTATCTAAAAATTAGGAGAACAAGAAATAAAGATTAATTGAAATAGAATTTAATATTCTAATATAGATCTAATATTTCTTCCATCTTTTAAGAAAAATTCCAAAAGGAATGACTAGAACAAATAGACAAAAGCAATCTTCAAACAATTCACATAAAGTTTCCAAAAATAGGGGTACAAAAAGAGAACACAGATTTATAGTGCCCAGTTAGGACTGGCCTAATGAGTAAATTAATAGTAATAAGAATAAAATAACAACAACAACCGTTACTATCTAAAAGCATTGCTACGGCATAATAGGGAAAAATTAAGATTATCTACTAATCACTAAGAATCAGATTTATCTCAGATCTCTCATTAGCAAAACAAACTACTTCTACTAATACAACTACTACTGTTAACAATAATAAAAGAATGGAATAATATTTTTCAATTTCTAAGGAAATCAATATTACAGCTAGAATTTTGTAGCCAGTGCTACCTTAATATAAAAAGGCAATATAAGTATACTTTGAAACAACAAAAAATGGAATTAGACACTTCACCTCCTCATATCTTCTATAAATAAAGTATTAGAGAACTTATCCCACTAAAGTGAGCATGTAATCCAGAAGAAAATGGTAAGCAAATTGTTTGTATAGCAAAAGCAAGAGTTAGCACAGGTATTGTTATGTCTAAATAAAAATTAGAGAGAGAAGGACCAAGATGGTGGAGTAGAAGGACGCTGGGGCTCACCCTCTCCGCTGGGGCTCACCCTCTCCCACAAATACACTGAGACTGACATCCACGGACCCACCCATCCAATAAGAACAGCTGCTACACTTTGACAGAACATCACCTTCTTCAAAAGACAAAATATGCCAGAAATCTGGCAGGAGAAAGAGAAAAAAGAAAGAAGAAAAAGAAAATAGTGCAGGACGGTCCTATGGGGTGGGAGTGGCAAAGGAGGAATAGCGCTCGTTCACTGGGTCTCCCCGTCTCCAAAGGAGAGCTCAGAGGGACGGAGGGGGAACCGCTGAGGCTCGGATCTGCATGGAGTAGCCCTTGATCGACAGAACTAAGTTAAACGGGCACAAAGGCTCTCTACGACCCCCAGCCCTAGATGTGAACCGGCGGGGGTGGCATGGGACAGGCTGCACGAGCCGGGCGAGGACTCAGGCTGGCTGTACAGAGGCAACCTCAGGGGACTGCAGTGTGCTGTGCGCTGTGGCTGGGAGGGGATACAGAGCAGCACAACCTGGGTCCCCCATAAAAATACAAAAAAAAAAAAAAGACGCAAAGCAACACTGCCGGGGTGCCCTTGGGGGAGGGGCGCCGTAGCCTCCGTCTCCACAGACCTGAGGCACCATTACTGGCGACTTCTTGGGAGAAGAAAGCGGGGCTCAGCCACAGCCACCATATTCTCAGGTGTGCGGCTCCCAGGCCGAGATGGGGTGGAAACTTGAATCTGCAACTGAGGGCTCCACAACCTCACAGGCGGGACTTAGATTTGTTTACAGCCCCAGGCAGAGGGGACCGTTCTGCTCTGGCGCCTCTGTGAACTCCCGCCTCTGAGACAAAGGAACAAGGAGTGGAGTTTTGGCATAGCTGCTGCGGCCATTTTCTCTGAGCCCGCCTACTTAGTGTGGACCCTACTCTGTGCAGGGAGTGGCGCTAAACAGGGGTGCAACCCGCCCACCTACCTTGTAGGGGGCAGCACCAGAACGCAGTGTTTGGAGGGGGCGCAACCCGCTGCCTGCTGTGCACTAGCGCGGCTCCAGGACGCTGTGTTGTGAGGGGCGTGCCCTGCCCACCTAAGGGCGCCGGGAGTAGCGCAGACAGGGGCGTGGCTGGAGGGCCTCCTCAACCAGCGAGTGGAGTTCGCGCAGCAGGGTGAGGGCTGGAGCTGTGACTACCACAGAACAAAAAGGAGGCCCCACTCAATAGCCAGGGCAGGCTCTGGCCACCATAACAATGGTCACACCCCTAACCAAAGGGATAACAGACAAAAGGCACAGACGTAAGGCTTGGCAACTAGCCATACTTAGGAAGGACCTCTGGACAAAATTAGTAAGAGCACACAGCCTCCACAGGAACATATCCACCTTTTTTTTCTTTCTTTTTAATTTTTAATTTTTTTATTCCCTTTTAAAATGTTCTTTATTAATTTTTTAAAATGTCTCAATTTGGTTTTTCTTTGTTTTGTTCTTCTATTATTGATTACACTGTTTTCAAATCTTTTTTTCTTTTAAATGTTTGTTAAATTTGTCTCAATTTGATTTTTATTTCTCTTCATTTTGTTCTGTTATTGATTATACTGTTTTCAAATCTTTTTTCTTCTTCTAAATTTTTTTTTAGTTTTATTTCTGCCTCCACTTTAAGACAGATAAATAAATAATAAATAAATAAATAAAACCCTTTCAGGACCACAGTAGACAACTGATACTCCATAATCCATAGTGCCAGAGAGATAGAAGTAAAATGAAGAAGCAGAGGAACCACTCCCAATTAAAAGAACAAGAGAAATCCCCTGAAAGAACAATCAGTGAAATATAGACCTTGATAGTCTACTAGATCATGATTTCAAAAAAGGAGTGATCAAAGTACTGAAGGAACTAAAAGAGATTGTGCATAGAGACACAGAATACGTCAAAAAGGAAACTGAAACTATAAAGAAGAGCCAATTAAAATTGGAAAACTCATTTGCTGAGATAAGAGCTGAGCTAAAGGCTGTAAAAAGTAGACTAGATAATGCAGAGAAACAAATAAATGACTTAGAAGAGAGGACAACAGAAGTCACCCAATCAGAACAGCTGAGAGAAAAATAACAATCAATGAAAACAATATAAGGGACCTATGGGATAATATAAAGTGTGCCAACCTACTCATAATAGGGTTCCAGGAAGGAGAAGAAAGAGCAAAGGGGATTGAAAAGGTATTTGAAGAAATCATGACTGAAAACTTCCCAAACCTAAAGAAGGAATCAGATATCCAAGTATAGGCAGCACAGAGGGTCCCAAACAAGAAGAATCCAAACAGACCCACACCAAGACATACCATAGTCAGGACGGCCAGGGTTAAGGCTAAAGAAATGATTCTAAAGGCAGCAAAGGAAAAGAAAGAGTTAGTTACAAGGGAACCCCCATAGGCTTTCAGCTAATTTCTCTACAGAAACACTACAGGCCAGAAGGGAGTGGCAAGATATATTCAAACTCCTGAATGAGAAAAAGATGCAACCTAAGATACTTTATCCAGCAAGGCTATCCTTTAGAATAGAAGGAGAGATAAAGAACTTCAAAGACAAACAAAAACAAAAAGAATTTAGCAACACTAAACCTATGCTAAAAGAAATATTGAAAGGTCTACTCTAAATTGCAAAGAAGCAGGATGCTACAGAAAGGAGAAAACCATAATTTGAAAGGTGATAACTACAATGAATCACAACAGAATAAACATGAAGTTGTAAAAGAGGACATCTAAATCATTAAGGGTGGGAGAAGGGAGCAAGAAAATACAGACTTTTTTTCTTTTTTCTTTTTCTTTCTTTCTTTTTTTTTTTTTTTGTTCTCAGTAGGATGGGTTTGAGCTTATATTACTATCAGTTTGAAACAGATATAGTAGTGGATTAATATACATGCAAAATAGGGTAACCACAAGCCAAAAGCTTACAACAGAGCCACAAAAACTAAAAAGAAACCAAGATAATACATAGGAAAATTATCAAACCACAAAAAGAAAAAGAACAAAGAGGAAATAACAAAATCTAAGTTCAAAATGGCAATAAACACACATCTATCAATAATTATCATAAATGTCAATGGACTAAATGCTCCAATCAAAAGATATAGACTGGCAGAGTGTTTGCACATCTCAAATAGTTGCCACTTTTAACATTCACTCTCTTTTCTGTTCAAAAGTTACCTCTCTGCAAGTTTGTCCCTGATTGTCCTAAGACAGCACATTTTGTTATCCTATATTCTTTTGCTCTGCTTTTTAAAACTATTTCTGAAATAAATATCACTGCCAGGAATCCAATATTTACTCAAGTAGTCTATGATTTGTCTCAGTCATTAAGTATATCAGCTCTATGAGGTCAGGGATTTTATTTTGTTTATTGCTATAGACTGGGCACTGAAAATGATGTTAAATATAATGTAAGTATTCAATAGATATTTCTTACATCAGTAAATAAATGATTGAGTGAGTAATTTTATATTCATACAATAAATGCTAGGAAGCCAATAAAAAGAATGATATAGCTCTAACTTTTATCAATATGGAATAATTTAAAATGATATTAAGTGGAAAAATCAAGGAGTGCTAGTTTAAATTGAATGATCCCATTTATTTTATGAGTGTATTTTATGAACTTAAATAAGCCATTATAACAAAACCAGTCCAGAAAATGGAGCTTTAGATCCATTTTCTATATAAATAGAATGAAAAAGAAAATATCAAAATCATAAATATATTAAATAAAACATGGAAACCTGACCATATTGGGTTTACTCAAAAGTTCAGGTATAGTTTAACATTTAAAAATATGTTATATGCAATGACATCTATTCTGTTAATAGAGGAAAGGAGAAAGGTATAACACAATTATCTCAAGAGACAACAAAACATGTATTCAATAAATTAACTTCAATAGATTTTAAAAAGAAATATAAATTATAATTAAACAATCTCATAGTAACTAAAAAGAAGACAAATTTTCTTACATGGAGAAAGAGTCACAAAAATAAATAGAAAAGATAACATGTCTAAATATTAGAAATACTTTTATAAGCAACACTATATTGTAGCTCTCACATTGATACTAACTGTACAAGAGGTTGTAGCCAATGTAATGATAATGAAAGACATAAATGGAATTAGTATTGAGAGGAAAAAATAAAATTCATTACTGCTAGATGATATGATTGTATGCCTAACACACCCAGGTGAATCAAATGAGAACCATAAAAAATTAATAGTGTCTTTAAAATATCTGCTAACATTCATTTATTACATTAAATACACCTATTATTACAGGTTCTTTACATGTATTACCTCATTTAACTTTAATTTTTAAGTTTGACAACTTTTCAAAATAAATGCTATCATTATCTCTAGTTTAAAAATGAGAAAAATTGAGACACAGAAAATTGTAATTAATTTCTCCAGTGTCATAGAGCTACTAAGTAACAAAACAAGACTTCAGTGTGGCTCTGAAGCCTATGAATTGAATCAGCAAGTTTTACTGCCTCTTTCTAGTCAGTCATGGCCAATTAAGGGATATATTAATATGAAGTTAAATATCAGTTGCAATTGTGAACAATTAAGTAGTTAAGAATAAATCTCAGAAGACTCCATAAGACATTTCAGAAGAAAATACTGAAACTTATGTAGGAACAGTAATAAAGACATGAATAAATGGAAATATATATAAGCTGGAGAGTTAACAGTATGAAGATGCCAGACACTTCAAACTAATCCATAAGTGTAATTTAATTCCCCTAAAATTCTAATACAGTTATAAAACTTGTCAAACAAGCTTTCAACTTCATCCAGCAAAGGTAACATGAAAAAATAGGGAAGATAAATTTGAAAAAGCAAAACAAGAAATAAGCCTTACCCTATGAAGTATCAAATTACATTGGACGTAGTAATAAAATAGGAAGAAAATCTATAATAAATTAGTAGATTAAGGGAATATCTACAAAGGATTCATGTGTATTTGGATAAATATTATATATAAAAATGACACCCAATTTGGAAGAAATCAGTACCATCTACAATACTGTATCTTAAAATCAAATAATCTAAACTTGAAAAAAATAACAACTGTAAAAGTAGTAAACACATCTGTGCATTTTCCAGTCTCAGAATAGAATAGAGATGAACATCTTTAAAACCTTGAGAAAGGAAGCCATTTTTAAACAAGACAAAAACAAAAGTCACAAAGAAAAATATTAATATATTTTTTAGTATAACCAAAGCACCATTATTAAAATTAATGTATCAGTAGGCTAGAGGAAGAAAATATTTGCAGCATACACATAAAAGGATTAATATCTAAAATAAATGAATAATTGTTACTGATTTCAACAGCACAAACTGAGAATGAAAGATAGAAATGACAAATTAATATATAAAAAGATAATCAATATCATTATAAGAAAAATCCAAATTAAAGACACAAAATACTTTTTTCATTCATCACGTCGCCAAAATTAAGGAACTTGATAATGTTAAGTATTAATGAAGTTCTAGAAAAATTGATATTCTCCGGTTTTGCTGTGTGGAAAGTAATTGGTAAAACCCCAGAGAGAGGGACACTTTTATTTACTAACATTTAACATATACAAGCACAGTGATGGAGATTCCTCTTTTGATATTTATTCAGAAAACATTTGCACACATGCATAAGAAGAGTCTAAAAGGGCTACCCTAATTGGAATTAGAAAACATCAGATATAGTTTAAGTGCTCATCCCTGGGCAACTACTGTGTGTTCCATATTTTGATGTACTAAAGAAGTTAAAAAGATGGAGGTGGATGTACACATATGGGCACCAAATAAAATTTCTCAGGCATGTTGGCAAATTGTTGAACAACACCACCACCAAAAACAGCACAATTCTGAGGACAATTTTAGAATGTACTAAGCCAAAAAAGGACTACAATGTTATTCTAACAATGAGAAAAAACTAGAATGTCTGTAAATTCATAATATCACATGGCTTTATCAGGTGAACTGAATTCCAAAGCATAACAGGTAACTCCAAAGATAAATAGTAGCACAAACTGTTTCACTATGAGCAGATCTATTTCTATAGATGGATAAGAAAGAGCAAAAAATCAAATGACTTATTAAATGACCATTATGAGAGTTTACAATTCCTGAGAGCACCAGACACAAGGTGCTACAAGTTTTTGTGGTCCAGAACAATGAAGGGTCTGAGATTTTAACCTATACTTGCAAATTAAAATTCTAGCCTGCCAGTATTCATGCGTGTTGGCAGAAGACACAAGATGCCTGGGTTCCAAGGTGGATTTTTTTATTCATGGCTCCAGATGCAGTCTAAGCTTCATGTTCACATTAGTCCTCCTCACCCCTGAGGTCCCATGGGGATGAGGTGGAGGAGGCCAGATGGATGCTGTCTCTACGAGATCAAACCACTATGGAAGATGGAAGATTCAGTAGCCAGTTAGCCTAAGGCAATTGCAAGGGTTTGGAAGAACAGCACCCTGACATTTTCCCTTTGGAGGAAGGCTTTACAAGAAGTCATGAAAGACAAAAGGTAATTAATGACTCCCTAACATGTTTCCTACACCTAAGGAATATCTGGTAACTCTTGTTAGCTGGTCAACATGGGTCAACAGCAGGTGTTCTCAAGAAATACTGAAGGCAAAACAGGAAACTTGATTAAGCCCCCACAGTAGTACACAAAATCTCACCATAGTCCATGTCTTACTCTCTTACTAAATAAATTCTTAAGCTGATGGAGGAGTGGCAGGAGACTCTCCCAAATAAAGAGCTCAAGGGATTGGGTACCTTGGAGGAGGAGAAAAAACAAGTGGCCTAGTAGCGGGGAAGAGGCAGAACATCAACTTCAGCTGAAGATGCTATACTAATAAGAGAGAGGGTTTGACGACTACTCCGAGGACATGTAAAACCCATTCCAGCCCAAGATCCTCCAGAGATACAAGGAAGAGTGCGGCCACCATGACCAGGAGGGATAGGGATGGGGAGAAAGCTCTATCCCTGAGGCCCAGGGCCTGCAGCTCTGCCAGGAAAACTGAAAACGACCCTGCCCCCAACACAACACACATTTACAGTTAAAATTCACAGCAATCTACAGTGGGAGGAGGGACAAGAATGTGGGAAAAAAACACTGTGAGGCAGGCCTACAGGCCTGACAGAAGCAGAGGGTGAGACACTAAAAACAGGTTAGTAGCATCCTGTCCATGATGGAGTTTGAAGTTTGTGGTATACCGAGGTAATTATGTAATAATAAAGGTCAAAACCCGCTCAACTCTTAACTGAATTAAATGCCCACACCAAGAGCCTGAGAAAGGAAGAGGCATAACTCTATTTACTGTATTCTCAATATTCTTAATATTAATATTCTTAATATTCTTTATCACAGAATACCCATCATTCAGTTAAAAAATTCTCCAAAAACTCGAATTAAGAAGAGACCACATTTTAAAATGTGGAATAGATAAACAAGATTATACTGTACAGCACAGGGAAATATATACAAGATCTTGTGGTAGCTCACAGCGAAAAAAAAAAGCAACAATGAATATAAGTATGTTCATGTATGACTGAAAAATTGTGCTCTACACTGGAATTTGGCACAACATTGTAAAATGACTATAACTCAATAAAAAATATATATAAAAAAAAGAAGAGACCACAAATTGTCAGGAAGATACATAGTTCACAGAACCTGGCCTAGAGATCATCAAGTTGTTAGAACTATCATATATGGACTTTTTAAAAAACTGACAACTGTTTTAAAGGAGCTACTTTGAAAAGGACAACAGGAAAGTACAGAAAGGGAATTTTGTTAGAAAGATAGAAAAAAGAAAAAGGCATATAGAAATGGCACCAGAAATATATACAGCAAATACAAAATATTCTTTTGATGGTATTTTCAACTGACTGGACACAAAAGAGATAGGAACTGCAGTTAAGAGAAATTATCCAAACTGAAATACAGAAAAAAAGTGATTCAAAGCAATACAGAACACAGTATCTAAGAGCAGTGGGAAAATATTAAATGGTCCTTACATATGTGTAACTGAAGTCTCAGTAGAAGAGTAATGGGAAAGGGCAGGAGAAATAGTTGAAGAGATAATGGTGTAAAAATGCACACAAATGTCCATTGTCAGATGACTGGATAAAGAAGCTGTGGTATATTTATACAATGGAATACTACTCAGCCATAAAAAAGAAATAATGCCATTTGCAGCAACTTGGATGGACCTGGGGAAAGTCATTCTAAGTGAAGTAAGCCAGAAAGAGAAAGAAAAATACCACATGATATCACAGATATGTGGAATAAAAAAAGACAAACAAACTAATTTACAAAACAGAAACAGATTCACAGACATAGAAAATAAACTTATGGTTACCAGAGGGGTAAAGGGGTAGGAAGGGATAAATTGGGAGTTCTAGATTTGAAGATACTAACTACTGTATATAAAATAGATGAACAACAAATTCATACTATATAGCACAGGGAACTATATTCGATATCCTGTAGTAACTTACACTGAAAAAGAATATGGAAACATATATATATATACTCCTATATGATTGAAGTATTATGCTATACACCAGAAATTGACACATTGTAAACTGACTATACTTCAATAAAAATATATTTAAAAAAAAAGAATAAGATTCCAAGGGAGGGAAAGACAAAAACACACACTCACACACACACACACACACACACACACACACACACACACACACACACAGACAATCTTAGTCAAACTGCTGACACCAAAAATAAAGAGAAAATACTGAAGTCTCTCTGAGAGAAGAAAAGGGCAACTTATCTACAGCAGAACAATAGTTATAAAAATATTTTGGTTAAAAAAAAGAAAATGAAAACCAGAAGACAATGGAATGACACATTAAAAATTCTTTAAAAAGAACTGATAGCCTCAAATTCTATATCTAATGAAAATATATTTCAAAAGTGAAGTCAAATAAAGACATTTCTGATGAATAAAAGTTAGAGAATGCATCTTCAGCAGAACTGCCCTTTAAGAAATAGTAAAGGAAGGAATATGATATGAAATGTAAATTTGGATCCATCCAATAAATAAATACTATACAATAAATAAAGGCAAAAGATATGTGAAAAATGTGGAACAGTATAAAATACATTTTAAGAAATTCTTTAAAGAATAACTGACTTCCCCCCAAAATAACAACAATGTGTTTTGGGGATTATAATGTATATAGAATAATGTATAAAAACAACAGCACAATGCACAGGAGGTGAGAGATAGATAAACAAAGCCATATATTTTATGCTAAAATAGAAAATAAAAATTGTCAACAATGGCAGGAAAATAGGAAAAAAGTAAGGAATAATAATTTGGTTAAAAACAAAGTAATTATCAATATAGCAAATTAAAATCAAACCATGTAAATAGTCTAAATATCCCAAATACAAGTTAGAGATTGTCAGATTGGATAAAATAGCAAGAAATTTATGGGTCAAAGATGAAGTCACAAGGAAAAGAGAAAATTTTTTGAAACAAGTGAAAATAAAAATACAATATATTTAAGATTATGGGATCAGACACAGCAATACTAATAGAGAAATTGATAGCATTCAGCATTTACATCAGAAAAGCAGCAAACTCCCAAGTCAATCAACTAAGTTTCCCTCTTTAAAAAAAACAGCAGAGGTAGAGCAAAATAAACCAAAATCAATTAGAATTATTAAAATAATAAGCATTGTAGAAATGAATTAAATGAAAACAGGAAAAAAAAACTGTGAAATCAAGAATATCAAAAGACATATCTTTGAAAAAAATCAGTAAAATCCATAAAACTCTAACAAAACTGACAAGACAAAAAGAGAGAAGATACAAACGACCAATATTAGAAACAAAAGTCATTACTGACTTCACAGGCATGAAAATAATAATAAGAACAATTCTAGGCAAGTCAATTCACCAATATAGATACAATTCAAAACTTACATAAAACACAAACAACCAACCTTCATCAACATGAAATATATAGCCTGAATATTCTTGTATCTATTAAAGGAATTGAATTTATAGTTCAAATTTTTAAAATCTGCCTGCATGGTTACTCTTGAGAATGGTACAAAACAATTAAGGAAAAAATAATACCAATTCTACATAATCTCTTCTAAAAAATAGTCATGAAGGAAATATTTATATTTATTATCTGATGCCAGTATTACCTTAATACTAAAACCAGAAAAAAAGACAGTGTAATTAAATTACAGAGTAATAACCTTTATGAATGCAGACACAAAAATTTTCAATAAAATGTTAGCAAGTTAAAACCAGCAAAATGCAAAAAGAATAATGCATGATAAACAAATATGGGTTATCCCAGTAATGTCAGGCTATTTTAACATGAAAAATAAATCAACATAACTCACCATATTAGCCTTAAAAAGGAAAAGTATGTGATTATAGCAATTAAGGCAAAAGAAAGAATTTAACAAAATTATACACCCATTCTTATAAAACAAACAAAAAACTGTGGCTCACATCATAATTAACGGTAAAAGACTTAATGGATCCCACATAGATTAGGAATAAGACAAGGATGTCTATTCTTACTATACCTATTTAATACCCTATTGTGAGTCCTAGCCAGTGCATTAAAGCAAGACATTTTTTAAAAGATCATTTTAAAAAGTAAAAGTTGATAATGAAGAAATATATAACTATCCCTATTTAAGGATGACATGATTGTCTGCATAGAAAATCCCAAGAATTCTAAATAACAGATCCTAGAACTAAAAACTGAATTTACCAATGTTGAAAGATAAAAGTCAACCTATAAATAACAGTCATAATTCTATATAACCTAACTAGATATTTGAAACTAAAATGTAAAAAATACAATTTATGATAACTTTAACAAATGAAATACTTAGACATAAGCTTAAAACATTTTTAGAATATATATGTGGAAAACTACAAATATCAAAGAAATAAAATTTAAAAAAATTTAACTGGAGACACATACAGTCTCAAAAATTAATTAAAATTTATTCATTAATTCATCTACTTATTTTCCAGGAAGAATATCTGTAGACATTGACAAGATTTTTCACATTATATGGAAAGACAAGTGAGTTAGATTAATTTTTAAAAACTGAAAAAGAACAATATTACAGGACTCACCCCACATGATTGTAAGACTGAATATACAGTTATAGCAATCAAGACAGTATAGTTATAGGAAGATTTATATACCTGTTGACAGAATAAACAGTTTAGAGAAAGATTTACAAAATATGGTCAACTGTTGTCACAAAGGAGCAAAGGCACTTCAATGGAAAGAGGATAGTTTTTTTTTATAACAAATGGAATAGGAACAATTAAATATTCATATGCAAAACAAAAATGAACCTTGATCTATTCTTCACACTGCATACAGATTAAATTTATTGTGTATAAATCATGCTTTCAATAAATCTGACTAAAAGTATATAAGAACAGTATGATGTCCTTCATTTTTTTTTACAGTACATCCTGTATACACAAATATGTGTAAACACGTGGAGTAGTTCAGAAATAGCCTCAGTAAATATATAATTTTAAGCATACTGTGATTGTCAGTGGTGGTCAAAGGGAACTTTTAATTTTCTATAAATATTTAACAACGTTAATTCAGTGTCTGCTATGTGCTAACACTGTTCTACAGCTTTCTCCATATTAATTCGTTTAATTTTGAAAGAAATCATGAAAGGTAGATAGTATAATTATCTCCATATTGAAAAGAAACAGGCACAGAGATGAAAAATAACTTTGACAAGGCTACATTAATTGTACTAGGTAGATCAGTCCTTCAAACCCAGGCGGTCTTAATCCAGGTTACACGTCCCTTAACTGTGAAGCCAGGTTGCATCTCTGCTATCACTTCCACTCTGAACTTATGCAAAAGGGAGACTGTAAATAACTTACTAGGTCAAAAATAAACTTGTAAGTGGGTGGAGAAAAGACAATTCACAGTGTCCCAAGGTCTTACAGTGTCTCATAAAGCCTGAGCTTTTAAAATAGGTTACCAAAGATAAGTCATGAAAACACACAGGCAGGGTATGTCTTAAAGATGGAGAACTGAAGGATTAGAGTAGTTATGGGTTTGTCCAAGGGTACACAGAAAGAGAATAATAGCAGAATTCTGAACATGTATGTCTCAGTTTAACATGATAGTAAATAAAAATATATTAAAAAACAAACAAACAAAAAACAACAATAACAAAATAACGCACATGGACAGGAATCATACACAGGTTCTATCAGTTTCTACCACTGAACAATTTTGGGGCAAAAGAAATGTATTGCTTCAGAACTTACTGATATTTGTTTTATTTCTTTTCAAAAGCCTCACTTTTCTTTTGGAAATTTTTTATTTGAAAAATCAGCGATTATAATCTTTCCAAGAACATAGTAAAACTTTACTTGGAAGAGTATACATTCATATATGAGGAAAGCAGGGAATCAACAAGTTGCTAATCTCTGCATATCATCACCACAGCTGTGTATCCATGAATTAGCAGATATAATGTATAGAACAACTAGATAAGCCACTAGGGCCAGACTTTTGACTACAATGAATAGGTAAACTATTCCCAATCTACACATCTATCTGTGACACAAGATGAGGATTGGAAATTTAATGACTTCATCATTAGGATGCTGGACAATGCCCTTCTAGCCAAATACCAGTAAGAAAGTATCTGTAATCAAAGTCAGTTTAATGAATCACGGAGACCTCTCACTGCTAGAGGGGGTTAGAAAGGACTGCTAGGATTTAGGTTTGTATTAGGTGATACAGGGGTGGAGTCAAGGAAGAGGCTTTGATTTGGATTCTATTTGGCTAGGAAGAAGCAGCAGTGTATATGTATAGATATACACACCATTCTTTCATAATGGCTAGGATGCTAGAGGGAGCTGCTTGGCATATCTATAGTTTAGACAATGTTCTTGCATCTGTTTGTGCTCAAACATGATTGTAGAGTGGTCTTATGTTTATCTCAATCAGTCACAGTCACAGAGTGGCCTTGTCTGATGTTCGTGTTCTGTGAAATGGTTCATGTTCATCGGCTGTGAGTGGCAGGACTAAGTTAGCAAAATGAAGCCCGGGGAGCTGATGGTTCCAAACTCCCAGCTGTCAGGGGCTGCTGTTTCTTTATGAAGACAAAAGAAAGAGTTGAGGAGAAGGAAATCGAAATCATTATTAAAAGAGAACTTTATGTGTTTTACTTTAAAACTTACTGAAACTAATAACATAACAAGTTTAATCTGATAAGCAATGGGTGTATCAATAATGATTTATAATTTCCTACTCGTTAAAGAACTGTGAGTCAGTAACGAGAAGTGACAAAGCAATGGTTTGTGTTTGGATTCATTCTGTTTTTCATTTCTTCTTTGCTAATACCTTGATAGTCTGCTGCTTTTGCACATAGATGGTTCTGTTCATCGGGATCATTTTATTATTAATATCTGTTGGAAATTCTTAAGGAATTTTTCTTCAATTGTTCAAAGTTCAATAAGAAGCTTCTATTATTGGTATTTCTACAGTGATTTGCAACCTCCTACTGCATTTAAAAAATACCTGTCCAAATACTTTCACTTTCTCTAGGTATAACCCTGCATATTATCTCCACTGTAACTGTGTTCAAAATAATTTGGATGAAGAGAAATTGGCCTCCTCTTGTTTTTTCTTTTATTTGGCCCCTCAACCATAATGGCAATGGAAATCATCAAAATTTTGTTCCCAGTTAACATAAAGAATTACCCCTGATTTGGCCCCAATGTGAAATTATGGTTTATGTGGGCAGACACCTGAACAACTTTATTTCCCCTCTCCTGAATGAATCATCTCTTTAGAGTTCAGTAACAAATCTCAGCACTTATCCACTGAATACAAACATACATTTTTGTTAATTTATTATTTTTAGTTTTTATTTTCCAAAGGTTACACATAAAGAGAGACAGTTTAATCTGCGTAATTACTTTGAAAGTCAGTTGTTTGGTCTTCTTGTTGCTTAAATATTCTTGAAGAAATTTATGAGTTTCAATGATTATATATTATCATCATATCTTATGTAGCTAAGGAATCAAATCCTATCTGTAACCTGAATCATCACTAAAGGAAGAAGCTATCATATTCTTCCTTTGAAAACGAGGGCTGATTGGTACACACCAAAATGCAAACAAATTCCACAGAAAGTAGGCCGTCACAAGGAAAGCAGGCAATTTTGGCAATAGCTGTGTGTGTGTGTGTGTGTGTGTGTGTGTGTGTGAGAGAGAGAGAGAGAGAGAGAGAGAGAGAGAGAGAGAGAGAGAGAGAGAGAGAGAGAGAGAGAGAGAGAGAAGGGACCTGGCTCAACAATGATCTTACAGCACCTGTTATGGAAAATGACATTTAAAAAGTAAATCCTTACCTAACTTTCGCTCCTTTATGTGTATTTTTAAATTTCTTATTTCTGGAAGGGTTTGAAAGGATTCAGGTCTTCCTGTTTATTACTCTGTATAGTCTTTACTCAAAGAGCAAAGGTTTAGACCTTCTATGACAAAGTACCTCAGGTCACTTGCAATGTATCTGGAACATTATCTCTACCATTTTCAGGTTCTTGTTCCCTATAGCATCCTATTAAATCCTTAGCATTCTTCCGACCCCTGATACTATTTACTCTTGCTTTTTCATGACTGCTATATTTCTATTATATTAAATTATAACATTTTAGATATTAAAAAAGATACACAGACCATAAAACAGACACCAGGTAAGACCATACAGGCCACTGACATGTTAGAAAAGAAATGTATCTTTCAAGGTCAATATGTCCTCTGGGTGATCACTGGTAATAGATTTGGGACTAGAGTGTTGGTCTAATTCAGTATTAGGGTTCCTACCTGTGCTTCCTATCACAACCTGGATTGCTGCTAATCAAGTATTACTCAAAATTTTCACAGCTATCATCTATTAAAATTTTAACCAGAATAGTATGTTTTTCAAAACTTTTTTTTCTGTTTTTTTTTTTGTTTTGAGAGGTGATTATATATGATGCTACTTTAAAGAAATATATAACTACTAAAACAATCTGGACATTTAAAATAATCTCTTTGGGGTAAATTCTGACATAGTTGTATCTAATACTAGTATAATAATTAAAAACATTTGACAAGAGAATTTTCCTATAATCTCCTTTTATCAATCTAATAGAAGATTCAAAATCACAAGAAAAAGAAATATTCCACGTACCAATGTTCAGATTTAAAATATGAGTAAGTAGTCCCACTGCATCCATCTAAATTTATATAACTGCATTCATTAATGACCAATCTAGTTATAAACTAATACTTACATATTTTCATCCTTGTATTCATCCTTGTATTTACTTAGTAGCTATACTAAGTAAACAGCTGCACATATAAACATTCACTACTTCTAGCAAAGTAGATAATAGGTAAATAGAATGAATATTTTCCCATAAGTAGAAACTGCTGAATTTCTAAGATCTTTTCAATAATTTGGTACTGTGAGTCAATTTTAATTATTTCATTATAATATTTTATTCTTGTCTATCTTTTCTTAATTTCAATCATAAGTAAATGTTCACCATTCTATTATATACACAAATAATTTAGTTGTTGAATCAGACCAGTGTACCCTGGTTACCCAAGTGGGTGCTTGTGGTCTCCAGGTATTCAGTCTGTGAAGTAAATTGTCCATCTGTTGTCCTAATCCATCTGTTATTTGATTTTGGCATTATGATTGTTTAAAACTTTCATGTAAATACATAATATTTTATTATTTGGGCTATATACTTTAAGATTCCAAACCAGTCTATTCCCAAACCTAGTTCTTACATATTTTAATTTAAAATCTTTTCTAATGATAATGTAACATTCAAGTCAGTTTACAATCAAGGAAATGTTATCTCAAGAAGCATAATCACAATTGTAATACTGTAACTCCACTTCACTGCATGACATGGTACAGAATGATTTGCTCCTTAGATACATTCACACTTTTCTGAATAACTTTTATAATAACAATCATTTCTTTTTTTACAAATCTTTTTTCTTGATTTATTCTATCGTCATGGACTTATGCATCTATGCGAATTACTAACCCTCGGATTAAGTCATTAAAAGATGAATCTGTCATTTCTAAGGGTGAAAAAAATTGACATTTGAATTAAAAAAAGGGAGCAGGTCAAATATAAGCCATGGAAGAGATCCACAGAAAAATATTCTTCAGCTTTCCCTAAAGACTTTCATCTGATAATAAAATGAGTAATTTCTCATTACATCTAAGCAATTTAACATACTATTTTTATGTTAGAAAATGACAGTACTTTTGCTGCTATTTTTGCACTTGGGAGTTTTTGCATCCCTCATATAAATGTTATTTTTATCAATTAAATATTTCCTGAAATTATTTACACAACTTATACTAAACCATCATCATTTTGCTAAGGCATTTGGTCTCTGTGTATCATGTTCGTTATATTGTCTTCCCATTATAATCTTACTCTCCATTTCTTGCCTCCTTTCTCCAACCTCAGTTTTCTCTAGTCCCACACAAGGAAATATGCCAATTTTATCACTTGTAAATTTAACACATTGCCAGAGCTCACCACAATTTGCGGTTTTAGGATATTTTTAAGAAGTTGCAGCACATCATGTATTTTAGTATTGAGATAGATTTCTTATCAATTGGTTGTATCAAGCAATGCTAAATAGACAATGTATTCTATCTAAAATTACCCTCATTGGAAATTTCATCCAAAAGCAGAAGTGGATTTATCACAAATCAAATAAAGCTTAAACTGTTGGGTCTCTTACTAGCATGGTGCCTTTCCAAGGCCTTGAGAGGGGCCCCAAATTTCTGTATTACTAATATGTCCCTCTTTCTTAAAGAGCCCCAAATTGTATAGGCTTCAGGTACTACAAAATCTAGGTCATTTCCTGTCAAGGAAATATATTTGATGATTAGACCGCCATATTGTTTCTAATATGTAGCTCCCCACCTGAACCTTCTAAAGTCACCCAACCTGATAATCTTCCTTTATATTCTTGAATACAAAGCTTGAAACCTCAGACCTTAGACCTGGAGACCTACTTTGGGCCCAACTACAAGGAAAGAGATTTTTATTTTGTGTTTGCCAAATGCAATACCTGATCTGAATACTACCTTGTTTCTCAAAACTGTATGGGCAGGGTAATGATTAAATAATATTAATAATATCAAGTAAAGGAAAATCACCTAGCAACACAAATAGGTAACAGTGAAGAATTTAGTATTAGATGATATATATTAAGCAAAATAAGGTGATTAGAGAAAAATTCAATTAAAGGAACATACAATAAAAATCAGCTTTATAAATTGTAAGGTAAAGTCTGAAGAAATGGAAAAATGAAAACTGAAAGAATACTTGTAAATAAAAGTTAGCAAATTATTTTAGAAGTTCCCTGTCAGTATTTTGAAGGTGAAGAAGATTTTTAAGTTTGTATTTCAATTTGAGTGGTAACAACTTTGTTTGTACTATTAATTGAGGTCAGGATCTACTACAATCATTCATCTGAGAAATTCAAAGTTGTCATTACTTTTTTTCATGTAAAAATATGCAAAAATGAAATGACTAAAGATAAAGGACTTATAAAGCAGCATAAAGAAAAGACCAATGCTGATTCTAAAAGAAATGCAGTAAAAATCAGGTCTGATTTTAGGTTGTCAGTCTGAACTGGTAGGTCTCATTAAGATTTCCCTGAAGGGATAGAGCCTGCTACCTCCAGGTTTTCTCTCTCTCGGGGAGCCTGAAAGACAGGTGACAGGAAATGAGATCAAACAACCAAAATGTCAGAGGTGCCTGATTCTGCTGCTGTCATGAAGGGCACATAGTAGGCACTCAACGGGCTTTTGAATGATGGGTTGTCCTAGTTATGGTAAGTTAAACATTTAAAGAGTGAGGCTAGAATTAAGAATAAGCTTTAGCATAACGACTTCCATTAGAAGAATCTTCTAAAAAAATTTTTTTTGGTTTGTTTGTTTTGTTTAAAATCCAATGCTGTCTGTATCTCAGCTTGTATATTCCAAATGCAGACCCTTATTTTATGATTCTGAGAGACGTGTCCTTTCAGCCTCTGCAAACTTTGATCAGCCCTACAGGAATCTGTTTAATTCTCTAAATATATTCCAACACTGGCACATATTTTTGCTGTTATTTTAAACCATTTTCAAGATTTATTTATGAAATTCAGTTTCCTTCTCCATGAATTCCAAAGCACTGCCACTGTGCTTGTGTGTGTGTGTGTGTGTGTGTGTGTTTGTGTGTGTGTGTGTGTGTGTTGTGTGTGTGTGGTGTGTGTTTCTGAGAAAGTGAATGTGGGAGGGAGAGACGGAGAGCAAGAGAGCTTTCTCAATGGCTGCTTTTAGGTATTTATAGTATCATATATTTCAAGTTCTATGCTTTTCATCCTACATATGATAGGTCCAACAATAGTTAAAAATAAGTAGTAGGCACTTTTCTAAAAATTTATAAGGTTAATACTATTACTAATCCATATACAGACAAAGAAAATGAGGCACAGAAAGCTTAAGGACATGCATATTTAAAATTTGTAAAAACTCTTTTATTATTGTGGTTGTACTAGTGCTACTGTAAAGCTGGGTAATATAATAATCAATAAAGAATGGGAAAAATTAGAACTTCTCAGTTCCAGTGGTTTATTTGTTAGATTCATTTGTTTTGTTTCCTGATCTCATTTAGAACAAACAAAAAACTTCTATTTCCTGCAATATTGCAGACGACACTCTGAAAAACTATCTGTGGTGAAGAATTACATGCTAAATAGCCAAGAAAAATATTTTAAATTTCTGCACATTTGAAAACAGAAGTAAAATCAGAAAGTCTGGAAAGTGAATACATGCAAGACTGGTTTTCACGAGGGCGGCTCTGCAGAGCCCAAAAGCATCAGATATGGGGACTAAGAGATAAAGGCGAGATCGCTCTCCTTCCCTCCCCAAAGTAATGAGTTTTACAGGAGACTGCAAAAATCTGAGACCCAAGGGTCAATGACATCAGTGTAATTCTATTAATATCAAATTTTCTGGAAAAGGTCGATCAGTGTAACATCTTATATAGCTGTTAAGGATGCAAATTGCTGCAACTACTTTGGTAAGTTTGTAATTACATATTAACTTCACATGATCTTATCATCTAGTCATTTCTCTAAATACAACAATCTTCACATATTCGTATTTAACTATTTATACTCTATCCAAATTCTTGAATATATATATACACACAGAAACCCCAAAAGAAATATTTACAGTTATATTTTACATTATAGCAAAAAGCTGGAAATGCAAATATCCATCAATTATATAATGCATTACTAAACTGTGGTATGTACATCCAATAGTCTACTTTCAACAACAAAAAATAAATAAAATTTAGTTAAATGCAACAGCATGAGTAGATCTCAAAAACAGTATATTCATTGAGTGGATTAAGTCACAAAAGAACAAACCTATTATTATTTCATTTATATAAAAAACAGATTGAACCAAACATTTTATTTTTAGCAAAGGTGTATAAATGCACAATTTAGGATAGTGGTAACTTTTGTGGAGAAGAGAAAATGGGATATTTTGGGAAGTGGCAGAGTGGTTTTCTAAAATACTTGCAAATACTCTAATTAATTATTATGGAAGGTATTTATTTAACTATTTTTATTTAAATTGTATATATTTTAAAAATTTTGTATATGCAATATATGTCACAGTAAAAACAAACAAGTCAATAAAACCAAAGATGAGAAATGAATGAAATATATAGTAAGAAAAGCAGAATAAGGATGTATGCTAGTGGTCTTCAATAGAAAGAGCCCCACAAAATATTATGTATACTGTTGGTAGATTTATTAATAAGAGAAGATACAAATAAAAGAATGAAATGGTAAAAAGGAACTAATAAGAGATTAAGACAAAGAAATAAAGAGTTGTGGATAAGAAAAATGGGTTAGAAAATATTAAATAAAAGAGTGACTTCTGCTTAAATATGACAGATTGAATACATGTCTTTGCATTAACTCTTCCTTGAAATCCCATGATACTGACATTGGGCATAAGTTCACAACAGCCTATAGAAATGAAGAGAAGAAACACAAACTATTGCATGTTGAAGCCTAAACTCCTCTCTCCATAGAGAGAGATGGAGATAGACAGAGATCCATGTATGTATCCATCTGTCCATCTTTGTATCTAGAGAGAGATGTTACATATTAAATATTCAGTTTTGAAGATAAGACCTAAAAAACCACAGAAAGAAAAAAATTCACAAAGGCAGCCTAGAGAAGTGAAGAGAAAAGACTATTTGAGGATCAGCAGTGTTTGTGGTTATAGTGGTGAGCACTGCTGCCTTCCAAGAGTATTTGAGGACCAATCCAAGCTGTCAAGCAGTCATCTTTCTTGAGTGGTAGGGGTGGCAAAGATAAAGAACGTCTCTCCTTATGAAGGAACTTAGTCAATGGATTTTATTAAGATAGGAAGACTTAAATATTCATACTGAAAGGGCTTACTGATTGCCTAGGGAAAGGAAGTTTTAAATGCTCCCAGTAAGATACAGCATTATGAAATTTTAGAAGTCTAAGGATTAAAAAAAATATTCAACAATCTTCTGAAAGAATAATAAAAGGTCATGTACAAAAACTCAAGAATTACAATGGCATTGAATTTTTAACAATATCAGGATTAGAAAGTAGAGCACAGTTGAGAAATACCTTGGAAATTCTGAGGAAAAATGGTTTCTTACCTAAAATTTTATGTTCACACAAGTTAAGATGCAGGTAGAAAGTAGACTAAAGACACTTTCAGATACACAGCATCTTGAAACTTTTATCTTCCACAGACTCTTTCTCATGAAGGTGGAAGATAATGTGGCCATGAAAAAGAAGGAAAGGAAAGAAACTGTCATCCAACAAAGAGGAAAGATGAAAATAATCTATAGGATAATGACAAGGGGAGACTAGAATTACAGTCAAGTCTGGAGAAAAGCAAACCTTGATGGGAGCAGTGTTAGAAGGTTGCGGGGGGAATGGATGTAGATTTATTTACCCTTCCAGGAGTTGGAGAACAAGTTATAGACACGTAAGAAGAAAACTATAGGCAAGCAAACTATAAAGAGGAAATATAATCACAGTGTACTATATGTCTCAACTTGAATAATATTCTGAGTCAATAATTGAAAAAAATGTTGCCTGTTTATCTATATTAATATTCTGGCAAAGATAGAAGAAAGCGATATTGGTATATGAGGGGAGGTTGAAAGAAAGATGGATTTTCCTATTTCATCTTAGGAAACTTACAGATCTCAAAGTAAGATTATATAAAAACCTAATAATATGGTTACCAATACATGAAGGGAGGGAATACGATGGAAAGTCAAGAAACAGAAGAATAAGTATTTTATTTTTAAGTAAAAATTTATTTTAAGTAAAAATAAAAAATTGCTTCAGTATGGCAGAAATCAAAGCTGTGGAAACAGTAATGCGCAAGAAAGCGGGTATTTTAATACCTTTGGCGGTGCCTCTTTTATTTACATTGGCTC
The DNA here is from genome assembly GCF_036321535.1 of Camelus dromedarius. Lineage (NCBI taxonomy): Eukaryota > Metazoa > Chordata > Mammalia > Artiodactyla > Camelidae > Camelus > Camelus dromedarius. The sequence goes on from NC_087441.1 coordinate 55,438,659, forward strand.
AGTGGTGCTCAGTGAGTTCAAAATGTAATAATGAGGAAAGTTTATTAAAATTACTAGGGGAACACCTTCAAATAATACCTACCCTTATATTACCATTTTGACAAGAATTCCTAGAGTCCTACACTTTGATAAGTATCTACAGGTGGTACTAATAGTGTTTTAGAGGATGTCTCAATATAGACTCCTCTAGGTCTCTTTCTTTTGTTAAATTAAACTTTATGCTCAAATTATCAAATGCTTTTAGCAGCCTGATTGAGGAGCCTTTGGAAAGGGCTAAAATGCTCCTCAGCCAGTGACCCAATACTGGGAACTATAAGTTCCTTTCTATTACTGAAACACGTAACTTACATCTCAGCTGGGGCTTTAAATAATTTAGTTCACATAAAGCCATTTCAGTAGCTACCATTTGTTCAATCACAGCTGATTTATCCTATACACTTTTTGTAAAACAGTATGTTTCAAATGTAAATACTTGATAATTGTAACAATACAGGCTGAAATTCAAACTTGATACATAAATAAAATAAAAATGAAAAATTTTATTAAATCATAATGTAAAGAACATTTATTTTCAATACAAATGTAATCTGGAACAAATAATAAGCTCAAACTCTTCTTTTACTATTTTCCAATATGCCATATATTTTCAAAACTCCATTTTCTTCATATAAAGAGTATTCTGTGAAATGGTCTCATCTCCACTTCTCATCTGCCAAAATCATACATATATATTAAGACCCTCTGCTGCATAAAGGTCTTCTCAGTTCCCAGATGGATTTAGTTTTCCCCCACTCTTTAGAATCATGGCACATTTTAAACTTTTTATCGAAAGTGTAATAGTTATTTAAAGAGTTGAAACCTATACCGGTATAAGACACTTGAGGATGGTGACCTCATTTTGTACTTTTTTTTGTATCTCTGGAATTCGGAAAATTAATATATTTTTCACTTTTTAGGGAAACATTTTTGAGTAAATAAAATTAGGATAGTATTGTGAACTTTCATATACACAGGACTCATAATCACCAATACCTATAAACATACATGAAATTTCTGTGTGTATCTCTAGAGACCATGCCTCTTTTTTTAACACTACCAAAATACCATTGTTACACTTAAAAAAGGTTTACATTAATTCCAAATATCATGAAATATCAAAACAGTACTCAAATGTCCTCAATTATCTCATCATTCTATGTATACATAAAAGATTGCTGTGCTTGAGCACAGCTCATATACCTTCTGGGAGCCTGTTGCTGAATTTTCAGTAATTTTGCGAGCCCTGTGTTAAATACAGCCATTATTAAAAATTAAATTATATAACCATATGACTAAATGAATTATATTAAAAATAAAGGTAAGATATACTAAAAAAAAAACTCATCACTTTCTAATTATTTTACTTCATTTTTTTAACATCTATGATCTTGATGTTACTTACAACAATTGTATCTGTATGGTGAAAATATTATATACTCTTATGGGACAGGGCATCTTTTCTCAACTCTACCTTTGGTGAAGCCACCTTACTAGCTTGAAGTCAGCCATGGTGGTGGGTGGAAAGAAAAACACATGAATGTATTTCTGTTACCAGCTGTGTCCACTGAAAAATTTAGAAACAATGAACAACACAATAGTAATAAGAAACTCTAATGCCCAGACTGTGATCTGCAATAATAGTTTATTAATAGGAAACAAAGCTCCTTAGAGAAATAGCTAATTCCAGACCTGGAACAGAATATATGCAGGAGGAGCCTGTCACATATTATATAAGAAAACATGAGAGCTATAAAGCCTAATGGGATTGTAACAAGCAAAACCAAACCAAACTTTAACAGAAAACCTCAGTTAAAGATAGGACAATACAAGCATCAAAAACAATAACTGCAATAAGCTGAAACATGATAAATACCTTAATATTGTTGGATTAATAATTATATTAAGATACCTATCACCTGTACTAATGCTTGGTAATTATTATTCTAAATAATTGGTAAATATGAGAACAATTCAAGGCTTTATTTTGCATTTCCTAAGTGAATTATATTTCATGAAACAGAATAGTACCAAGAATTCCAGATAATAAATGACCAAGGTATGACAGAATTAGAACCCCTACAGTTTTCCACCTCTAAAGAAATAATGGAAGTAGACAATCATTATCAATGGCAGCTAAAGCATTTAGGTGAAAGGACTGACAATGAATTTTACATGGATGGATCGAACTGAGAGCATCTAGACACACTGATTAGAATTAACCTAAAAAAGAGACAGGATCAAGCATCACATATCATATCTCTCAATAAGGTGTTCTAAGAAGTACAGAGCACCACTCTGTTCTTATCAAAACTGTACAGTACTAAAGATATGTAAATGATTGTGAAAACGACTAAATGGAATTTGAAAAATCATCAGCTGAATATTTCTCTTTCTAAACATTTACTGTCTAAGATTAAATAAAATCACATTTTGCACGTGAAAAGGAAGAATATAATACTGTATGATACCAAAATAATATTTTAAAAATCTACTTCTTTATTATTACTTTTTAAAATTAAAATATCGTTGAGATACAATGCTATGTTAGTTTCAGGTGTCTGTACACATAGGTGACTTGACGTTCGAATACATCACAAAATGATTACTGTGGTAAGTCTTGTTACACTATGTTACCATACAAAGTTAATACAGTATGATTGACTATATTCCTTATGGTGTACATACAACCCCCTCATTTATTTTATCACTGGAAGTCTGTACCTCTTAACCTCCATCACATATTTCTCCCGGCCCCCCACCACTTTCACCTCTGCAACCACCTGTTTGGTCTCAGAATCTGAGTTGTTTCTGTTTTGTTTTGTTTGATCATTTTTTTGTTTTATGCATTCCATGTATAAATGAAATCATATATGTCATTCTCTGACATATTTCATTTAGCACAATGGCCTCTAGATCCATCCACATTGTCACAAATGGCGTGACATTATTCTTTTTTATAGGTGAGTTATATTCTATTGCATATATATCACATCTTTTTTATCTATTCATCTATGGATGGACATTTAGGTTGCTTTTATATATTGGCAATTATAAATAATGCTGCAGTGAGCATAAGGGTCCATATATCTTTTTGAATTAGCGTTTTTATTTTCTTCCAGGTAAATATCCAGAAGTGGGATTGCTGATTCATATGGTAACTCTATTGTTGATTTTTTGAGAATATGTTTTCCATAGTGGCTGTATCAATTTACATCCCCATCAACAGTGTGCAAGGGTTCCCTTTTCTCCACATCTTTGACAAAACTTTTCATTAGTTGTCTTTTCGATGATAGCCATTCTGACAGATATGATGGAATATCTCTCTGTGGTTTTGATTCACATTTCCCTGATGATTAGGGATGCTGAGCATCATTTTCCCTTATACACATGTGTGGATGTGCACATATGCACCTCCCTTGTCTATCTATCTATCTATCTGTCTATCTATCTACCTACATACCTACCTACATTCCTTTGGATAAGAGATCAAATGTTTTTTGCTTTGAATTTAATTGAATTTCATAATTTTATATTTTTCAAATTCCACTTGTATCTTACACATGAACACACTAACAATTAGAATATGTAGAAATATGTAGAATATGTAGAAAATAATCCTTTGAGCAATGTAATTGTTCACATAGTCACTGACAATGCAAATTATTTCAAACTCTACTTGGTAATTGACAGTATTTCCTACATGTGGTAGAAAACAATTGGCTGGCGGAATTATTTTCCTGCCTACTTGAAGCAGTTCTTTTTGGACTGTAAATAGATGGGAGGGATAAATTACACAGAAGAAAAGAATTAATGACATTATCAGTCAATGCAAAGATATCCCCCAGAACCACTGGCATGGTAAATTATTAAATTAAAAAAGAATATATAGCACCTGCCATAGCAAAGCTAATGGTGCAGATCTTTAAAAAGAAGAAGCAGCCTTAGGTGGTGGTATTTATACAATCTGCATCTGGAGTGTTCAGTTTTTCCTTTAGAATGCATTGATTGGCTAGAAATGCCTTGATTGAAGGAGAGGAGCCTTTAACCTTTATAAGGAAAAGGCTTCACGTTGCTACCCTGATGTTCTTAGCCCTCAGTTTATCTTTGTTTCTAGCACTGTGACTCTAAATCAAGATTAAAAAGCAACTCAACATGAGGTAAAATAAAAAGGAGGTCATTTAATCACCCTGTTAGCTTCAAATGATTATTGATTCTTTGAGGTGATGTCTAATTCTGCCAGAAAATCCATTTCAGTAATGATTGCTGCCTCAATTTTATCTATGATACTGGAGGTTATTAAAAGTAGGAATCTCAAGGGAAGTACACAACTTTAGGCCATTAATATCATATTTAATATTTTTTATCGAAACAGAGTTTCTAGCTCTACCCTTTATTCTGCAACAGAATCAGAATAGTCAAGTAGGAATATGTGCTTCACCACAAGTCTAATTATTATATACAGTCCTTTGGGGAATAGAAGCACATCAAAATACCTGATAGATAAATATCAAACAGTGTAGGGCATATTGGACTTATCATTTCTTATTACCACATACACAGCCCTCAAGTATCATGCCTAGAAAACTGACATAACTCTATTGCCTTTTGTTCACTCAAGCTATTTCAGAATCATGCCAGAAATGCTGTTAGAATCACAGATTTGCAAATACAGTAACTAAAAATTCCCGAATACAGTTGAAAAAGATAAATGCAGACAATACCAGTATTTCTAACACAGACAAATAAAACTAGGATGACTCTTTATGTAAGGTTTGTTAAGGGTGATATGACACCAAATCATAAATGTGCTTCTTTGAGCATGTCTCTCTATCTGTAGTTGTTTAGTGAAATCAGGCAGAATAAGAGAGGAGGGCATCTAAGGAGCATAATCTAAAAATGATATCTCAAGTATAAATTTATTAGTTAAACTTCTGTTGAACTGCAACCCAGAATAGACTAATAAGAAACAGAAAACATAAAAACAAAACAAAGCAAAGAAACAAAACCCCACCAAATTAGACAATCGAAAAAAAAGACATGAACAAACATTTCACCAAAGAGAATATACAGATGTCAGTAAGCACATGAAAAGATGTTCAACACCATTAACCCTCAGAAAAATGTAAAATTAAGCCACATTGAAATATCACTACATACATAGAGAAATAGCTAAAAAGAAAAAAAAAATGACAGTACCAAATCCTGGTAATGGTTACACCACTTTGGAAAACACTGTAGAAGTTTCTAAAATATAAACATGCAACCACTATAAAATCCAGCAATTGTACTCCTGCACATTTATCTGAGAAAAATGAAAAGGTGTGTTGATACAATATTTTGTAGATAAATGTCTACAGCAGTTTTATTTAAGATAGCATAAACATGAAACAACTCAAATGTTCTTCATAGGGTGAATGGGTAAACTAATGATGGTACATTTGTACCATGCAATACTACACAGCAATTAAAAGGATTAAAGTATCAATACACCTAAGAACCCAGAATAATTTCCAAAGAATTATTTTGAACAAAAAAATACAATCAGAAAAGTTTACATACTATATTATTCTATTTACAAAACTATCTTCAAGTGACAAAATGATAGAAATGAAGAATAATCAGCAGTCCTAGGACTTCAGATGGGGTGCAGTGAGAGGAAAGTGGATATAGTTATAAAAGGGTAACATGAGGGAGTTTTTTTCATATGTGCATATCCATGGATTAATTCCTAAAGGTGATTTATTTGGCATAGAAGGAATATTTGAAAATTAATGTAGTTTTATAGTAATTTTACCTTATAAAATTGTGTGAGAGAGTAAATATTTCTATATTCTCTACATTATTGATATACAAAAGTAAGTTAAAATATTTCATGTATATGGGGATATTCCTTAGTTTGTTCAGGCAAGAGTTGCTGTAAGGAAATCAATGCAGTATCCTCAAGTTGCATATTGTGTCTCCTAAGTTAATGCACTATCTTAGGCGCTCATGAAGGCAGTACATCCAAATCCCTGGAAGAATGAAAGACAGACCTGTAAACTCCCTGAAATTTGAAATCCATCCCCAAGTCACACACCAATCCAATGGAAAGGGTGAACTAGCATACTCTCTGAAAGATCAGTGGTTGATCATTAATACATGCTGACTTACAAGTAAACACTAGGAATTTAAACTTAAAAATAAAAACAAGGAAAATAAATCAAGCCTTGGCATCAGAGCCTGTACAACATGGGAGATGTGGATTTCACAGAATCAGAGCAATGAATACACTAAGCAAACATATAAATGAACAAACGAAGCAATAACAACAACCCCTGAGGAATGAGAAATAAGAATCCAGAGTCACTACAATATACTATACAAAATATTCAGTTTTCAACAAAACATAATGTGATCTGCAAAGGAAGGAAAATGTCACCCACACTCAGGAAAAGCAGACAGTAGAAAATGCCTTTGAGGAGTTCAGATGTTTAACTTAGCAGCTATTATACATGGTCATAGAACCATAAGAAGCCATTTTTAAATAGTTAAAGGAAAGTCTTATCAAATAGAGAATATCAATAAACATATAGAGGTTATTTTAAAAATGGAAATACTGGATTTAAAAAGTACAGTAAATGAAATGAAAATTCCACCTATGACTCAAAAGGGGATGTGAGCTGGTAGAGGGAATATTCCATGACTTTGAAACTTAATCAATAAAGTTTATAGAATCTGAAAAAGAGAACAAGGAGAACTGATCAAAGCCTAAGAGAAACATGGGACACCATTAATGTGTCAATATATACTGAACAGTAATACCAGAAAGAAAGGAGAGAGAGAATGGGCAAGAAAAAATATTTAAAGAAATAATGGCTGAAAACTTCCCAAATTCCTCCCCCCACCAATTAACCTATATCCAAGAAGCTAAAAAGCTCCAAACAAGACTAAAAAGATCCATTTACAGACTCATCATAATTAAATTGTGGAAAGCCAAATTAAAAATGAATACCTTGGAAGAAGCAAGCAAAAAATAAATAAATAAATAACAAAAAAAAAAGGAGCCACAATAAGATTAAAAGTCATTTCTCATCAGAAAAAAAATGGAGCCCAGGAGAGGATGATATTCAAAATGTTCAAAGAAGAAAAAAAATGTCATCCAAGTATCCTCCATGCAGCAAAATTCCCCTTCAAAAATGAAGAGTAAGTGAGGACATTTCTAGTTGAATCAAACCTGAGATTTTTTTTTTGTGAGCAGTCTTGTCTTACAAGAAATACTAAAGGAAGTTTTTCAGGCTGAAAGGAAGTGACCCCAAACAGTAATTCCAATCTACATGAATAAAAAAGAGCACAGGAAGAAGTAATTATGCGCATAACTGTAAAAGATAGTATTTCTTTTCCTTCCTCCTCTTATAGAAATGTAAAATTGTATAATCACTTTGTAAAATTGTTTGGCAGTTTCTCAAAATGCTAAAAATAGAATTACCATATGACCCAGCAATTCCAATCCTCGGTATCTATCCAAGAGAAATGAAAACAAATGTATACATAAAACCTGCACATAAATATTTAGAGGAGCATTATTCATAATAGCCGAAGAGTAGAAATAACTCAAATGTTTATCGAAAGATGAATAGAAACAAAACACTGTATAATATTACAATAGAATATCACTAGAAAACAAATTTAAAACTACCGATAAATACTACAATGTGGATGAACCTCTAAAACATTATGTTAAATGAAAAATCCCAGACACAAAATAATACATATATGATTTCATTTACATGAAATATCTGGAATAGACAACTATATAGAAACAGAAAGTAGATCAGTGTATGTCTAGGGTTTGGGAAGGAATAGGAAGTGACTTCTAATGGATACTAAGTTCATTTTTAATGTTTTAAAATTACACAATACTGATGATTCCATAATGTTGCATATATACATATATATATAAGAAGTATTGAATTTTGAAAATTCACTGAATTTAAAAATTGAATACTGAAAAGGAAGGTTTTTATGATATAAACATTATACTTCAATGCAGCTGTTCTTGAAAAGTTACAATTTAAAAATCCATTTTAAAAATATACACAGTAAATTTTTAAAGGACTATATGAATTGTGGACTAATCTTAAGATTTAGCATCTAGTCTTTATCTATGTAGTAAATTTCAGGACAATAGGTAACTATGTTGTCTTTTTGTTTTGATTTTTCATTTATCACACTTACTTCCTGAAGTATGTATATACCCTTTGAATTTGGAGACTTATATTCTTAAGCACTGGGGAAACTTTCATTATTCATTTAATAATATCCTCCACTCTGTAGACTGTGATTATTTTCACTTGAAAGTTGCATATCCTGTGTTCTTGCTCCAAACATCTGTTTGATCTTATTTAATCTTTGTGATTTGTGTTACTGAGTTGTATCTGCATTTGTATGTAAATTTCAAGATATTTATCTTGCTTTATTTTTCTTTCTTAAGGGTCCTAATCTTATTTTATTAAAAAAAATCATATTTGTAATAATAAAATATCTTACTAAGTATACCTAATCAGAAATTTCTAAATGCAATTCTGTTTTGAGCCTACTTTGTCCTCAGGATGCTTTAGTCTTTGTTTTGATTTCCGGGTTCTCTTTTTCCTTTTTGATATTTTCCATAAATATCTTGTGAACTATGACAAAACATTCATATTAAGAGGAAGACTCCAAAATTTGACTGGGAACTCTAAATCCATAGGTTCTGCTCTCCAATGGTTGACTTTAAGTTGATTGCTTAGATCTAAATCTTATCTTGGAAATTTTAAATTGCCCAAATGTGGTAACCATTTTTCTAAGCCATTTAATCTGTTGGATGTTGGTAGGGAGAACTCTCTGGCTAGAATTTTCCAGTTTTGAAGGTGGTGAGGCTTTAAGCATTTGCTCAAATAATTTTTTTTAAATTGGGTTAATTGTTTTCTTAGTTTTGAGTATTAGGAATTCTGGAATTCTTTATATATTCTCAATTTAAGTCATTTATCAGAAAAATAATTTGCAAATTTTTTTCTCCTAGTACATAGCTTGTCTTTGCATTCTCTTAAGTGTTTTTTTGATAAGCAATAATTTTTTATTTTGACAAATCCCAATTTATCAATTTGCTCTCTTATGAACTGTGTTTTTAGTGTTTTATCTAAGAAATTTGACATTCTGATCTTTTTAAAATTCTATTTTCTGTCTGTATTTACATCCAAAAATGTGAATGACTAGGATTTTACCGTACTTGTGAAGTAACAAGTTAGTCAGCATAGTCTTACACATACTGGCAGAAGGCAAGACACTCCTGGGTCAGAGATAAAGAGCATTATTACTCACGGCCCAGCATGCAGGAAGAGCTTCAGTTCCCTTTGTCATCCAATTTCTAGATGTACAGTGCGGAGGTGAGCTCAGTGGGACAGTAGACAGAGAAGATTAGTGCAGCTGAGAAAAATCAAGCTTGGAAACTCTGATTTTTTTTTAAAGGAGTCTCATTTATGTTTCCTCTCCATTCTCTATAGCCTGGAAACTCTCTCAAAGCAATAAACTTGGGTAATGATTGGGTCTAACTTGTTTTCTGTGTTTCAAGGATCAATGTCCTTCATTCTCTCAAATTCAATGTCTTAGAAACTGATTTAACATATTTTGTTGATTTTTTTTCTGGTTTGTTATTTTGTCCCAAAGTGTAGAGGACTCTTTCAAAGGTTGTGGATTTATATTCAAGGTGAGTTTAGACAGCATGTGTGTGTGTGGGTGGGTGGGTGGTACGGTAACCAGCCATCTCAATTTGCACAATTTGCAAGGGAATAAGGGATTTCCTGAATTGTAGAAACTTCAGTACAAAAACCAGGCAAACAAGGAGAGTTGCTCATTCCAGATTGTGTGCATGTGTTTGTGTGTGTTCGTGTGTGTATTCCTGTGGTTCAGCTTCTTTTAGTGAGTCCCATTAAGATGAACATTGTGCATACACTATTGTATATAAACATGACTTTTGTGTACTGGAATTTCCAAGAAACTTGCCAATATGATTTGCTGTGCCTTTATTTAGTTCAATCAAGTTCAACAAATATATAATAAGTGAGAATGGTAAGTACTTTCATCTTTCATGTTTTCTCATCACAGCATTGACATTTAAATAAGCTGTGGTGAATTGCAATAAAAACTTCTTTGACCTCTCTGATTCATACAGACTCTTTCTAAATGATGGTAAAACAAGCTTTTCAGTGTCATAAATTTAGTCAAATCAGTTATCTGTAACCAGGCTAATCAAATAATCCATATCTTGAGTCTAAATTTAATCATTTACTTGAGAAAGTTATGTTGTCTTAGAGAATATAATAATCACATGATGCAAAATATAAAATGCCTATTTTATTTTTTAAGCTTTGTTCAAGAGAAGTAAAATCTTTTTTGTGACTAAAAGATGTGTTAGATCAAATTTAAAATGATCATTGCAGAATATTTCATAATTTATAGAGAATCATGAAACATCATTCCCTATTTTTAAGGTAGATTTCATGGTCATAATTAATCAGAACACTATTTGTTTGTTCATGTCTGATCCCACTGCACTTAACATTTCCAGTATATATTACAAAAAAATTGCGATTGGCCCTACAGAGGGAGAAAAAGAATCTCAGCTAATAAACTGGATGCATAAGGTCCAGTAATGCTAACCAATACCATGCTATGTTATTACGTGGAACAATTATCATGTACCCAACTCAAAGCTGGCAGATCATTTCACATTGTCAGGTAATTCACTGTCAGCGTTACCTCCTGTTAATCCTTGTCTAGCTCAGTTTTAAGCTGTTGATCCACTGCAGTGATGAGACATTTCATACTTTATTAAAAATTCCACTAACACACCTAGATATTTAATCTCCCTTGTTTTGGTAGAAATCCATTTCTTAAACATTAATAAGTACGCTGGAATTCTTTGAATTAAAAAACCCACAAAACTACTTGCCATTACGTATTATTTCTTCATGCTCACTTCCATTTAAATACCAACCATTTCACAATTCTAGCTATCCAGTTTGGAAGGAAGACATACTATGTTAATTATTTCAGTCTGATTTGCAAAGGTTCCACGATATTAAGGTTATGAAAGAAAAATTTATCTATTCATCTCACCAAATCCATTAAGTGTTACTGAAGATTTTTTAAAAGGAAGGAAATATATTTTGACCATTAAACATGCCTGCAATATTTCTATCCAAGTCATTGAAATCTTATAATGAAGAAAGATTCCTGAGATATTTGAGGAAGAAAGAGGGTGCAGATCAAGAAAAGACATAGAATGGAATATGATAGATTAACACCCCACACGCACAATGTAGCAAAGAGCAATTGAGTTTAACACCACCAAAAATTTATGCAATATTATTTTTCTCCATTATAGTTAATGACTTGTTTTAAGAAGGAGGCAGTGAGAGCTAGAATGGTGTGCACATACCTAACTCAGCAAAGTTTATCTTGTTTATCTAGGGAACCAGCTATTGCACCTGCATCCACTTGTTTGACACACAGGTGTTGCAGTCGGTATTTACAAGACTGTCTGCCAGCCTGAAGACCCTTTGTTGTGAAGGGTGTAAGCCATTGTGATTATAGGCACATAAAATCGAAAGGAAGCCCTTCCTGAATCCTCCTCACTTCCATCTGTTTGGTTGCTACTTCTCAGGTGTAATTTAGACAGGCAGATGTGCAATCTGGGAATCCATCCAAATTCACTTTATTTACTTCCTTTTTAAGGAAAGAGGAACATTCAATATTGTCTTCAGAAAACAATTCTGTTGCTACTCATGTTCTTTCCAATCTGCAGTTATATTTTATTCTCTGATCATAATGTGGAAGAAGTGTGGATCCTGAGGCTTTGACATTGGTCCTCTGCTTCCTCCACCTCTTTTGTCCCATCAGACAGTGCTGTTCCCAAGCAGCAGTCTTCAGCACTTCCTCCAGAAAACTTCTTCAGTTACGACTGTGGGTTTCTGGCTGATGACAAAGGACTAGAGGAAACCTACATGAAATCCCCTATAGTATGTCCTTTCTACTAACCCAGCTGTGAGGGTAGTCACATCCTTAGGATAATTGACACAATAGTAAGGTTTAGGGCTTAGTAACCAGATATCCAGAATATTTGGGAAGCAAAGGTCCATTATTAAAAGTCTCACTATGGGGGGCAGATAGGGGAAAGAGGTGAAACAAATTAACTCTTTAGTTACTTATGACCTGTAGTTATTAGTCAAAATAGGCTTGGTTATGCTATAGTAACTCAATTAACCCTGAGACCCTGGCTCCTTAAAAGGACAAATGCTTCAGCCTAGACTATGCAGGTGTCCTTACAATGAACTGGTCATAACGACCATATGCTCTCATTTAACAGCAAGTTGGAAACAAAAGTGTAATTTTCATGGAGGGAGAGGTGAACCAAATATGCACAGATGTTCACCGTCTTTCCCACAGTGACTACATTGTTGATTATTGGTCTAAGCTGATTGATTCTTTAAGCTCTCTATTGTTTCCCATTAGGCATGGGTTCTGTGAAGCAAAAGCAACAACAACAACAAAAAATCCATATTATCTTTATTTCTTTATTTGTATATACTTCACTCAAAATTAGATAGATTTTCCTAGTTTCTAGAAAATTCAGTGACCCCATAACTATTGTACCACCACCAAAAAAAAACTAGGTGTATAGAAAAAGTGGGCAAATACTGTTAACCTCAGTTAAAAAATCTTTAATTTTATTTTCAAAGGACATTTCTATCACTGACTTAGTGATGACTGACTTACTGAACATAATGGCAGGGCCATGTTTGGAGAGGTCAACTGGATATAGGAAAATGTGGTGGCAGATGGTGACATAGTGTGTGGGAGATCGGGTGGTGTGAAAGGGATACGCAAATAGAAATAAAAAGATTAACCACAGGTGACAGCTGCTGGTGAGGGGGTTGACAGATTTTTTTTTTCCTGGTGTCCAAGGCTTTCACCACATTTGTTTTAGAATTAGACAATGTGAAACCAGTGCTGGCACTTTTGTTCTGCTTTGGCATTACCCAGAGGTCTTGCATGACTGCCATCGGTATAAGTCAAGAATTGATCCTTTGAAATAATGACAATACCTAAGAGCTACTGACAAAGAAGTGCTCCTGCCCGTTTGCACTCATCCTGCTAAGTAATTGTTAAAGAAACACCTCATCGTCAACAGAAAGGAAGCAAATGTCAAAAGTTTTACGTTGCATTTACTTGTATTAAATCTATTCTTACAAAAATCTATTATTATAGATACCATGAAGGAGCTTGCAGTGACTCAGAATTAACATCATGTAGCAGCAGCAATGTGACTCACTGACATATACTATTCAATCCATCATATTAGAACAGCACCTGGCACACAGTAGTCTTAAGTATTTGTTAAATATAAAAAATTTTTTTCAATGTGTTAATCAAGTCGGTGTTAGTTTTTTCTTAGATCACAAGTAACTAGCAGGCCAAATTCAAAGGAATTTTTCATAAATATTTACTGTTTATGGTGAATTTTTAACTTTAGAAAAGAACTTGGGTGTATAAGATGACGTAAATTAAAAAAGACTTTAATCCATATAAACAAGGTAGAGGAGGGCAGGAAATGCCTCCCAGAAGACAGCAGGAAGGGGATAGAAGCAGAATAAGATGTCAATGATAGTGGCAAAGATGTAAGATTTGCTGCCCCCCCCCATTTTTTGGATATGATGCGGGGTCTATAGTAGAGGAGTTTGGACAGAAAGCTTTTTGGATGTTCTGGAAGAAGGATACAGCTTAAATAATTGATGGCAGAATTTTTATTGACAAAGATCAGAAATGTTTACTTGCTAGAAGGCAGAAGTTCCTGGCTGCTTCCACCACACAGTAAAAACCTTGGCAAATTGGGAAGCGTAGCAAATGGAAATGGAAAACTATACAAAGTGAGGTGTGTGCGAGGTGATTATGTTTTGTGGATTGAGATCCCCTAAAACTATTCAGTGTTACTTTATATTCTTGGAATAAGGGCTGTTGCAAATGATAATGGTGTTTTTATTCGAGTCTCACTGTAACTTTGTGGAAAAGTACTTATACCCTAGGACAGTGAAAAAAAGAGAATAAACATCCAACTCTATAGTTTCATATTAATTACAATAAATTAGGGCAACGAATAAAAAGTTGCATGGATAGAAGTGTTCCAGATCAGTGGATTCAATTATCTTTAATGATCATACCCCATCTTGGAGTCAATCTAAATGCTAGAGTGTGGTTGGATTAGAGAGGTGTAAAACCATATTTAATCCTTCAGTATAACATCTATGTTTATTGGTTCTTAGCAAATAATTCACTAGTGTATGCTTTGTACAGTGAAGTATACTCTGGAGGAGAGATAGGCCATTAGTACATTAGATGTCTGTATTTCAGCAATATTTTTCTTAGAACTGTTGTGATCCAAACTATTACATTTGTAATCATGGCAGTTCAAAGTCATTACAATCTCTTTCATGGTCTTCTGTTTTCTCCAGATAGCGTCTTTTAGATTATTGTGTTTTACATGTACTTAATCTGGCAGGGTACCACTGAATGCACTACAGCAAGAAAGATCAATCTTTTCCTTAAAAATGGAGACATTAAATATCCAGTCATTGGACAGGACAAACTTGCATCTGAGTTTTTAAAGATTAATCATATTTTGGAGAAATAGGTTTTTAAGTAAATACAGAGAAGCAGTAGGTGCCAGTTATATGGCTTTTCTGTCTTCTCAAATTAAGGTCACCCTGTTTTACAATTTCATTTTCTATGATACATTTTAAAATAGCAGTCACTACTATTACAATGAAATAATCATGGACAGTGTCTGTACAGTGTCTTTTACTCTCACTGGACTGTAGGCTCCATGGGGCACTTCTGGCTTGTTTATCACTCCATCCTTATCACCTATCCTACCGTTTCATTTATAAAGTCTCAGTGTCCACATGTGAATAATAGGGCCTAACAGCATATACTTTATTGGGAAATGGCATGAGGTTGTAGTTAAGAGCATTGATTTTGCAATCAAACTTAGTTTGTATACAAGCTATGGCAGTTAATAATTATAATAATTAATAATTACAATTATAAAATAATTGATAATTAATTGAACCTGGAAAATTCTCTACAATATCCAATAAAAAGTTAATTTCAGCTATTATATTCTTCCATTACAGAATTGCAGTTAATGCTTTTGGGGGGCTCTTTTTCATAGTTTATCTTTCTTATAGAGACCCTAGTTTGTCTATTCCAATATCTGGGTTGTTTTAGACTTGATCCTTTTATCTTGAGTATGAATCATGTTGTCATGTTTTTCTCTTTTTATACTATATCTTCTAGAGGTTTTGTAATATATCCTGGGAACTAAATGATATTCTGGGTCCTGTTATATTTCTGTGAGTAGTATTAGGATTTTCCTTGATTGTTTGCTTTGGCAGACCATTACTTCAGCTTAACTCAAACTTCAAACTCTATTTTGCATTTAGGATACAGCCACTGACCTCAGCATTTGATTCTTAATAATTAGCTGGCCCGCTTGGAGTCTGCCCCATGCTTCATAGAACAGAGATCAGCGAGACAGCTGGGGAAAGGTAACACATAGAATTTGGGACCATGTCTCTGACTTTCTCCTTTGTACAATTTCACTCCTCACATTCCAGCTGCCATGGTACCCCTGATATCCATTTCCTAATTCCTAAAGCCATTAAGATTGCCAGTTCTCCCCAAGTTCTAGCTGCAGGTCACAAGTGCTGGTTAGGGGCTTTCTTTAGGCCAAAAAAAAAAAAAAAGATTAAAATGGGAAATTCAGACCTATTCCATTCCTCCCATTGTTGATTCTTCTTCAGGGTCTGTTGGTTTTAGGTCACAGTTTGATGCCTTCAGATAACTTTCTATATTTTTTTAGAGTTTATAATTATTTATAATTGTAATCTGCAGAAGGTTACTCCTTCATTACCAAAAGTCAAAACCTCCTCCCAAGGTGTGAAAAATAATTATTTTCCACGTTTGTTTAAAATAAAACCAACTGAATAGTAAGTATAATACTTCAGCAGGTTGTGGCAGTTATTGATTGAAACTATATATATATATATATATATATCAGTAATTCAGCAAGGCTGGCATGGGGAGTGTTCAATATGTAGCAATAGTAATTATAATAATAACATGACTAAGGATTAAATGAGGAAATACATGGCACTTTCAAATAGTGAAATATTATATTCTCAGGATGAATTGATTCAGACATTAAAAAGAATATTGCATTGAAGATTATACTACTAGTTTAAATAGTTAATTTCTTCTGGGAATCAAACCCATTCAGATGTAAGTTTTAGTTACTGTGTTGGATTGTATCCTTAAAGCATTTTCATAAATCAAAGATTCCATGTACATCAATCACTGTAGTAGATTTTTAAGCTAAATCATTTGATGTAGTTGGGTAAAAACAATCTTATTTTTTTACAGTAACAAAATTGAAGTTTATCGAAACAATATAGAAACGATTTAGGCCAGTTGGTTGGAGATTTTGAACGAGCATTATAAGCTTCCCATTCTCTGTGTCACTTTCTCTCTTTATGCTCCTTAACAGCAATATCAGAATCTAGGAAGCAATATTCTTTTATTTTTCTGTACTCAGGAGATGATGTTGATGGTTTTGTATGTTACATTGGCAAGGCATTTTCTATTTACAGTGTAACTTAGTTCTCATAATGCCCTTGTGAAGATGACTTTCCACCTGTGTGTTTCTTCATTGGGCTAATGGGTGTTGTCATCCCCGTCCCTCTGCATTTTCTTCTGTCATTGGGAATAATGAATACATATAACAACACTAGAAATTGCATTTGATGGTGTGCTTAAATATGAAATAATTACTAGCTGTAGAGCCATCCTGGCTCTAGGTAGTGAATTTACCTTGAGAAAAATATAGAACAGTTTTAGACAGAAATCATTTGACAAGAAATTAGCAATGTTGATTTTTACACACCTGTCTTAGGAATTAAAAAGAAAAGTTAAAAAACAAAAGGAAATTGCCTCTCTTCCATAGAAATTTTCTGGGCTGTACTCAATATTTTGAATTAATTTGGGGTATTTTATTCTTTGACTACTTTGAAGATATTCCATTTCTTTCTCTACATAAAATACAACCTTGTTGAATAATACTTAGAAACATTTTAATAATTGTAATAGGGAAAAGTGTGTGAATGCATATATATATGCATAAAAATAATATATATGTTATATAATTTTACATACACACATATACAAACATGCATATATACAGACACGTTACACTCATACGTTTCTTAGTTCAGGACCTTTTTAACACATGCCTTGATAATTACAATAGACATAAAATCTTTATTCAAATTCTAGCTTGGCTAACTCTAAGAATGTGACTATGTTACCATGGAACCAAGGAGAGAGTATCAGGATTTAGGAGTGTTTGGGTACAGAGTCTCCAATGTGTCTGTGCATATATGAATGTTACAGGTAGACCTGGAGTGATATCCAAACTCCATCATACAGCAGCTATGTGAACACAAGTTTATTACGTGTAAAATGAAGATACTAATAACTATCACACAGGATTAAGTGACTAAAGAAGATGATACATCTAAGTACCTATTTCAACAACTGTGATACATAGGAGATATTCAATATATTCATTTTCTTTCTATCTCAACTCAGTTCAGGTTCCACTTTGCTTAAAAGCTTTCCCTGACAGCCTTACTCCTCGGTGATTAATTCAACGATGGATTTCCTTAATACCTAGGCCTTTGCAACACTTAGCAGATGCTACTTAGTATTTCCAGTTACATAGTGATATGCATTTTGTACTCCTCAAGTGAGATTGCAAGACATTTACCATATTGTTAAGAACAGTAATGGGTCCTAATACTTTGCAATACACCAAGTAATCATCCATGAATCAAATGTGTAGTAAGTAATTTGTGTTTTGCAGTACTGATCAAACAAAGAGAAGCATAGAATTGTACAAATTTAAAACTTAGATCAATCACAGAAATCATCTAGACCAGTGGTTGCAAATAATTTTTATAAAGGATCAGATAGTAACTATCTTAAGCTTGTCAGGCCTGATGGTCCTGTCATAACTATTCAACTCTGCCTCTATAGCAAGAAAGTGGCCACAAACAATAGATAAATAATTGGATGTGGCTGTGTTCTAATAAAACTTTATTTACAAAAATAGGTAATGAACCACAGCCTGTCAACCCCTAATTTAATAGATTCATTTGATCTACAGTGACACTCAGAAAGGTATTTTTCCCAAGGTGAAATCAGTCAAAAATGGCAGGATGAGAGCCAGAATATCTTTAGCAGCAGCCTAGCTCTCCTTCTAGAAACCCCAAAGCCAAAGGAGCTAGTAGATTAAATGTTCAGTATATAAGTTACATAAAATTCAACTTAATATAATGTTTTTTAAATGTCTTTGGAAATTGCTTGTTGTAACTGTGAAGGACTAGGAATACCCATTTAGCCTTTCATTTATTGTATCAACTGTAATAGAAATATAGTGTAATTTATCCAACCACCTTTTTTTTTTTTTACCATAATCATTTGAAAAATAACTGCTCCATTGTGTAGTTTACTGAATGTCACAAACTTCTTAAGAGTAAAACATAAATTTAAGATTTAAAGGTTAAAAAGTAGCTCAGAACAGAAGGTAACACAAGGGTAGGCTTTCTCTGTCCTTGTAGGATGGGAAAAGACACAGGTGCTCAGTTTCACTGAGCTTCTGAATAAGTGGAATCCATCAAAACAAGATTGTTTGCATTTACAGGAAATAACTTCGAGAATAGTCTATTCATATTGAAATAGACTCCTGATTAAGATGTCTGTGCCAGCTTTAAAACTCTTATTCTGTAATGATTTAAGTAGTCTCATGTTGCAAAAGGATTGGCTTTACCAGCTTTGCAGGGTTGTTGTATTAACTCTACTGTTAAAAAAAAGATTTTGAAACTATCATTTAAAATATACTTTAAAATCAACTTTATAACATACAAGAATTATTTTTCTGTATCTTATGTGAATATATTTTTAATAGTCTCTTATGGAAAATATGTGACTGCATTTAGGCACATAATAGATTTCTTAAGAATTTAAAATCTTGTCATATTTCAAGGTAAGTCTATGATTATGAGTTTATCAACATCTTTTACAAAATATCACCTAATTAAAAAAGTAAATGCAAACTATCAAAGAGAAAATACAAATGACATAACTTCTTATTTTTTATTCATCTAAGTTGTGTATATTTTCTTTAAAAACTGGTATCCATGTGTATTACTTATGTTTGGCCACACATAGAAGTCTGCATTCATAGTAGTATATCACGAGGGAGGATAATGTTCTTTAATAGTTAATAGCTCCTTCCCTTGCTGGGTCTATGGTCTTGGGTGCCATATTTATCTTTTTATGACTTTCTCTAATTGCAAGCTAGGACTAATACAGCTATTTCTAATGAAGAGGTTTTGTGTGATACTAATATATTATGATGATAAATGGCTTAACATGGGACTTGGCACATTATATGTATATAATAAACATTAAATATCATAGTTATGAGTTCTGCAAATCATCCTGTAAGAAGAACACAGACAAACCAGAGCCCATAACGTATGATAAAAAAAGAGGAATTGTGTGTCATTTTCCCATTAAAGCTAATTTATTTATTCAAGCAATGATTGTGTGCCAGTCCCTTATTTAGGAATTTGTGATGCTTCAATGAACAATACAAACAAAATTTCTACTCACAGATGACAAACATAATAAAAAAGTAAATGTATAGTATTTCCAAAGGTGATAAATATATATATATATAGGAATATGTGCATATAGATGGGTATGTATGTATGCGTATCATATATATGAAAAGGCAAAGTAAAATGGAAGAGTCAGTTGAGAATTGAGATAACACAATATATGGGGTGGGATGAGCAATAAGAAAACCAGTTTAGAACTGACTCATTGAGAAAGTCACATTTATGCAAAGATTTGAGGAGTGTGAGAGTTACCAATTTAGATATTTTGAGGAAGGGCAGACTATGCAGAACACAGAGATGCTACAATGGGAGCATGCTTAACATGTTCAAGAATCAGCAGGGAATCCACCTGGTTGTAGCTGAGTGAGTAAGAGAAAGAGGAGTTAGGAAATGAGGTCAGAAAGATAATGAGAATCAGGGTTACATGGACCTTGAAGTCATTATATGACTTTGGTGTTTAGTTATTGAGACTAGAGTCATGGTAGGTTTTGGAAAGTACTATGTGATCTGACTGTAGTTTAAAGGGTCAGTCCCGTTGCTGTCTTAGTAAGTGACTGTATGTGAGCAAGAAGAATTAGGTAGACCAGCTAATAGGCAAGGGCAGTGATACAGGTAAGAGACAATGGTGGCTCAGACCAGGTAAAAAGTAGTCAGATTCCATGTTAGTTTTGATCCTCTGATGGAATGAATGCAGGCAAATAGAGAAAGAAAGGAGTCTTATTTAACTTTAAGTTTTTTTGACACGAATAACGGGAGTAGGGGGGTTGCTCTAAAATGAGACACAGAAAGATGACAGGAGAGGTTTTTAAGAGAGTCAGTAGAATTCTCTTTAACTTATGCTAATTTGAGATACGTAATAGACTTGTAAGTATAGATGTCAAGCAGACAATGGATATAGGAGCCTGTAGGTCATTAAAAAAAAACTTGACTGGAAATAAATTTGTAGGAATCATTCAAAACCATGAGACTGAAAGAAACCACCAGAGAAGACCAAAGGCCAAGCATCAGGGCTCACTACCAACAGAGTTGGAGACCAAGCGAAAGAAACTGGGAAGAAGCATCCCATGTAATCTGAGGAAAATCAAGATGTGGTAGTGTCCTGGAGGCCCAGTTAAGGAAGTGTATCAAGGTCAAACACCATCAGAGATCAAGTAAATAAAGACCAAATATCAACCACTGAAACGAGCAGCATGCAGGTCATTCATGATCTGGAAAGGAGTAGCTGGGGTGGGGATAATTAGAGTGGATATAAGAGACAATAGGGAGAGACAAATTGGAGGCTGCAAATATAGACAACGTAGTTAAAGAGGTTTTTTTTTTGGTTTTCGGTTTTTGTTTTTTTTGCAAACAGAAGATAAATTGGGTAGTGGCTAGTGGAGGAAAGGGGGTTGAGCAACGCTTTTTAACATGAGAGGTCTAGCAGCATCATGTTTTCATGAGACAGTGTCCTGTGTTGAATGGCAACCTTCTTAAAGTTTATGTCTACCCAGAACCTGTGAATGTGACATTATTTGGAAATAGGGTCTTTGCAACTATAATTGAAATAAGATAAGATGAGCCCTAATCCAACACTTGCTGTCCTTACAAGATGTGGGAAATTTGGACACAGACATAGACAGAGGCCATGTGAAGATGGAGACAAAAATTAGAGCGTTACATCTCCAAGCCAAGAATGCCAAGAATTGCTGGAAACCACCAGAAGGTAGAAAAGGCAAAGAGCGACTCCTCCCCTAGAGCCTTCTGAGAGAGCATGGTCCTGCTGCTACCTTGATTTCAGACTTCTGGCTGGCAGAACTGTGGCAGAATAAGATTCTGTTGTTTTAAGATAATCAGTTTGTGATACTTTATTACAGCAGCTATAGGAAACTAATACAGACAGTAAATATTGTTGATAAATAGAAAAATCAGCTTTGGAGAGAAAGAGAATAGTCCATGTATATAGTACAAGGCAGGAAGGCAGCACGTGGAGGTGGAGATTCTGGTAAGTGAGTAGATGTGCTGGTAAAAACACTCCCAGTTTTAAATCATCCTGAGGCTTACAAGCTTACACTGTAGACGATGAAATATACTTTAAAATCACTGATCTAGATTAGCCTCCATGTTTTAAGATGAATAGTGGCATCTGACTACTATTTATCACCTAGGTATATACCATGTCCTTTCATAACTACCTGTCTTTGCTCATTCTAATTTTGAATGCCCTTTACTTTAATACTCACGTATAAAATTTAGAAAATTTATATTTCTAAACTAAGATAAAAATGAACTTCCATCAAGCTTTTCCAGCCCCACCAACTGTAAATATGTATAAGCAATATTTTCTGTTTGCTCATGTTTTTTTATTTGTTTAGAGAACATCTTCACCATCTTCCTTGTGAATACATGTATTTCAACTAATTGTCAAGTTTCTTGAGATTAGGAACCATGTCTGAAATATCCTCAACTTCCCAAAATGCCCAACAACTTATTTTGACCCTAGGTTAAAATGGAAGTTTGGTCAGGGCAAAGTCAGATGTCACTGAGACCAAATCTCTTTTATCAACCCATCAGGAAATTTATCCCTGTGCTCTTAAATGAACTGAGTAAGGTATTTTGATTTGCTCTAATGTGTAGTGATATTTTTACCACATAGTGTTGCTTTCAGCATTTTCTAAATAATTCTTTGATAGGGTTAGTGTGTATATGTGCATATATATATATATATATATATATATATATATATATATATATGGCATTTACTAAAAATGTTTTTCAAATCACATTTGAATAAAATAGTCCACAGTTGATGTAAAAATGAAACATTCTAACTTCTTACACAATTGGGTTGATTATTTTTCTTGGTCTTCTCTTCCACTTGGCTTCCTAAATTTTCATCATTTATCTCTGCTCATTATCATTTGCATCTCATGGCTAATAGGAAAGAAAACAAGTGTAGGGTGAATTTAAAATCTGTCATTTGCTTATTTCCTGGAAACTTTGGGTAGAAATTAGTCAAGGATGTGAACATTAATGACTGCTGTAAGATCAGGGGTTTTTTGAGAATTTCATTCATCCGGATTCTGCCATTTCCCATTTCCAAGGGTAGCTAAGAGTTGAATGAATCATGAAATTATGTTCTCCCATTGGTATATTTAAAATGGTTCCAGTGGATGAGAGAGTTAATATTCCAAGACCATATCTATGTGTAACTCCAGAATCAACTAATTTACGGTTAAAATGCACTTTCTGGATCTTGTGAGGACTGGGTTTGACACAATTGACAGGATGTATCTTGAATTCAACTCAAATTACTTATTAAAGTGACTAAAAAGAATAGTTTATTGAAAAACTTCAATTGAGAATTGTCAAATAGATATAATCAGAGTTATGTCTTTTTATATTTTTGAAAGTAATAAAATATTCTTTAAATTCTTCTTGCATTTTAATCTAATACAAATATTTTGTTTTTATGTCTTCAAATTGCAAAGAACTTGTACAAATATTCTGTTAATCCAAGTATAAATGAGGCTCAAAACACTTAAAACACAGTTAAAACAAATTGTCTAAATTTCAGTTAACTGTAGTACTTTCTATTGTATTTGGAAAAGGAAATCTGAGTTTATCATACTAAACTGTTGATCATTAAATTATCTGATTTTTACATATTATCTTCCCAATCTAATTAAAGTGAGGTGTAAGTTTTCTTTTAAAATGCTTTAGAAGCATTTCTTTATCTGATCTTCACAATACTCTGATTGTAATTAGGACATATATTTTATCATATCCTCATTTTAGAGATGAGAAGTCTTTGGCTCATTTAGTAAGTTGTGAAAGCAAAGCATAAACTTGAATTGCATAACCTCAAATATTATGCTCTTTCTGCTACCCATAGCTGACTTGGTCAGTGGTGAACTGAATGTTCTTATTAGACTTGGGTTCTAACTCTGGTTCTGTCAAAATTTAGGAGCATGACTGAGAAAATTTTACTAAGATGCTTTAGAAGAGAACACCATTATATCATGTACAGAATAGACTAACATCTTCTCCTATGCTCAAGTTGAATGTTCTACACATCTTCACATTTATAACTGTTTGTGTATGCATGTATGTGTGTGCTTATATAGCAAACTCCCAGAGATATGATTGCAATTCAAAGTTGAATAAAAATTAATATAGTTCTTTATGAATTCTCAAACTTTTAGTATATTAATAGGTATTCTGAATTTCAAGAACCAGTTGTATTTAACAATATTTATATAACTGTATTTAAATGTGGATAATGTTTGTCAAGAAAATTTATTGGCACTTAATGGAAGAAATAATTTCCTGAAAATATTTTGGAAAAACAGATGGAATATATTTTTGTCTTTAAATATCTAATAATAAATTTATAAATCTACTTTTAGAATTGGCATTCTTTTCATTGCTTTCTTTGGTGTGGGGGGGGCGTAGATACCAAAGTGCTAGAGATTATTGCTAGTTTTTATAAATACATATTATATATATAATCTTACTATATATATGTACACACACATATAGAGTCAAAAAGTTAAAGAGCCTGAAAGAGTTCTAAGAAGCTAATTAAATGAAGAATCATTTTGGGTGTCACTGCTGTCTCTGTATATCGTGTCTTTACAAAAAAAATTTGGCTTATGGGAAATATAATTCACTAATTGGCTTTATTCATTTGATTATGTTGTAAATAAAATGATATGAGCTTGAAATACATCATTTCATATACCAACTTTTCCACCTCCTTGTTTTCTGATCTTAGAATGTTTGTCTAGCCTCTTAGAGCTTATGTAAACACTGGCAAAGTAGGGTCTTGGTAGTTATACTGCAGGGTATTTAGAAATATTAAACATTATTTATGTAAAGTGAATTAGACTGTAAATTCTTTGGTTGCCTGAACCATTGCTGCATACTACATAGCTGTACTTCAGCTCCTCCCACAGTGGAATTAAGAACTGACATGCATAAGTGATTTGTGCTTTAAGCTGGGGTCATGATAATCATGATACCATTTATAACAATAGGAAAAGTAGGTTAAATGAGTAGCATAGCTAGTTTCTAAGGTGTTAGAAGAATTGAAAAGTCAGAAAGGGACAGTGTGGCAATGCAGAATTTAGTAATAAGAAGCCACTATCACCCCTGTGACTAGAAGTTTAAGAAAAACAGATTAAGTTACCAGAGCAAAAAGTAGAAATAACTGACTGCACCTTTACCCATGAAGGGCACGTCTGCCTGGAGATTAATTCAGTTATGCAGGACAGAGGGCCACTTCCACAGACACCCCTGAAGGAAAAGGGAGGTACTCCAGCATCCATTTCCAGTCCTCTAATCTCCTGCCAGAACCTTATTGGTCAAAACAATCTTAAATTCAGATCGCAACAAAAATATAATTTGCATAGAAAGCTGAGGAATGGCTTGTGAGCCACTAGCCCAATGGAACACATTGAGAAGATTGTCTGTTATCTATATGGAAATTCCAGTTAAGAAAAAGAGTGGCTTTATCAAGACCAGAGCCTTAGATTTAGAAGCTATAGATAGAAGCTGAAGGTTTAAGGATGAGTCCTCTTATTAATTTTATTTAAAATGTAATTAATTTTATGAAAATTAGGCCAATGCATAAGAGAGGGAGAAAGGGAGGAGGAGGAAAAAGAAGAGGCAGAGAAAATGATTCTATATAGAAATCTTAAAAAAAAAAAAGCCATCCAACAGAAGATGAGCAAGGAGGGTATGATTCCTGACTGCAAAGTTAGAAGACTGAAAAGAGAAGACATTGAATATATAATATCTTTTTTCCAACTCTTTAATTTTGTATATATGTATAATTGAATATGTAATATATATTATATATACATTCATATATGTATCTGTCCTTATGTTACCTGTCTATATATATGTATCTATGTATGTAGCTCTATATAATTATATATATGAATATATTACATAAATATCTCATTGTAGTGTACACATATACACAGAGACATATAAAGATTGTCAAGTTTATTTCCTTACAACCTCTGTAAGGGTTATATAAAATAAATTCTTTTAATTTTATATTGTATTTTTCTTTTTCAGGTGAAAAGCAATGACAATAGGACTCAGAAGTGGAAGCTCAATGTGGTCACAGGCTCTTTGATAGTATGACTGTCTATACAGAGAAAGAGAAAAGGGTTAGTGCTGTTTTAATGATCTTCAAGTGTAGAAATTATCCAGTCCTGTATGGGAAGCCTATTTTGTGCTTTAGCCATGATTCTGCTCAAGAAATCAATTTT
The DNA here is from genome assembly GCF_036321535.1 of Camelus dromedarius. Classification (NCBI taxonomy): domain Eukaryota; kingdom Metazoa; phylum Chordata; class Mammalia; order Artiodactyla; family Camelidae; genus Camelus; species Camelus dromedarius. The sequence goes on from NC_087441.1 coordinate 55,464,772, forward strand.
CATATTCAATATATGTTTATTTTACGTTACTCCACTTTATTCTCTCTCTCAAGGGCATCAAAAAGTTTATAATTTTCTTCTAAAAAATATCCTTCTATTCCTAGAGCCAAGCTCGTCACCTCTAATGCTAACTGCTAGTCCAAACACCATCATGTCTTCTGTGAACCATTTCAATAGCTTTCTCCCATTCAAGCCCCAGTTCACCTTAACCTAAGCTCCACAGCAAGATGTTTTATCCATTCAAATGCAAATCAAGTATTCCTAAAGTCAGAGTTTTCTAATGTCTTTGCTCACATAAGAAAAGCTAAAACTTCTTGGTTTACATTCCCCTTCATGGTCTGTCCTCCCTCCCACCTCTGCTCCCTCTTTGAGTACACATCCTCCCACTCACACAGTGGCTCATAATGCTCCAGCCTTAATGGATGACTTGCTGAGCCTTAAACATATCAGCCAAGTCCTGGGCCCTGAGGTCTTGCTCTTTCCATTTCCTCATTCTGAAATACTTTCCTTCTATTTAAAAAAAAAAAAAAAGGAATCATTTACTTTCTTACTTCTTTTAGGTCCCTTGTCAAATAAGATCTTGTCAGAGAAACCTCTGATTATACCTTCCTGTGACTCAATTGAGTTCCTAGCTATATTCTTCTACTTTCAAGTTCACAGACACTTCCCTCTAGCATCACCATTTTGCTACTGAGCCCATTTAAATTTTTGTTTTTTTATTTTGCAGTTATAATATTTTCATTTGCATTTTCTTTTTTATTATCTTTTTATTTGCTGTAACTTTTTATTTTTCCATTTATATCAAGAGGGATCACCCTAACTTATTGAAGCATGCTCATAATATCTGCTTTAAATTCTTTCATAATTCCAGCATCTTTTATTATTTCAGAGTTGGTGAGTTGGTGTATATTCTTGTATTTTCCTTTGAGAATTCAGATTTTCCAAATCCTTCTTATGCCAAGGAAATTTGGATTGTATCCTAGACATTTTGATGTTCTGAATATATATACTGAGACTAAGTGTTGTTTAAATCTAAGGAGAATGATGTGCTTTGTTTTATTTGAACAGTCAATGCACCTGGCTAGCTTTATTGAAATAGATGTTTCTATTTTCACAGATTTCAGTTCTGTTTTCATAAATTTTGATCCATCTTTTCTGGGCTGTGCTTCCAATGTCAGTTCAGTTTTCAAAGCCTTGGCAGTGCATTCACATATGTCTGATGTGTACACCATCTTAGTGACCAGTCTGGGACCTGGGCAGCCACCTACACTCTAGTGGGTTCTCTAAGTTTGTGTTCTGTTGTTCAAGGTCAGATTCACAGATGCATACCTTAGAGGTGAGCACTGGTGTTCATATACAATTCTATGGGCCCAAAACTTTTCTCTGAAATCTGCTTGACATTTCCTTTCTTCCCATTTACCTCCATTCCCTGACTTATAGTCAGATTTCTGAGGTACTGAGGCATGTTTATCATCCTTAGGGTTTTAGATGTCAGCAGTTGCTAGTGTCCACCTATTTTGGAGGTGTTACGGAGCTCGTCTGGGGGTGAAAGGAAATTACTAATGTAATAATAATGATAATATTTCTACCACCTTATCTGACTCATAGCATTTCTCTTTCATCCCCTTTGCTCCAGAAGGGAAGGGCTTCTTTAAGATCTCTTTCAGTCCATACCTGGTATACACAACATGTTTCAATCTGCCTCTGAGTATAGGCAGGCAATAGTGGAGGAAAATGGTAAAATCTGCCCCAGTTTGGTGGAACTGAATCGAATTCTGGTCTCTTCTTCAATCTACCTGCTATTTATATTCAGAGTTCTCAGAAAGCTGCTCCAAATATTCTACCTAGGATTTTATAGTTGCATTCAGTGGGAGAGACAGGATTGTCTACATTAACTTCCCTCAACATCAAAATATTAATCCCCCATTAATATTTATTTGGTATCAATAAAGTTTCCTTCTTTGTTATTTTGTTTAGAAAATGATGTTGAGCTTGTAATTGCTCTAAATACATTTTTCAAACAGTTAAAAACTCCCGACAATTAAATCAGTATCTGTTATCAGTGACTAATCTACAAATTGGTAGCAAATTTAGTTTGGGGACATACCTAATAACAACTTAACCTTTTGACTTCTGAGTCAATGAAGACAAAACTGGTAGTTCCTTTGCAAATACAACACTGAATTTCTAAATACTGAAAAGAAATATTTTTTAGATACACAGAAAACCATGCATCCAAAAGAAAAGGGAAAACATAGCAAAGGGGAATTTAAACATGATTAATCAGACCTTCAAAGAACCCAATTGTTTTTCCCTTCTTTTCTACACTTGGGATACGTGGTAAATAATAAATTACTAATTGGGTCTTAGAGATTTAGTTGAAAGTCAATACTCTTTAGGCCCTATCTTTGGGTCAGTAGGGACTGAGGCCAATATCCTGTACTCCCTCTATAATTTTATCTCCAACCCTATGTAGTGAAAATTAATGCTTCAAATGATGCGCCTGAGGCATTGCAGATCTTGAATTATCACAAATTCAATTATCTTCAGACACATGAACTGGCTAAGGTGGGCAAAAAGATACATTTGGGAAAGATTATAAACTAATCAGGATTGACCTAAAATGATTAGGGAGTTAATTTTTCATTTTCACGGACTTTTTTTGGTTATTATTAGCCAAAAATTTTAATGCATTATTGATAATCAAGATTTATCTTAAATACAGTCTTTTGGTTTGGAATATGCTTTGAATGTTAAGGAATACGTTTGAAATACAAGGGTTAAAGTGCATTCTCTTCTGATAGTAAGAAATTCTTCTGCAGAAGCTCTCTGTACCTATCAAGGAGCTCAATGGCTATTTTCTTTGTTTTTTAATTTATTCAGATAGAATAGTGTAGCAATATGGATTTGTCAAAATAATAATGTCTGGAAACAAAAATATTATTATTTCTTCTTATTATAATTTACTAAATAAATATGATTATTTTCTTCTTCATTTCTCATTATTTCAACAGTAGTGTCCCTTATGTATAAGTATAGAGATAGTGGTAAATCGGGGATTGATAATTGATTAGATATAGTATTTCTCTGACTTTTTATAGTACATATTTAGTTATGCAATCATATTTCTTTCCTATATTCGTGGATACATACAAAAAAGATCTCTGAAAATTGTCTATTTACAGGATGATATATTTTATTCCTGAAAGAGAGAAAACATATATTATACAATATGTAAATTGTAGTGCAGCTTTTAAATACCAAATTCATAATTAGATATCCTGCTCAGCCAGACTTCATTAATCCTTAATCTTTTAACATACTGTGTGTGTCTTGAACATAAACTATTTCTGGCACAAACTATTTTTCAGGGTAAGCCATGGAGACATTTGTTGAAATAAAACAAAACGATACATGATTTATCTGAGAAAATTTAAAAGCAGAACAAAACACATTGTTTTAACCTCTGATTCTCCTCTTTATTTTGTCAAACTTTTGTTTATTTTTCAGAGTGCACAAGAGGCAGGCAGTCATAAAACGTTCGACTGCATCCTTAAGTTGAGAATGGTTGAGCCACTTGGGATGTTTCCACTAAATCGAGAATCAAAACATGCCATGTTTGAAGGAGAAAAACTGATAGTCAGATTTTGCTCAAAAAGAGATTGATCTGATAATAGAAAATGTGTGTATCTGAAGCCTTTTAAGCTTGATCTGAGTAATTCTTCATTATATATTAAGTATTAAAATTATTTCTCCCCTATTGATTTTCTGTAACAGTAAAGTTTGAAAGATCTTTTAAAGATGTGCAGAAGAAAGAACGTAGAATTGTTCTGGAAAATTAGTCTCTCTATTTGAAACAGTGTTTCTTCAGGTAAAGTTTTTGGGAAAAATCTCACGTAGAACCAACGTGATATGAAGAAAAACTATTTGTCATCAAGATGCTATTCCTTAGAACATGGCCATGTAGTGGCTTTAAAAACAGAAGGATTTTACAAGTTATCTAATGACATCATATTATGTGAGACTGAATAATTATAGGAAATTCTAAAAGTCACACCAGAAGGTGGTACAGAACTGGATCGAAATGCCCATCGTCTGATTCAGCATATATATTTCTTTGTACATTATTGGCCTTCTCTGAATTAGTGGGTGTTTCTCCCTCAATTTTATCACAGTTTCTTAGTATTCTGCTTGCTTATTGCCCCGGCTAATATTCCAGGTTTGGTTCTTGTTTTTGTTTATATGTTTGTTTTGTTATAGTCTTTTTGCCACTTACCCTTTTATTTATTAATGCAATCACTCATTCAGTGCCTATTTAGAGAGTCCATGCTTTGTATCTGGCACTATTACAGGTGCTTGGGGAATATAAGTGAACAAACTAGTAAAGGCTTCTTGCTTATGTGAGAAGAAAGAAATACTATGGAAAAAGGAAATAAGGTAATGTAAGGCCAAAGAAAATTGCCTCAGGTCACAGGAAAGGGGAGAGATCACAGTGCTAACTGAAGTCAGGGTAGGCCTCTTTGGAAAGGGAGTATTCGAGCCCAGATTCAATGGACTTAAGGAATTAAGCATGAAGATGTCTTAAGGAAGATCATTCCAGGCAAGGGACACAGCCAGTAAAAAGGGCCTCTGGTAGGCATGTGCCTAAAAAACATTCCAGGAACAGGAAGGCGGCAAGGGAGAAAATAATATAAGAGCAGTCAGAGACTTCATGGGATATCAGAATATGAAGCACTTTGTAGGTACTAAAGACTTCCAATTTTACTTTGAGCATGATGGGGAACCCCTGGCAGTTTTTGAGAAGAGGGATGACATGATTTAACTTAAGAAAGCAAGATGTATATACAGAGGTTACAAAGTACAATGGAACATGAATTCAGAGAAATAATGAAAAACTGAGGTAGACAGTTGTTCTGATTCTGTTGTTCTGTCTCCATTAACAACCTTCAAGGATCAGGCACCTGGGGCCATTCTAAGTCTTGAGGTTTAACTGAGAAAACAGAGCACACCCAGCCCCTACTAGATGGCTAACAAGCTCTGAATACAAAGCAACAGCAGTTTAATGTTGGAGAAAGGGCAAGAGTTTGGAGAGGGATATTGTATGTAGCACAGATTTGCAGGATGACAGAAATTTAGAGTGAAACTCTAACACTGAGTAAAACTGTCTAATAGTCCAGCCCCCAGCTAAACACAACTTAGAAAACTGTGAAGCCTATGATAGATTTCATGTATTGTGGCAATGACAAAACAAAACCCAAACTCAGCTCAAATACTGACTTAATTAATTTAGACCCTCCACACACAAACCATCTGCTTGAAAAAGGTGGGCTCATTAACAAATTTAAATACTATTTTCCTCAGACTCTTCTGTTCTATAAAAGATTTCTGACATCCAATTAAAAATTACGAAACACATAAAAATCAGTAGAAAAGCATCCTATTAAGAAAAGACAAACCAGTTAATAGAGTCAGACTTAAAGATAACACAGATGTTGTAAATCTCAGAGTATTTAAAATAACTATTATAAATATGTAAAAAAAGATCTAGGGGAAACATTATACAGCATGCATGCACAGATGGGAATTTTAGTGAAGAGAGAGAACATAAGAAGAGGCAAATGGAAGTACTAGGAATAAAATACAGTAAAAGACATCAGGAACTGCTTTGCAGGAGTCATCAATAAACTCAACATAGCCAAGGAGAAACTTAGTGAACTTTAAAATAGTTTAGGAGAAATTAGCTGAAGTGAAAAAAAGAAAAAGAGAGAAAAAAGATAATACATTAGATGTAAATAAACACTCCAACTAAAGGATAGTGTTTGTCAGAGTGGATTAAAAAAACAAACTCAACTGTATGATAGGTGCAGGAAACACTTCAAATATAAAAGCGATGATAAATTTTTTAAATAAAATAATGGAAATGATTTATGGTGCAAGCACTAATCAAGAGAAACTTGAAATGGCTGTAGTGGTATTTTAAAAATTAGACTTTACACCAAGGAAAAGTATAAGGAAATTATATAAGTATAAATAATCACATCAGTGAGATGATATGATATTTCAAGATGATTATATCTATGTATTACTTTATTTAGAGTGTAACACCACCATTTGGAAATTCATGAAGCAAAAATTGATAAATAGAAAGAAGGAATGGTGAATTTACAATTATAGTTGAAGGCTTAAATATTTCTTTCTTATAATCTTTTGAAAAGTATAAAGAAGATCAGATCTGAATCATACTGACAATCAATCTGATCTAATTGACAATTAATTGTAGAACACACTACACTAGAGTAATGAAATACATATTTTTTTCAAGGGCACATGGTGTACTCAAAAAGATAGAGTCATATTTGGGGCCACAAAGCAAACTTCAACACATTTAAGAGAAGCAAAAACATACAAAATAAGTTCATTAATAATAGAGTAAACAAACAAGGGGTAAGTAACAAAAATATGTTACAAAATGCACTGACATTTAAAAATTGCATAACATACTTCCAAATAATTGATAGAGAAAATATAAAGACTAGAATAAATTAGAAATAGTTTTAATTGAATAAAAATTAAAACATATCAAACTTTGAGAACATAGCTAAAGCAGTTAAAGAAAATGCACAGCATTAATTGCTTATATTAGAAAAGGATCAATGACCTAAGTATTCATTTTAAGAAACCACAAGAAGAGAAAATTGAACTCAAATCAGAAACCAATAAAACTGTAAAATAAAACAGAAAATACTAAGAACACTAAAATTTGTTTAATCATAAAGATAAAAAATAAGAAGACAAAAATTTGGCCAGACTGACTAGGAAAAAAAAAAAAAAAGAATACCAAATTACAAATATCAAAAGGGGACATCCATAAAGATCTTGCTGATAGTAAAAAACTATAAAAAGAATATTCTGAATATTTTAGTAATAAATTCCACAACTTAGCAAATTGCTCAAAAGACTAAACTACCAAAATTTAATCATAATTGATAGCTTAAATCACACTATTTATTGAATAAATTGAATTTATAGTTAAACTCTTCCAATACATAAGACATTAGGGAGAGATGCTTTCAAGAAGATCCTATACTTCTGAACTAATTTTACTAGGTCATTGTTATAGTGAAGCATAAAGAATGAGTAAAAGAGTAACAGAAAGGAAATAAACTAAAATGGTGGTTCAATATTCATCAGGAACATAGACACAAAAATTCTCAACAATATATTAGAAAAAGAAATCTATATATATATATATAAATAATATATCACGGTCATATCTTGGTAATTCAAGTTTGGTTCAACTTTTGAAAATAAAAACAACTTAATTCAACATATCAATAAAATATTTATATATATTCTCACTCATTTGAAATAGGAGAATCTTTCTTAACTTGTTAAAAAGAATTGTATCCAAAAACAACTCCAAAACACCCTACAGATAACATCATACTTAATGGTGACACAATGAATGCTTTCTCATCTAACAGGCAGATATGTTTACATTTGCCATGGTTATATAAAATGTTAGTAGAAGTTCTAGTCAGTCCAATTAGATAAGAAAAAAATAGGCACAACATTTGGAAAAGAATGAAAACTGCCTCTATTTACAGGTGACATCATTTTCTATGTATTAGATTCCAAAGTCTCTTTAAGGAACTACTACAACTAATGAGTTAAGCAAGATGACATGATGATACTGAGAAATAAATTAAATTCCCATATAAGAGCAATGGACAATTAAAATGTAAAATTTTGTGAAAAGTATTATTTAGAATAGCAGCAAAAACATGAAGTCCTTAAGTATAAACCTGACAGAATATATGCAAGGATTATGTCCTAAAAACTACAAAACATCAATGAGAAAAGTCAGAGATCTAATTAAATGGAGATATGTACATTATTTATATAGATTAGAAAACATGATTTTGTTAATATGTCAGTTTTTCCCACATCATTCTATTGCCACTGCAAATTCTAGCAGGTATTTTACAGATATCGTCAAGCTGATTTAAAAACATACATGGAAAGCAAATTTACTCGAATCATTGAAACAATTTTTAAAAGAAAAAATGAGTCTGTGGGCTCACACTATCTGATTTCAAGGCTTAATATAAAGTTGCATTAATTAGTTGCATTGTAGAATTTTTTAAAGAGTAAACAGATCATAGAACAAGATAAAGGACAAAGATGTGCACACACACACTTATTTTAATTATTTTCAACAGAGATATCAAGTCACATCAGTGGAAATCTTATAGAAAATCTAACAAATGATGCTGAACAATTAGACACCTATCCATATCAAAGAAAAGATAAAAAGAGATCCTCTCAACCTATAACTTACAACCAATACCACACATAAAAATTCATTCAAAACGGACATAGATTTAATGTATAATCTAAAATGATAAAATTTATGAAGAAACATTGTGCAAAAACATTGTGACATTGTGTTAGGCAAAAATTTTATAGATAAAGCATAAATCATAGAAGAAAATTAGAAAAAAGGACTCTGTCAAAATTAAAATCTTTAGCTCTACATAAAGCACTATAAATGAAATAAAGAAATAGGCACAGATTGGGAGAAAATATTCGTAAAACACATGCCTGATAAAGAACTGGAATCCAAAATACAGATCTACCAAACTTAAATAATGAGGAAACACCCAAAATTTAAAAATAGACAAAATACTTAAACCTACATTTTACTGCAGATCACATATGGCACACAAACACATGAAATAATGCTCAACATTATTATTACTATTAATTTTTGGATAATGTGATAAAATTGCATGCTTATTAGACTGGGTAAAATAAACAATAACAAGCGAAAAAACATGAAATATCAAATGCTTGAAAGAATGAGAAGAAATCACAATTCTCATACATTGCTTCAGGGGAGATACAAACTGTTAAAATCAATTTGCAAAACAGTTTGACAGTATTTATAATAATAAATATATCATATGATCCAGCAATACTTTTCTTAGATATTTATCCAACAGAAATAAAAACCTATGTCCACACAAAAACTTGTTTGTGAATAATCATAGTTAATTTAGTCATAATCATCAGTATCTCTAAACAGCAGAATGACCATTACTGGAGAAAAGATAACAAATGTTAGAGACATTTATACACTGGACTACTGCTCAGCGTTAAAATGAACTGTGAGCAGACCTCCAACACACGTTACAACATGAACACAATTCAAATGCATTATGTTAATCAAAAGAAGCCAAGCTCAAAAGGCTACATGTTCTTTGATTCCATTTATATAGTATTCTTAAGAAAAAAAAAATCAAAACTACAGAAAGAAGAAACATCAGTGGATCCCACTGGCTGGAGTTTGGGGTAGATGGCTAACTACAAAGGAAACATTTCAGATCAATGAAACTCTTTTCTATCTTGATTGTGGTGGTGAGTATACAATTATATGCATTTGACAAAGTTCATGTACTGAACACTTGAACAGGTTAGATTTTCCTACATAAAAACTATACCTCAATAAATTTATCTGATACTCTTGTGAAGAAAGCTATAGCTGATACTTTATTACAGATTTGTTGCGAAGGATGATGATATTGAGTTTCTACTGTAACCAATGACAATGTTGATTATTTTCTACCATGTTTATAATTGATTGGGTGCCAGGAACTATGTTATTATAGAGATACTATTTTTAGTGTTTTTGCAAAATTGGGAATTGTATGTCATATAATCCTTATTTCCTTACTAGGAAAAGGAGTTTCTTATTAGTTACATAATTAACCAAAATAATACAGCTTACATGTGTCCAAGCCCTACATGACTGGTTCATTTGATTCTAAAATGCATTCCCCTATCTTTGGAAGTGGGAAAATAGGAAAGAAAGGGGCCAGTAGATAACTTACTGAGAAATAAAAACATGTTCCATTGTTATGGATGAGATTAGATTTTAAGAAGGAAATGTGAGTGGCTGATGACTATGGTGGCAGTTGAACTGGGATGACAATATATATAAGCACTGGAGATCAAATAAACGTGGCATTGTGTTCAAAGAGGGTCCTTAACATGTATACTGAAATTTTGCAGGTTGGTGGCATAAAGGAGAGTTGTTTCATTTTCAGCTAATTTTATTATGGTTAATTGAGAATTGATTTAGTTTGTGTATGAATTATTTCTGCATGATTCTCTATGTATGTGTGTAACACAAGGGTCTTTAAATACACAACCAGGCAGAGCTATTTCTCAAAAGGAAAGGAATATGCTGGAATATACTAAAATACTAATACCTATTTCATGACTATAGGAAAGAGAGAAAGAAAGAAACAGGGAAAGAGAGAGAGACGAAACAAACAAGCAAACAGAGGGAGGGAAGGAAAGAAGGAAAAGATAAAAATTCAGCCACCACATTAGCCTGCAAATTGGAGGAAATATCAGTTGTACAGAAGTTTAATAAATAAAAAGTAAGAATGAAAGTGGGTATTTCCATCTTGATCCACAGAGAATTAAGTGTATAAATCTCTACATTTACCTCTCTAGCCTGACCCTAGGAAATAGAAATAATTGCGAAAGCGCCCACAGAATCCCATTATTACAAAGGGAAATTACATAGAAAAATCTAATCCTGAAATCCTCAAGCAGGTGAAGTCTCCTTGAAGACAAGCTCAAAGACTACAGGGAGCTGACAAATGAAATTGTGTGTGAGATCATCGGTCTCCCAGAGACCCTTGTGTATGATCACTTTATTGGAACAGCAACAAGAGCGTCCATTTCCTGGCAATGAGAAGGGCCTGAAGAATTTATCTATCATCTAGGAGGAGTGTGAAAAATACCCTGCAATATTCTTTAAAAATATGTTCATTTGCTAGGAATGAAAATTGAGGACAGCTGCTTATAATTGGTTTGAAATTCATTCTCTAACATGAGAAAGGAAAGCTTCAGACATTTCACTAGGTTACAGAAAAAAATAAACAGCAAGCACCCTTGATCTCGCTGCAGAAAATAAAACACTGTGCAAAATAATTTTTCAGGGCATTGGCCTTTCGGAATATGATTAATTCATAAAAGTAACAGTACTTTTTAAAATGGAAAAGGTGCAAGAGACTTTGTTGCGATATTAATGCATCTCTGTATTTTTAAAAAGTTAGTATTACTGTAAAGTTCTAAATGCTTTATGTACGTCATCTTGATGACTTATCTATAATGATGCAGCTTCTATTACCATTCCTATTTTTCAGAAGAGGAAGTGGAGGCAGAGGAAAATGAGTCCATATACTCTGGAACCATAAAGAATCTTCTTACAATTTCCCCTATAAGCCCTGTTAATCTCTGGGGGAAAAAAAAATTGTCGTTCGGATGACCTCACCTTTATCTCTGCTTCCTCAATAGTGCCCTTCTGCTGGTTTTTGGAGTGACCTACCTGGGCCTATTTGGTTGGGCAAAGATCCATGCTTGGATTTTTTTTCTGACATTCATTCTTCTCCTTTATCAAAGTTTATTTATTAGTGTGCATTCCCTGAGGACTTTGCTAAGTAATTCCTTCTCACAAGCTAATGGAACAATGTACTACCTTCCCAGCTAATAGAGTTGCATTTCAAAAGAGTCATTTTGGAGACATTAACTTATGGAAAAAATTGATATTGATGAAGAGACTTTCAGGCATTAAGCAGGCCTCTTTCCTAATATCTGAAGTCACTTAGAAAGCTGTTCTGTACTCTAATGTACTCAGCCATAGCATACAAGTCATCCTGGTAAAAGCTGGACTTTTCAACCTCTGGAACCCCAGAACTGTTTTAATTTGACTTGTCAAATTATAAAATGTCCATGGTGATCAGGAATTGTCAATTTTGAAAGAATCATTCACTTTCAGGAGGTGGATCAAGATGTTTGTCTTTAGCAGCTGGAAAACTGTTAAAATCTGAAACTGATGGATATTTCTTCTCTGAGCAAGTGCTAAAATACCACCAAGACACACATTTATGATGTGCTCAATTACATGCGACCTTAGGCGGCCATGAGGAAGTGTACTAAAGTACAGGATATTTTGTTGGCTACAAAATATTCAGAAATCTTAGAAAAGTTTTTGATCAGCCCAGGTTCAGAGCTATGTATGTATTACCATTAACAAAAAACCCCTCATATTCTAATGTCAGAGTGTATAATATACACAATCAACTGTAGAATTTTGAAAATCTCTGGCTATATACTCTAAATTATTGAGTATAGGATATACTTTGAGTCAAGTAACTGATAGTCAAAAAATATAGGTACAGAATCACAGAAGCTTGTTATTCTTGTTTTCAATATGAGTCTAAAAATCTTGCATAAATTATGCAAATATCACTACCTACCTTATTATATCACTGAATATGCATTAGGTGCCCTCTAAAGTAGAATGTTCATATGTCACATTTCAAATCTTTCAATTTTTATTAAAAGAACTTTCAGAGTTTCCTCAATAGTACTTGAAAGTAGATATTCCCCCAAACAGTTGGCCCTTCATATATGCAGGTTCAGTGTCCGTGGATACAGAAGGTCAACTGTACTACGCTATTCCTTTGATTGTGGTATCTGAAAGGGGTCCTATAACAAATCCCCTTGTGGATTGAGTTTACACAATACATCTGAATTCATGCTATATCCACTGATAAAAGGACTGAATTTTGATCTAATGTTTTCAGTATTGAAAGAAGCATTTTCATATATAAAATATTCTTATAAAGTAGCACTGCATCTCAGGGAAATTGTGAAGTCAGTGAGGCTTGCTTTTTGATCCTTATGTCCCATCAATACCTACTTTCTTGTCTGTTTATTTCCTGGACACCAACCTAAGCTGATTTTGAAGATACGCCACACACATTAGGCTGCTCATGTTGCTTTCCTCTTCAATCTCATGTTTCTATATACTTCCATGTCTCTTTCTCACATACGTATATGTATGTGTGTATACGTGTACGTGTGTGTATACACACACAATTAAATTAATCTCCAAAGGGCCACTGCCATCCTCCCACATCTCGCACATTTCCACCATCCATTAGCTTTTCCTGATGGCACGCTGGAAATACTGGAGATGAATTCCTATTTCTTCTTCCCATGGCATTGCAATAATCCAAGATGGCAAAGAGCTGCTCTGATTAACTATTACATACAAAGAGGAAAGCTAGAGGTACTTCCTAGAAGGAGGTAACAAAGAGCAAGTCTTTAATGAGTGTTAGCATGACTAGATGGAGTCACTAGCTTTGGCAAGTTTCTTTTCCTCCTTAAATTTGTTTTGCCATTGGTAACAATGAACCAAGAGGATACAAGATTGATTGAGATCAAAATGACTGAATTATGTGTGCTCTTACACATACACAGTGTGAGGAGAGAGACTGAAACATAGTGCACACTCAACAAATACCTGATGATTTGAATCTCATTGGAGGAGGCAGGACATAGGGAGTTAAAGGCTGGTATCCAGCATGGGGGAGGGGAAGCAAACCAGCAGGAAGGGAAGTGGGAGAACCAAGTCTTTGCAGGAAAGGTCTTGGTATCTGGACGTCAGTGGTTAGAATGAAAAGGCAGAGGGCACAAGTGAGTGCAAGAAGTTATGAGAACTTGGTCAGGGTAGAGCTGGAGCTCTACAGGTAGAGGTCTGTATATTGAATTATAAAGTGCTTTATGGGGAAGATGGATAAGGGAGGGAGGAGAAGATGAGATCCTAGATGAACAGCTGTGGGTGAATGAGATTGAAGAGGTAGTGACTTGAAAACTGGTGGGGTGGTATGTATCAGTGGTGTAAGAAATAGAGATAGAAATTGAAAATAGTTTTATTATCTGGGGAATTACAGGAAAAGAGGTAAGCACTGGCCATAGAACAATCTCAATGTCCAAATGTAGTCTCCATATTTCCCATTTTATGAGGTCTCTCTCCAGAAGCAGCTTGACTTTCTTTGTAGGAAAAAAAAAAAGAAGTTCCTTAACGGAAGATTAATACTATGGTACTTAAAATCCCTGAGGCTGAGCCCATGCTTAATGCTCTGTATACTGAAAAAGAAGCCATTTGAATATAGTGATAAGAATTGACTATTTATATGACTGAGAAATTAATCATCTAGGTTGCAACTTTGGGGCTCATATGAAAGCACAGGAGAGGCCATACAAATTTTAAGTAACAATGATTTTTATCTGAAGATTCATGTATGTAATCATTTTAAGAATCTTTTAGGGTGACAACAATACTGGGTTTTTTTTTTTTGACACACAGATTTTATGATTTAAGAGATGTATATGTATTAAAATTTAAGCTGAAATAAAATACTCTGTTGTGTATGTCACAGATGGCTCATTTTTGTCCATAAGAAATTTGGAGTCATCACGTGTTGTTTAATGCCTGAGGACTTTCCAAAATAGGCTTAGAGGAATCCATGATAGATAATCGCCGACTTTTAAAAGTTCAGAAAAAGTTGTTATGGTTTATTTGGAGACATCATATAGTTTACTAAAGGCTCCTGGGCTTGTTGACATCCCTGCCACTTTGTGAATGAGGCCTTTTTTATTCTCTCTTCATTTGTTTAGCTCTTTACCTAATTGATTTTCTGTGCTAATACACTAAAGGTCTGAAGAAGGCAGTGCCTCAGGTGTGACAGATGAAATAAGGTGCTTTTAGTCATTGCTTTTATCTTCCATGTCTAATGTGTTGGTTACAGCTGTGCAGTTTAACAGCAAAATCAATACATCATTTGCTGCAGGTACCTGAAAGAATTTGGAATCCCTTCAGTATTTTAACTATTAGATTTCTTCTGGAATTTTATTTATTTATGTATTACTTACTGACTCATTTATATGTTTTCTGATACTGAATGCTACCAGGTGAGGGACTTTTTTTTTTTTTTTTCCCATCTCTTGACTTCTTCAAAACATTGTCTTTTCCACTAGCTAGTTAAGTTACTTTTCTTTGGGTTTTGGAACATCTGCCAATCTAAATGAATCCTGTAAAGTGTAAAATAAATGTTTAAAAAATCTTTTCCATTTTGTCTAAATCATCGTTGCTCTTAAACATTTAGCATATGTTCTACTGAAAATGGAACCACTTTGTATTGTGCATGGAAGGCAGTATGTGTGGGGGCACTTGGGTAATTTCTCATGTAAATGGATGCTTTTATAGCCAGTTTTCCATTTTACATTGGTAATGACATAGTTTCAGCCTGCAACAGAAATAAGAAAAATCCACTTGATAAGAACATTTTTCCTTTTTAATATTCTCCTGTATACACACACACAAACACACACACACACACATATATATATATAAACCCAAGTCCTGGTTTAATAAGGACTTGTTTGAGGGGAAAAAAAAAAAAAAGGTCCCAAACATCAGGCTGTTCACAAAAATAACTCACAGTATCAACTTTATAAAACAAATCTTAAGATTATTACACTGTTTTTCTAGAGGATGTGTTTGACATGCCAACTCTCATTCACAAAAACACACTGTTACATTTATATATGTAATCTCCTTTGTTATTCTCCAACTGTCTGGTGCATGTTAGTTTTACCTTGAGTGTAAGCTTCCAAAGGGTGGGAAATGTGACCTATACTTCTCTCTCACCCTTTCAGACAGCACAGGCCCAGGATATGGAGTGAGGGCAGCTTATGCAGCTTTGAAATGCCAGGCAGAATTCATCAATCTGATTTTCTCATAGGAAGTTCTTAGAAAACTCTGTTGAATTTATTTTGTTTGTTTTTTTAAATGGAATTTTCTCTAACAGTTGAGTTTCTCCATATATGTTAATGCTTACATACAATTTATAAAAGTAGCTGTCTTATTCAATAATTTTATTCTCAAAATGGACTTATACTCTAAACATGAGTTTAAAAGATGACTTACATAAGCATACTTATTTCAAAGAAGGCACAGCTTTAGATGAACTAGATATAATATAGTGAAGCTTAAGAGAACACATTAATTCATCAACACTTATCATTCCATATTTTAGCATGTTATTTGTAATAAACCTAATTATTAAATCCATTATCTTAAATGTTAACATGTAGAAAGATCAGGGATTTAGAGGGTCTATTGCTCTTTTTTTTTTTATAAGTAAGGACAAATGGAAAATAAACTTTACTTATGAATTTATTTTAAATGTAATTTTTAGGATATGTCATAAGATGTATGCTGATCTCTTTGTTGGCCTACATTAGCATATACACAAAGGCCATGTTTGTTTATTACGATGACCCTGAAACAAAATGAGTCTTTGATTAATATTAGCTGAGTTTATAATAAGGTTACTATTAACTCAGTTTACATTACATTTATATAAATGCTTTTTAATTTATAATTATAAGTTTAAGTGTATAATATATAAATATGTAATTTCTCAGTTGACCAGAAAATTCAACTTTATAGGACATCCTAATTTTCAAGCATTCCTATTATATTATTTAAAAATACCTTTTCAAGTGTCATAAGTAGTATACATAATTATTAAAATAATTAAACAATTGATTTACTCTTAGAATTTAATGTTATTCCTCCTGGATCTCTAAAGAATTTGGGTAGGTGGGAAGGATAAATTCATACAGTTACACGTAAGTATATTTATATGCCTTAGTACATTTATATTAGCAATTACTTGTGGGTTTTTTTTCCTTCATGTGAAATGTCTGTATTAGTTAGTCAAAGGATTTTTCTAAGGTGGAGCAGCTTTCTTTTCCTGAACATCCTGAGCTAGCTGTCTGGACAGGTTCAGTTTTATTTGTAATTGTACAAACCTGTGCTTTTATTACTCCAACCTAAGCAAAGTAATAGAATGAAGTTGAATCGTGCAAAGGCTTTGGCTAGATAGTAAAACATTCCTCGTTCAAATTGTATAACTGTTTTCCTAAATTTTATTTTTGGTTACTTCTTAGTGAGTAGTTGATTTGGTTCAGTTAAGTGACTTAAGAAGTCATTCCCTGTGCCTGTAATCTTCATGGCTACATGTGTGTGACAATACTGGTGTTTGATGAAAGAATGGAACTAGATTCCACAAGAACCTGGTTGAAGGTGGCTGTTGAACTAAAATGACAGCACATCTGAATATGTGGTATGACTTAATCTTTAAAGTAGAAAACTGACTTAAAACTCTACATGTTTTAGCCAAATGTACCCATTTAGAGGCAGTACAAGCTTATTACAGAGATGCCATGTTAGCAAGCTTTAGACAGGACACAACTTATTTCTGGGCAGAAATAGATCTTCCCTTAAGGGGAAGATTTCTTTACATTGCTTAAATGTAATTATGTTGGTGTGAATCAAACAGCCTCAGGCTGTGTATGCATTTGCATTCCAATGGCATAATATTTTCATTGCTGTGCTCAAGCTGCTTTAATCTGCTTCATTGTTTAAATTGAGGAAGTAGCCAATTTTATGGTAAATTGATGTTTTGGCAATCTTGACAAAGATTGACTCATCAATCTTCTGGAAAATATGGCCAGGAAAAGTATTGACTTGATGTGATTGTTAGTCAAGAAAGTGGCAATAATCTCATGAGAAGCAGAAGTAAAAACATATAAAACCCTAATTATTTAGAGATAAAAAGGCTTAACAGGACATCTAAATTCTGTCTTCCTCTTTTGGGAAACACCTGAATAAGATATATATGTATTATGTGTCATCTTTTAGGATTAAATGACTAGCATTTATACAGCAACTACTAGGTAACTTGTATTCTTGAAGCAAAGTAGAAGATACAAAAATAAATAAGGCTTTGGTCAGTGTACACCAGGCATTTACAATCTATTGGTAGAGAGAGCCCTGTGCACAGATATTGAGAATATAAGCAATGAAAAGAGGAAATAAGGGACTGGATGGAAACCCAGACTGAAAAACAGGCTGCTCAGTGCCAGAGAAGCAGCTACTCAACTTCTTTCAGCAACATGTTTCTTCTAGTGCATTCTTCTGTGTTAGCCCAAAACAGTCACATTGCCTCTTTTTTTTCTCTGGATGTACCCATATTTATGATAACTCAACTTATAAGCCTCATCCTGGTCAAATTATATTTATCACCTACTAATATTATTGTAGCATTTCATAACATATTTAAACATGAAATTATTAATAGTTTAGAAATAAAGGCCTCCTATTTTTTATGATTTCCAAAAATCATCATCAGTAGAGTAAATGTAGAAGTGTGTTTTCAGTCATATTTCAATGTGGCATCTCTGTTACTGAAATCTATCTTTATTATTTAGCAAAGTGTAGTCCTACAGAGATATTTTTGGTGTTTTTTTCTGTTTAGCTACATAATATCAGGTGATATAGTGCAGAGGATGCATTCAGCATAGGATAGAGTGGCATGTTCTTAAAACCTTGATGGTTTGGGATGGACATAAGATGCAGAGTTTAACGTTAAATGAAATTGATAACTTTCAAGTATTTTTTTATATTGAGGCATAATTGACATAAGACATTATATTAGTTTCAAGTATACAACATAATAATTTAATATTTATATATATTGTGAAATGATCACTACCATAGTGGAGTTAATATCAGTCATCACTAGGTAATTTTTAATGTAGCAGATGTAGCAGGAAAGTCAGGTGCTCTTAATAGGACATTTTAAATATATGTATGAATTCCAGATCCTCTGTATTTCTACCAGGCAAGAGCAGCTCTGTATAACAAGAGCATGGATTCTTCCCCTACACCTATTACTGTAATATAAACAACAGAATTCACTGACCCTTTAAAGAAATAAATTATATGTAAAACCTCTGAAGGCAGGGCAGTTAATTGCTTTGCTAATTTGTTCATTCATTAATGAAAAATGTATACTGATTGCCTACTAGGTGCCAGGTAGCATATAAGGAAATGAAGGGCATAAAAAATGTGCCTTGGTCTCAATAAACTTGCTTTGAAAGAACAAGATGGATTCTGAGAAGCCAATGCGAACAGTGTATCTCTTTGTGAGGGTCCTTTGTAATCTCAATCCAAATCTAAGAACAGAAGGGTTTATGGGATTGTGCTTCAAGACTCTTCCAGGCCTGGCTTCACTCCCTAGGATATGTGTGCGGATCCTATTTCTGTGAAACTACTTTGGGTTACTACAGCAAGTTTGCTGAAGGAGAGTGGAAAAGACCAGTTGTAGCAAAACTCTAATTCTATAGGAATGAATTAGATAAATGCATATGTACTGATTTGATACTACCACTTATCTTACTCCCTGTCCTACACAACCCAATACAAATATAAAAAGCATGTTTTTTGGCACTCTTTTAAAATATAGCCCTTAAAGGTACATGACTTAAGGATATATTGACCTAAGAGATGATACTTAAAAAGGCAGTTAATAGAATTACTATAATCTTTAGGTACTAAGTTGAAAAAGGAAATGAATTCAGTTCTCTAGAGTCTTTGGGCATTCTAAATAGTCATAAATCATGTGGTTTCTAGACTGTCAAACAGTTAGCTCTGTCATTCAGAAACTACTCTCCTTTGCCAAAGTGCAGAAAGGAAAGATGTCTGCTATTTCTCATTTTAACTTATCCTGGCTGTAGTCAATCAGGTGGACTCTGTTTACTCCTAAAGTGTCCTGCTGAGATGATGTATTATATAATATTACATAAATGGTGAAGAAAAAAATTAAGGTTTTATTTTTCAAAAAAATGGGCAAGCCAAGCAAAAGTCTTATAGGAGCTCGGGGATAGTAGAGAATTTGTCCCCAGAAAATCTGTTCTCTAATTTATTTGTGCCTTTTCCCATGATAATCTCAATTTTGTGTTTCAGACACTATTCAACATACACTGTCTGGACACAGAGAGTAAAAGAAAAGTTAAAGGGTGAATTGGGGGAAGGGCGAGGTAAAATCTGGGGCTCATCTTTTCAATCATTCCCTTGTTATTCCTTTCCTCTATAGGAGTTTCTGTGAGTATTGCACTGTTTTCATGAATTTTGTTGTACCATTATTTGTGAGACTTCAATAAAATGGAAAGAATCATAATAGGAGGGCCACTTGCTTTAGTAGAATATTTCTGCAGTGAATGTTTATTGGTGAGCTTAAAATGTATACCATTACCAACCACTCATGTTAGGGTTCCCAGCAATAGGACTGCAAATTGATGCAGACATCTGAATGTTATCAAGGCACATAGTCATGCTGTAAGTGGCTTTTTTGTCTAGTTTTTCTCTATATTTCTGCTTACATAGGATGTAACTCTAAATTGCCTTTTCCATAATGCTGAAATCAGTTGATCTACAAAACTCATGCAATACTATTTCAGCAAGATCAATTGTGGGAAGCAATGGGGTCTACTTTAATCTACAAAAGGCAGCATTAATGCAGTCCTTTGTAATGCGAAAAGTCAAAGAAAATGAAAACCAACACTGTTTGGTTCTTTTTTTATATGCAAGCTGTCAAATCAGATAAAACGCTTGAATACCTGTTATTATAAAAGGAGAAGACTGACTAGGGAGTGAGGCTGAACCTCTTTAAGGAATTATGAAAAAAAAACTGAATAGGGTTCATGTGGAAATCATTTTCAAAATGAGTTGTGGTCCTTTTCCTTGTATTTTCTGTATTCCATACTACTTTGTTGCTTTATACATTTCACCTGTGGAAGTTAAAGCCCCTCCCCCATAGTTAGAATTGATGAAAATCTATAGTATGTCAAATGCTCGGCACACATCAAATGGCAAGTCTTAAAGAGTGATGAATGGTGAATTTTGCAGTTAGGTGTCTGGCACATGAGGGAAACACTTTATATTCCAGCAGTACTCCCAGTGACTTTTCTCCTGATTTAATCTGAATGTTTTTGACCTCTGGAATTTCAATGCAAACAAGATACGTTCATTCCACAATATTTGCTGGTCGTTAAGGCCAAAAAAAAAAAATTGTGTAAGTTAATGTTAAACCAAACAAAGTATAGGGTTTCTATGATAGGGCGTGTCAAGTATTATTTAAATTAATAGTTAGAGAATGATTAATGGTAGAAATGACATGGCCACATTTAACCTGAGGAAGTCCAAGTTGCCCTATGGCTGCTTAGGGACCATAGCTTTTCTCCATCTTTCCCTGAAGTGGATGGAGGTTCTATTATACTAATTCAAAGCATGCTCAGGAGAAAACTTGCACCATAAATTAATATTACCCATTCAAGAGTCATATTAGGCTCTTTCGACACTATGCATATCTAACCTAAAACTGAAAGTTCTAAGGTATTAAAATTGTCTGGAGTCTAAAAGATTAATACCACTTCTCTACAAATCTCTGCAAAAAGCAGGGTATATTTTATATATCAGGGATGTGTGGCTTATTATGTTGATGTCATCAACATTTTTTTTTTTTTTCAGTTGAACTGTGATTTGGTGAATTCCATCAAGACGCTGTGCTGTATTTGCTTTTCAAAACAGCTTTTTAGGCCTTAAGTCACATAACAACTGCAAATAATTGTGATACTTCAGTTCAAAGAAAGTATCATTTTAGCAATGGGTCAAGTGTGTCCTATGTGTACAGCCCCTAGAGCATTTTTTATTCTTTATGATGTAGTTCTGTAGAAGTATAATTCAGGTCATTACCTCTGGTGATTTCCAGGACAGAGAAGCACATTATATTAAGTTAGTAGTGGACAGATGAAAGCTTTTTCTACACAGCACAGCAAAGCTGTGAATTTGCAGTATCACTGATAAGTTCCAAATCACTTACGGGTTATTGCAGATTGTTTGCAAATGGCTACGTTCTAACTACCAAAGGAACATTTGAAACACTGTCATCCTTTCTGATGAGAATGTTGAGACTCTGTGTCAGCCAGAATACCTTTGTAGAAAGATACAATTTGTGTGTGCGTGTGCGTGTGTGTGTGTGTGTAGCCAAATCATTCATCTACTGTCAATGAAATAACCTATTTTATCTTAGACTAATTACTATGACCTATGATTTTTGTCCAATCTAAGACACACATGACCTCCATATTTTCACCTTACAAAGGTTAAACTTGCAGTCATAAAGCAGAGTTATCATCATCACCACCACCACCAAAATGGAAGGAAGCAAGGGATTTCCAATTCTAGCCATCAAGGAATAACAACTGCCATCAAGGAGTAACAATTTCAAGACTTATCTTCCTATTATAAACTTTTAGAATAGTAGGGAAAAACATATAAAAAGAATATTTGCAGACATTTAATAAGAGGAATCACAGAATTATTATCCTTGAAAAAAAGAGTTACAAATGAGGTATGCCATACATTTGCTACAGATTTCCTCCTGCTGAAATTTCCAGATCACAGTACAGGAAAAGGGACCTTCCAATGCAATAATAGAGACCCATAAATCTGTATAGATTACTAGTAATCTTTGACAATAACAATAACAATCAGCACAAAACTAGGGTAAAAACTGACAATACCAGTCAGAAAAAATTTTGAAGAACTAATAATCATCTGAATTCAGATCTGGAAATTATTTGAATTTTATCCAGCCAGGGAGGAAAAATATCTTTGACTGTATGAAGCTTTCAGTAAATCCTCAGAAGGTTTATGCCTCAGCAGTAGGGCTAAACTTGTACAAAAGTGTAAGTATTATACACCAATCGTATACAAACTAAAACAAAAACAAACAAAAAGCCTTAAAGCATCCAAACAAAAATTACTAAAATGAAAAAAAAAAAGTGAAAGAAATTCAGTCTGTTTAGACCTGGGAATATCAAAGATGGAAAATTACATTAAATAAGCTTTCATGAATAAGCTTAATATGTTCAATGATTTACTAGAAAAGATAAGAATGATGAGAAGAGAAATGAAAGATATGAAAACAAGAGAAATCAAAACATAAAAAATAAAATAGCTGAAATGGAAAAATTAGTAAATAGGAATAATTTAGACTAGACACTGCAGAAGAAGATTTCAGTGAACTGGAAATCTCAGTAATATAAACTATCCAAAAATACAGCAAAGAAAAATTTGCCAAAATAATAGATTCTCATTGGTTTATGGTAATATACTAAACAGTTTAGCATACAGGAATTGGTATGTTAGAATAAAGGTGTCTCAGAAAAAAATTTAAAAAATAAGTAACATAAAATTTGCAAAATTTGAAGTAAACTATAAACTCATATATCCAAGAAACTCAACATAACTCAATAAGGATTAATGGAAAATAAACAATTTTAATAAACAACATAACGAGTTATTGAAACACAGTGGTAAAAAGAAAATGAAAAGTAGCTCAAGAAAAAAGGTACATTACCTACAGAAAAATTAGGAAATTACAGACAAAAAAACCTCTCAATTTGGATTTCTATATTTACAGGAAATATCTGTCAGAAATTAATACAAAATAAAGATTTTTGAAGAAAAAGCAGAGCTTATTTTTCCCTCATAGTCTTACACTAAATTAAATACAAAAGGAAATCTTTAAGAAAAAAGAAAACGGTATAACTTAAAAACATATATTCATACAAAGGAAGACAAAGCACCAGAAATAATAAACATATAGATAACATTAAAATTTATAGTACTTTTTAATTTGTTAAAAGGCTATTTGATTACTGCAGGTTTTACAACATATGTGGAAGTAAACTGAATACAGTAGTAAAACAAAAGAAAGAAGGAAAGAAATGGGAGTATACTCTCATAAAAATTTACATATAATGTGAAAGAATGTAATATTTCATGATAGATTATGATAAGTTTAAACTTCACAGTCAATACTCCGGAGTTAATATCAGAAGAAAAAAAGAAAGCTAATAAGCCAACATTGGAGATAAACTTGAATGCTATATATTATTAGTTAAAAAGTAAAGACAAAAAGCTATAAGAACAAATTTAAAAATTAACCAGAAATCATATAGCAAAGTAATATATTTAAAGCTCATTTCATTGGTAACAAAAATAAATATAAATGGTCTAAACATTCTAATAAATAAACAGAGATATTAAAACTGGAAAAAAGAGCAAGAGCCACGTGTATACTATATATATTCAATTTAAATGTAAATACATAGAAAAAGTAGAATAGAAAATATACAGCATACAAAGAGAAATTAGAAAATCTGAAGTGATTATATTAATATGAGAGCAACTAGATTTCAAAATATATAGTATCAGATATAAATAGGGAAAATTCATTATAAATATCATAAAGAGAAAACTAAACAACAATAATAATAATATACAAATGCAAAATGAGTGTTCACCCAATAGCAGAGTTTGAAAGTCCATGAAAAAATTGACAGAGGTAAAAAGAAGAGACTACTTCATAATTATAGTTGGAGTATTTCAGCATTACACTATCATTAGTTAATACAACCAGTAAATAGGAAATTAGTAGAGATACAGAAGATATAATATTATTAACTAAATTGACCTAGTTAACATTTTAGAGCACCTCAACAAAGAACTATAAAATATACATTCTTTTCATGTGCACATTCACTAAGACTGACTATTTTCTGGTTTATAACACAAGTCTTTATAAATGTAAAAGGGCATGCAATACGAAATATGTAACAGCACTATAATGAAATGAAATAAAGAATTAATAAGAAAATACTCATATTTTCCAAGTATTTGGAAATTAAACATGTTTCAAAAATAAAAATCACAAAATACATTGGAAAATATCTAAATAATAAAAAAAAATTTTGGTTGCAATGAAAGCAGTCTGCAGAGTAAAATTAGTACATTTAAATGCTTTTATTAGAAAACAAAAAAGATCTCAAATCAATAATCTAACTTTCCAACTTTAGAAGGTATAAATAGAAGAGCAAATCAAACTCAAGGAGAAACAAGCAAATAATTGTTAAAAGAGTAGAAATCAATTAAATAGAAAACTTAGAAACACTGGATAAAAATAATTAGACCAAAATCAGTTACTTAGAAAATATTAATAAAGTCTCTACTAGACTGACAAAAAAAATAAAATTTAATACTAAATGCAAAATAAATAGATAAAAATAAAAATAAATGAATTGATTAAAAATAGAAAATACTATTTACCAAAATCAGGAATAAAAATGGGATCATCACTACAGAACCCTTAGACATAAGTGAATAATAAGTCAATATTGTAGATAATTTTATGCCAATGGATCTGATGCATTTGAAATGTTAGTAAAATAGACAAATACTTTGTAAGGCATACATTTTAAAAACTGATCTAGAAACCTAAAAACCCAAAAAGGCCCTGTATCAACTAAAATATATTAAGTAATGAATGAAAAATCTTCTCACCTTGGTAAAAAGTGACAAGCTGGTTCTAGAATTTATATGAAAATTCAAAGAAAGATACAAAAAGTTGGTGGACTTGTGCCTCTTGATTTCAAGCCTTTTTATAGAGCTTCAGTGATCAGGAGTGGCAGAAGAAAGAACATGTAGATCAACGGAGAAGAGAAAAGAATCCATGCTCATACTCACACATATATAAGTTTTGACAAGGTGCTGAGGAAATTAAGTTGGGAAAGGATAGTCTTTTGAACAAATGCTGCAGAAGCATTTGAATAGGAATGACATGACAGCTTTATTTTGATAACCCCAAACTGGAACCAATCCAAATGCTCATCAAGAGCTGACATGATAAACACACTGAAATTTATCTATAAGATGCAATACTATTCACTGATACAAAGAAACATATTTCTAACAGACATAATAGGAATGAATCTCAAAAACATGCTCAGTGAAAGAAGCCAAACAAGAGAACATAGCAGATGATCCTGTTTTTATAAAACTCTAGAAAAGATAAATTGAATATGTAATGACAGAAAAAAAAAAACAAACCAGTGGTTGCTTAGGTCAAATTCTTACAAGAAGATTGTCTTGGGAGTGATAAAAGAGAACCTTTTTGGGGGAGGTATTTCTTTTAGATCTTGATTGCAGTGATGGCTATGTGGATATACACCTTTATAAAAACTTATTTAGCTTAAAATATGTTTATTTTACTAAATCACATGCAAATTATTGATTTAAATACAGGGCGGGGGAAAGGCAACAAAGCATATGTAAGAAAATTGACTTGTTTCTTTCTAAAGTGTCAATAACTCAGAAGAGACAGGGTTTAGCCCTCAGACAGAGTTAAATAGTATATGAGGGCAATTCTAAGGCCTCTGCAGAACAGAACCATCTCCTCAGTAGTTTTCTGTTACATTGCCCTCTCTCATAATTGAAACGAACTGTACAGAATAGCATGACAGGCACCATTTCTCAAGATTAAGTCCAAGTTGCAGTGGAGGTCTCTCCAGTAGAGCAAGGTTGAAATGAATATATAGTACTAGGAAGGTGGGTCATTAACATAACCCCTTACTAGTATGTTTACCAGACAAGAGGTTTTCCAGGGTAGGAAAAGCTTTAAGAGAAAGGTAGGTAAGCTTTAAGAGAAACAAGGAAAGCAGAGAGCAATGAGACCTATATAGATGGAACAAGGCATGTATAAAGTTGAATGTAGGAAGAAAACTTGCCCTTGGTTGGTGGTTTAGAAGCCTTTGGGTGTGGGAAGGAAGGCCAAAGGGGTCTTGATGAAAGTGAATGTTCTGGATCTTGTTTTTGTTTTGTTATGTGTTGTGTATCCAGATCGAGATTAGTGTGTTGTGCATAAGAAGCACTTGACATGATGTGGAATGAGTAAATAGATTTGTGGAATGAGTAAACAAATTAACTGATAAAGGTGAGTGGTTACTGAAAAAGAGTACCTAATGCAATGAAAATTAAATTTGTTGAATATTCAAACTCCTTGTGCAGTGTTGGGCATGTGTGCTACTCAATACTTTAATATTTCATAATTTTGGCTAAAATTATTTCTGTAACAACTGAATTCTAGAATCACCAATGAATATCAGGAAATATTTTTCAAAGAAGAGGAATATGTAAGGTTAATTAAAGCAGGACAGTTATAAGAAAGTTACTTTAACTATGTTTAAGATTGTCCATTTTCCATTTGTTCACATTATACTCAAGTGCTTTAGGGGAAAAACTACTTTGACCCGAGTTCAGATCTAAGACTTAAGTTAAAAATTGTTCAGCATTAATTACAATGATAGAAAAGAGGAAAAGTTAGACTATGTACTTGTGATTTAGTCACTCAACTATATTATGAATAAAAGGAGATTATTAAAGCATCTTGATGAAAAAGAAAAGTGTCTTTCATAGGAATACCGCTCTTCAACACAGTAAGCCGTACCTCTGTTCCAGGCCCCTGGCTTCACTGGGCTCCTGTGCTCAGGTATGCCTTCCTCAAAATTTTCTTAGTTTCTTTTGGATGTCCTGGATCTGCCAGGGTAGACACCAGTGTATGAGCAGGATGTCCCATGTTCTAACTGGAACCCTTCAGGGTGCTTTGTGAACCTCTACCATATCCCACTCACTTTGCCTGTGGACTCAACCAGATGCCCCGAGAAGCCCTTGAACTCAAGATGGGGTTGTTCTGAGCCCCTGTGGTTGGGATGGTCTAGGAGTATGGCTTAAGGAGAAGACTGCTCCTGTCCTCCAGTGTATGCTTCTTTCCAAGCATTGGGCCTCAAAATTGGGCCTCAGGAATGAGGCTGACATGCTGATTGGGAGATTTAAACTGTTCATATAGAGGGGCTTTGCTTAAGAGTATTTTTCTATCTCTTTTCTAGCCTGACAGAAGAAAGATAAAGAATAAAATAATAAAAACATAAAGTGACAATATCTAAAAGGAGATCTATTAGTGAAATAGGAGTAGTGTTATTATAAACATGCCATGCTATAAATGTAATTCCACTAAGATATTGTTATCTGATGAGACAACATGCCTTGCCTAAATTATTCCAGTGCTTTTAAGTAGTCTCTCACTTATTCGATATGTAATAAATATCTGTAACATAAATGGAACTTCTAATTTATTGAATCCTCACATTAACAGTGCATTACATCTGTAAGAAGAATTAAGTATTTAAGACATTTGTGAAACATAACAAGGCAAGAAGGAAGGCTTTTGTATTCCCCAAGGCACTACTAGTGGCACTTCACAGGACTGAGAATTGACAATGTACTCTTTAAAATAAGCCAATCAGGATTTTTCAATTTTGAATGCTTCAGTATATAAATAGCATTTTCAAAATAATATATGGAACAGGAAGTCAAAGAGAATGTGTCTTCTCTAAGAAGAGGATCCAATCCTTGAAATGTTTTCTTCTTGAAATCTTCTATAAAGAAAGTCCTAAGCAATATTTAGACTATGCATTATATAGAAATAGATAGATATATATAACAACTATATATGTATATATTCTATCTATCTATCTACCCATTTTTAAGTTGCTTTTACATTTTAGAAGTATAATACTTAATCTCTGAGAATTCTTAGATAAAACGTTGCCTTGGCTATGTTCTGGGCCTAGAATCAGATGAAACTCTAATTCATTTTTGTGTGTGTATATGTTATCAATGACTGGGCGAAGTACACTTTGTATGGTTGGATAGTCTCTAGTGTCCATCTTTTTGATGAAAAGAATTATTGAAACTCAAAATTCAAAATATGGAAAAAATAGTAAGTTTGGGGATCTTGGCTTTCAAATTGTTTTGCTGCTGATAAAATATGGCATTTATCTAGAGAATGTGAGTATCTAGTTCTGTCTGGCACTAGAAACAGTTAGTATGGGGACATATTTAATTGGGTACAGTAGATTCTGGATTCTTTTAAAAAAGTAGTTCTACTATTTATCATAATATATATTGAATTTAAAACATCTTTTAAAAGTTGTTTCTCTTAGTATGTCTCTCTTTTCTAGGAGATAACAGTCTCTGAGACCTTCCAGAGAAAATATAATCTAATGTTAGGCCTTGTGGGCTTAGGTATATGTGACAATGTGTTAGGCAGACTTAAATTCCAAGTTCATTAAAAAAATTACCTGAAAATGCACAAATTATATAGGATGGCCTCTCCAAGTAATAACCCTTATTTTTAGAAAATGTGAATGGTTATAAACAAAGCAAGCTATATTAAAGTGATTTTTCTAAGGATAGAGAAAAATGACATGTTCTCAAGCTTTGAAGAGTCAATTATGAATATTTTTAATATATCAAGTTGAAGTATTTGGAATTTAATAGTCTCTCTTCTGTTTATTAGCAACTTTAGTTGAAACTGTTTCCAGGATGAAGGATATTGAGACTGAGGTTGATAATTTAAACTGGCAATTCCATATTAACATCTGCCTACTAGCTAAATTCCACCATCAGAATGATTCCCTGTCATACCTGCAATAAGTAATAGAATTCTTAGGGAAGAGATTGATTAAATTGGGTCCCTTTTTCTCTAACCACCACCATCAATCGCTTCCATGCACTTTGTGCATTTTTAATTTTTATTACAATTTTACGCTTTTTAAATGGAGCTTCTGCCTAAGAAAAGTTAGCTCCTGGGATCTCTCCTGGTTATCTCATTTGCCTCTCTCTCTGAAATTGTGCATGAAACATGCTCCAAAACACCCCCACTGAGACATACGAATTACCTGTCTACTTGTGGCTAGGAAAACTCAGAGGGAAATGTGCAATGAAGCTAAAAACTCATGTTGTTGCCAAAAGCAAAAATTGGACAAATAGCAGAAATCTAGTAGTTTATTACATGAAAATTCCTATTCGAGTATGAATTTCATTAAACTAAATGAAACAATCTTTTCTGTTTCTATAATGTTGTTGCTATAAGGTTATGCATTTAACATAGATAAATATTTAATTAGTGCTTTTTCTTTTTAAAGTTTCTATGCCTGATAGTGAAACATTTCTTCAGAAGGTGAGGATACTTGTTCTAATCAGACAATGAAGATAAAACCACTCCTGCAAATTCAACTGATCTCCTACAAAGCATGTTTATTATACAGACATATTCAATAAATACACAGATGGTTTTTAAACTCTGCTTACTGCTTCTGTACTATCGTTCTTTTGATAGTTTGCTACTAATTTCCATATGTTCTCTTCTTTCTTATTCCAAAGATGATCTTCAGGGTCTAGTCAACAAAACCTCTTGAGGGGGAAAAAAAAAAACAAAACTCCTTTCTCTCTCTTGCTTGTTTTGTAAAGGAATAAAATCCTCTTCTCAAAATATGTCTAAAGATTGTATCCCTATTTTTAAAGTCAAGATGAGATCAAACTTGTAGAATATGAGTTAGTAGTTTCCAAACTGGGAGGCAAAAGGTGATATTTCAAGTTTAGAAGAAGTAACAGAACTTATTTTCATATTTGTATTTCATTATTTTTTAATTTCTCTTTTTGTGTACATTGTATAATATCCCTGCAATCTATAATACTATT
Organism: Camelus dromedarius; assembly: GCF_036321535.1. Lineage (NCBI taxonomy): Eukaryota > Metazoa > Chordata > Mammalia > Artiodactyla > Camelidae > Camelus > Camelus dromedarius. The sequence continues at coordinate 55,494,995 of NC_087441.1, forward strand.
GTGTATTTCATACCATTATCCTAGAAGGACGTATAGAAGCAATAATACATGAAAGTGCTTAGGGGCATGCCTCTGGAAGCTGAGCACTTAGGTCCACATCCTCCCTTCATTACCTACTAAGCAAGGCACTTTGGCAAAATTATTTCTCCATGCCTTATCTTTAAAGAAAGAAATAAAAAGAAAATTTTATCTGCTTCATGTGTGATGTGATGAGTAAATGAGTTAACATTTACAAAGCACAGCTGACCTTTGAACAATATAAGTTTGAACTGTATGTGGATGTTTTTTCAATGAACACATACTACAGTACTACCCCGATATACAGTTGGTTGGATACAGAAATGCAGAACCACAGATACAGAAGGCCAACTGTAAAGTTATAGATGGACTTTCCATTGCACAAGGGGTCAGCATCCCTAACAACCCATGCTGTTCAAGGGTCAACTGTATACAGACTACTATATGGCATGTTTAGCTCATTAAAATATTATTGAAAAATTGTGAATCAATAAACAGATATATTGAGAATGCATACATCTAGAAACTTGTTAAGATAGTACATGATCAAGATTTAGAATTCATTTAAATACGTACATTTTTACTTTAGGGACAGAGATACTGTGAGAATAGGTTTTAAAAGCAATCATCATTTTATAAACGAGTGGAGAAGTAAACCTAAAATGTAATGTATAAAAAGGTCCCCTGATGAAAATGCTCTCCATGCTGAAGCTGTCATAACAAGAAGCATTTTAACCCCTGAGTAGGCCTAGGGTTATTTCTGATTCTGCCAATCCTTCCTTGTTTGATCTTGGACAAAATTAGTTCTGCGACCTGAAAACCACTTTTCTTATCTAATGAACTTTAATAGCAGTATTATTTCATAGGATTGTTGTAAAGATTAAGCATTGTATTACATGTAGGGTTCTGGATGTACTGCTTGCCACATAATTGATGTTGTAAAAAGAACCAGTTTTGTTCCCTATTTCTCCTGCTACACTGCCTTCAATTCCCATAGTCCTCAGATAACAGGAATTTTTATTGGTGAAAATCATGTTGGAATATCTTACTGTGAATTATTTATTAGCTAATCGATTCATCTAAAGCATCCTGAGGCCAAAGAATGAGTAAGTTAATGAGGTTACGAAGCAGAATCAAGAAGAAAGTGTAGGAGTTTCTTGTGGGCATGCTTAGACATGTCAGGACCTCCACAGACTAAGCTATGACTCACTCCTATCCATAATTCATGTTATGTTGTCCATGAGACTAATAGGTTGACATGTTCCCTCAGCTCAACTGTGACACCAACCATGCTATTGAGGCCTATTTCCAACTTCTAACTGTGAACTGAGCAGGTCGAAATGCTGTCTTCCATTCCTAGGCAAACTAGATTTGGTCCTTCAAGGTGTTAACTGTGGGCTATTCCCGTACACTTGATGGCTTTAGAAATCTCTGGACCAGGGTCAGGAACTAGTCCTTCTATTAGAATATCCCCTTGCCTTAAGGAACAGATGCCCATATCAAGCTCTCCTAAGAGAAAATAGACCCTAGACTTAGGCACCTAGAAGTCATAGAACTGTCACTTTCTCTAGTGTCTTCTGAAGATAAAGACAGAAAATATGAGTTGGTTCCTTTTGAAGCAGACTGGTCATCATATACCAAATCTGAGTCCTTTCTTAGAACACAGAGTATTAGAATTTAATTACTTTCTTCTCAGCCATGTGCTGTCAACCATAGTCTCTGTGTTACTCAGCAATCTGGATGAGTATCTATCATCTCTCTCTCTCTCTCAAAGATATGTATTATATATATCATATCTATGGATATCATATATATTTGTATATATATATGCAAACAGAGATCCACATACATACATACATAATCAGTTTAATATGAAATTTATGTCATTAAGGAGCAACATAAGGGACAAAGGACAAAGAAAAATAGGAAAATATGGAAGGGTGAAGAAATAAACTTCCTTCTTAAAACATTTTTCCTGAGGTTGAATCAAGACAGTGGAGTAGGAGCTCATGGTGATCATCTCCTCCTACAAACACATCAAAAAACATCTATATGTGGAACAATTCACATCAAAAACTAACTGGAAAGTGGCAGAAATCCTATACAACCAAAGCCACAAGAAAGATTTCCAAGTAAGTGGGTTGGATAGGAAAAAGGCATAAAGTTGGGACCCCCAGCCCTGGGAGGAATTTGAAAGAAAGAGAACCTACAAGGGTGGACCCTTGCCCTGGGGAGTGAGCAGGTCAAGCTGAAGACTGTGCCTCCCAGTCCTGGGGTCCTACTCAGAGGAGAGAGGCCCCCTTGGCTGCTGGGAGAACTACTGGGACCGATAGAAATTCTGGGGAATCCTAGACTATACTAGCAAAGAGTGTGCAAGAGCTGTCTTGTCAACAATCTGGATAGAAGGAGTGTTGCACTGGTGGCTGCTACCTCACCACACTCCCCAGTCCCAGTGCGGAAACACACTTGCCCAACCTCTCCACACCAAAGCTTGGTGCAAGATCTGAACCAGCCAGACTCCATCTAGTTATGCAGAGACAGCTTCGGGGGGTGGGGGGGTTGGGGTGTAGCTCAGGTTGGGTGGCACCAAGAACCAACTTGCCTCAGTCCCCAGTCCCGCTCCCATCCCTACTCCCAGATGAACTAATACTCTGGTCTTACTTTCTCCACATCACAGCTTGGGGCGAGGCCTGGGCCAAGCAGGGCCTTGGAGAAGACTCAGTCTAGCTACTCAAGGACAGCCTGGGGGGCCTGGGGTGGGATCTCCATGGGGAAATGGGGACCCACTGTCAGCATGTACTCCAGTGGCACCACAGGAAACTCTGTAACCTGCACACTCTGGTCTGTCTTCTAGATATCAGGCACCAAAGCCCAGCCCACTCCATGCCACAGTTTTGTGCAGGATCTGGGGCAGATAGACATGACAGGAGAAAGTGACAATAATACAATAATAGTAGGGAACTTTTACACCCCACTGACATCAATGGGCAGATCATCCTGACACAATATTAATAACAGAAGTCCTAAATGACACAAAATACCAGCTGGACTTAATTGATATCTACAGGACATAATATCCAAAAAAGGCAAAATACATATTCTTTTCAAGGGTACATGGAACTTTCTCTAGGGTAGACCACATATTTCAACCCATTTAAGAGAGAAATTCTTTCAAGCATCTTTTCTGACCATAATCGTATGAGACTAAAAATCAACTACAGAAAGATAAACAGGAAAAGAAGAAACTTATGGAAACTAAACAACATACTAATACCACTAAAAAACCAATGGGTCAATGATGAAATAAAGGAGGAAATCAGAAAATACCTTGAGACAAATGAAAATGAAAACACAACCTTACAAAATCAATGGGAAGCAGGAAAAGCAGTTCTAAGAGTGAAGAAGTTCATAGCAACATATACATCCTAACCTACCACGTAAAAGAATTAGAAAAAGAAAAACAAAACCCAAAGTCAGAAGAAAGAGGGAAATAACAAAAATTAGAAAATAAACAAAACAGAGATAAAACAAATGGAAAAAAAAAAAGTAATAACACCAAGAGCTGGGTTTTTGAAAAGATAAACAAAACTGACACACCTCAAGCCAGGCTTACCAAGAAGAAAAGAGGACTCAAATAAACAAAATAAGAAGTGAAAGAGGAAAGATATCAAGCAATGCCACAGAAATATAAAGCATCATAACAGAATACTATGAAAAATGATATGCAAACAAATTGGACAATCTAGGAGAAATGGACAAATTTATAGGAACATACAGCCTAGTTGGACTGAGTCAAAAAGAAACAATTTGATCAATCACTAGAAGAAAAATAGAATCTGTAATTAAAAACAAACAAACAAACAAAAAATCTTCTTGTAAAGAAAAATCTAAGACCAGACAGCTTCACTGGGGAATTTTACAAACACATAAAGAAGGTATACCTACCCTTCTTAAACTATTCAAAAAATTGAAGAGAAGGGAATAATCTCAAATTGATTTTATGAAGTCACCATCACCTTGATACCAAAACCAGACAATAACACCACTAAAAAAAAATTACAGATCAATATCTTTGATAAATATAGATGGAAAAGCCCTCAATTAAATATTAGTGAACCAAATCCAACAACACATAAAAAGGATCATACATCACAATCAAGTCAGATTCATTCCAGGATCATAATTTTGGTTCAACATATGGAAATCAATCAATGTGATATACCACATTCACATAAGGAAAGACAAAAACCACACAATAATCTCAACAGATGCAGAAAAGCATTTGACAAAACACAACCTCCATTCATGATACAAACTCTCATCAAAGTGGGTATAGAGGTAATATATTATCTCAACATAATAAAGGCCATTTATGACAAACCCACAGCCACAGCAAAGTACTTAACAGTGGGAATCTGAAAGCCTTCCTGCTAAATTCAAGAACAAGACAAGGGTAACCCACTCTCATTGCTTTTATTTAATACAGTATTGGAAGACTTAGCCATAGCAATCAAACAGAAATAAAAGGTATCCAAAGTGGAAAAGAGGAAAAAATGTCACTATTTGCAGATATGATACTCTATATAGAATACTTGAAGGTCTCCACACATCAACTATTAGAACTAATAAATGACATCCACAAGGTAGCAGGATACAATGTTAACATGCAGAAATTGGTTGCTTGTCTATACATGAACAATGAAATACCAGAAAGAGAAGGTTAAAAAAAAAATCTCATGTAAAATCACATCAAAAAACCCAAAAAAACCCAAAAAACACCTAGAAATAAACATAATCAAGGAAGTGAAAGGCCTATATGTTGAAAATTAAAAAATACTGACAAAGGAAATTGAAGATTATACAAAGAAATGGAAAAACATCCCATTTTCTTAGATTGGAAGAATTGATATTGCTAAAATGACCATATTATCCAAAGCAATCTACATATTAAATACAATCCCTATCAAAATATCCATTTTTCCACCAAACTAGAACAAATAATCCTAAAATTTATATGGAGCCACACAAGACCTAGAATTGCCAGAGCAACCCTAAGAATAAAGAACAACTGGAGTTATAACTTTTCTAGACTTCAAAGTATACTACAAAGCTACAGTAATCAAACAGTATGGTATTGGTACAAAGATAGACATACAGATCAATGGAAAAGAATTTAGAGACCAGAAATAAATCACACAACCACAATAAACACAACTAGAACCAATTAATCTATGAAGAGGAGGCAAGAATAGTCAGTGGAGAAAAGACAGTCTCTTCATTAAGTGGTAATGGGAAAGCTGGACAGCTACATATAAAACAATGAAATTAGAACATTCCCTCACATCTATACAAAAGTAAACTCAAATGGTTTAAAGATCTAAATTTAAGATATGGCACTATAAAATCCTAGAAGTGCACATATGCAGAACGCTCTTTGACATAAATGTCTGGAGCATTTACTTACATCTGTCTCCTAAGGCAAAAGAAATAAAGGCAAAACAAATGTGATCAAATCAAACTTAAAGGCTTTTGCACAGCAAAGGAAACCATCAACAAAACGAAAAGACAACCCATAGAATGGGAGAAAATATTTGCAAATTATCTGACCAACAAGGGGTTAATATTCAAAATACACAAATAGCTCATACAAGTCAATATTGAAAAAAAAACAAACAACCCAATCAAAAAATGGTCAGAAAAGCTAATTAGACATTTTTTCAAAGAAGACATAGAGATAGCCAACAGGCACAAGAAAGATGTTCAACATCTTTAAACATCAGGAAATCAAAACCCAAATGAGATATCACCTCACACCTGTCAGAATGACTATTTTCAAAAATCTAGAATAATAAATGCTGGAGAGGATGTGGAAAAAATGGAAGCCTCTTACATTATTGGTGGGAATATAAATTGGTGCATGAATGAAATGAAAAATGAAAAACAGTATGATGATTCCTTAACTAACTAAAACAGAACAGCTGCATGACTCAGTAATTCCATTCCTGGGGCTATATCTGAAAAAAGCAACTCTAATTTGAAAGATACATGCACCCCAATGTTCACAGCAGCACTATTTACAACAGCCAAGGCATGGAAGCAATCTAAGTATCCATCAAGTGATGAATGGATTAAAGAAATAATACATATATATATATATATATATATATATATATATATATATATATGCAGTGGAATATTATTCAGCCATAAAAAATAATGAAATATTGCCATTTGCAGCAGCATGGATGGACCTTGAGAATATTATGCTTAGTTAAGTAAGTCAGACAGAAAGACAAATACTAAATGATATCACTTATATGTGGAATCTAAAAAAATAATATAAATGAATCTAGATACAAAACACAACAGAATAACAGATATAGAAAACAAACTTATGGTTACCAAATGAGAGAAGTTTAGGGTTAAATGAGTATGGGATTAACAACTAGAAACTTCTATATGTAAAATAGATAAGCAAGAAACATTTACTATACAGCACAGGGAATTATATCCAACATTTATAATGTAATACAGTTTGCAAAGAAGTAGTCACTAGAATAACTATCTTGTACACCTGAAACAAACACAATATTGTAAATCCACTGTACTTTAATAAAAAATTATTTTCCTACACTTGGCCATTAGTATGCCAAAGAACTCAATATCATCAAATTATTCATTTCTATAGAGATATTTATTTTGGCAAAGAGATTGATGCAGAAATTCAACAATTGATGGGTTCCAATTTGGGCATGATGGGTCTGAGATGCCTGTGTGCATCTAGCTGGCAATGTGCAGTCAACAGCTAGGTCTGTGCATCTCAGTTCATGGGAACATTTGCAACTGTCATCAATACACAGGTCAACAGTGAAGCATTAAGCAGGAATGGGATCACTAAAAGAGTGTGTGTGTGAAGTGAGGAAAGGCACACCAACATTCAAAGAATTGCATAGATAAAAAGGGAGTCTGAAGAGAAGCCTCAAGGTGACTAACAATTATGAGCTATCACAGAAACAGAATTTTTAGTAAGCAGGAGTAAATACCAGAGACCAGATCTCCAGAGAAAACCTGAGTGTACAGAATATGATGAAACAAGTACTAGGGGATAATTTTCAACTTGTTAAAACAGAGTTTCAAAAAAGTAACATTGATAGAAGCTATAAATTAATGAGTTAAGAGTAAGAGAAGTCAAAATGTAGATAGAGACCGACATGGATAAAAGTTGTTTATTCCATTTGAGGACTTAAGAGCTTTGTAAGGCATTATTGCACAATCAATCAAGACTTTATAGAAATATGCTTAAACAGTAAACATATGTCTTCCATCTTTAGTCCTAAGTTCCCTTATTTCCTATATGTTCAAACTGAATCCTCAGTTTCTAATCAATGCATTATCTATTAGATAAAGAAAGCAGTCCAGCAGTTTTAGGTAATGTGATTAGAAATATTGAGAAAAATGTAGTATGATTATTGTAAAGAAAAAGCCTACTAGTCACATATCACTTGATACATGATTAAGAATGTACCTGATATTCAAGATAAGTGATGAGCTGATTCTGGGAGAAATGTGTTTTTAAAATCAAACTATCATACTTATTGAGGGATGAGATTATGGATGGATGAAGTGAGGAGTATTCTGATGAACAGAGTTTTATTTGGGATAAACCAAGAGTATATTCTACTTATAATCTCTTTTCAAATCTATGTTAGTAAGGTATAGTCTATATTTTAGAGATTCAATATCCTTTAGAAAGGACTTATTTAAACAAATGTCTAAATACACATGTCTATGAGTGAGAGTAAAAAATTAACTCTCACTATTGCTCATTTAAAATTCAGGTTAAAGTGTCAGTAAACTGAGAACATGAAAGAATAGTCAAAGGGGGAAAGAAGGCTTTAAACAGCAATGCTTGCAAAATGGACAGAAAAAGACACTGAAAAGTAAGTGGTGACATAAAGAGATGTGATTGCCTGCCTATGCTAAGCAGAAAAGTACTTGCTCATATTTGCTACCCAAATTTTAAGCCTATGAGGATTTAGTCAACAGGACATAGTTAGCACTGTAATTGGAAGTGTATTAGTAGCAAAGAGGAGTGGCCCTTAACACAACAGTTTCTTTCTGGATTAGGTAATTGCTGAGCAAAGTTTTAAAAGGATTACATTGACAAAGATATAAAGAAACAATATAACAAGTAGCAGACTCATAATACCATTTTAAGCATCTATTGATTCCAAAAGAAAATGCACACACTCATTCAATTGTCCATCAACAGCAGTCATGAGTAGATAAATACATGCAAGAGACGGAGATGGTGCTATACTCAAAGATTCAATTTCACATACAGTCAGGATTGTTTTCCTCTTATTCTTCCTTCCTTGAATATTTTTATATTATTTATGTCATTACCTCATTTTCTTTCCTGATAGTCTCAGTATGTGCTGCTTCATCACCTGCCCCAAGACAGGTAATCTGTAAGTCTTTGTATCTATAAATGGTTTCACCAACTCAAGGAGGAAGGGCTATTACTCCTTTGCTTGTATGACTGTGTACTTGTCATCAATTCAGATATTCAGTTCCTCGAACAGATGGTGAATGGTCCTTCCAGAGACCCTGGGATTTGGCTGGTTTTCCAAACACTGCTTTGGTTAGTCAAGAACTTATTTATGATTTCACACATTAAATTTTATGCTTATTAAAAACCCCTCTAGTGCTTATACTATATCCATTCCTTAAGTTACAGATATCTTGGCCTCAATCAATAGCATACACCTATACAATACAGTCCTGTTAAAAACGTAAGTAAATCTGGCAAAAAATTGACCACTCTTCTATAAGACTTACTTCTTAACATTTAGATCCCACAGCATCAAGGAAACTCCTTTTTGGAAATTAGGAAAGTTTCAAGGAATACTGTTATTCCCAGTCCACACTGAGACTCCAGATACTTTAATTTAGTCATTTATCTGATATTGATTAGTAGTTATGCATATACTTAAATTATTCTACTAATGAGAGAGAAACTCCCTGAAAGCATTCTCATTTTCATTTTATTTTCATTTTATTTCATTCTCATTTCTCATTCTCATTTTTTTTTAATATTTACCATATTTGTTACTTCAGGGTCATTTACAAATTTTGAATTAATAATATATGGTAGGATTTTCAGAGTTCATTCTTATGTGGAATGATTTTTAACATAGCAGTATCACCAAAAAGTCATCTCCTCTTTATTATGAATAATTCACATATGTCTCATTATTTGGAATATGGTTAAAAAAGAAAACCTATCTCAGAACCAATATATACTTAAGCAAAGGCTGCATTCATAATCACAGGCCCTCTAAATATCTGATATGTAAAAAAGGAACTAGTTCAAAACGTCAGTATTTTACATGAGATTTTATATAATGATGGGAAAATTCCAATTCCAAAAGCACTTTTCATGGAAAATCGGTGTGGATATAACAGAGAGCGAAGTCTCTGTGAAGGAATTCATGATGCAAACTTTAGAAATTCCCCAGCAGTAAATCACTGGAACTGAATGAGTGCTTTACGATGAGGTGTGGAGGAAATATAGTGTGAAATAGCAGAGATATTGACAAGGATATACCTCAAAAGCAATAAGCACTTGATGATTGGAAAGTTTCCCATGCTCAAAAAAAGTGTCGTGAAATCTGAGCTTAAACTAAGAAGTGCAGTAAATAATATAGCAAATAGATGATTTATTTCAAATAATATAATTGTAACATACTTAATGGATAACTGTTTTAAAGTTTAAAACTGAGATTACTATCCTTTTCCCAATTAAAGAGCTTGTATTACATTTCCCACATGAAACTCATGATTTAAAACTTCTTAATCTCCTAATTGAATATATTCAGTTACTTCTAAGTTTGTCAATATCTTGGAATAATGCAAACCAAACAATCAAATATTTTCATCAGCATTAAAAAGTGTTTACACAACAAAAAGCAAAACAAATAATTTAAAAAACCTTAAAATGCAAGATACTATAGCTTTTAAATATTTTTCTTTCAGGCTTCTTTAAATTTTTTTAGCAACTTCTGTATCCTCATTTCTATCAATATTTCACAGTCCTTTAAGTATCTGAATATCTCTTATGGAAAACAATTTACTAAGACACTTAATTTTTTATGATTGTATCATAATCTTTTGAACAATCTAAAAATCCTCCCAATGAAGAAAAAAATGGAATCATAGTCAATATCCTTTTTCTAATGTTTTTGAAAACTGATTTTAAAACTTCCTTTTTTCCCAATGCAATTTTGAAGTTAATTCCTGCCTGGCTGAGCAATTGAAGACCCTAGTGGACACAGAACTACCTCAGATGATCTGACCAGCACTCCTTCTGTGGGATTCAGGCTGCTGAGTCACTAGGAATGGACACCTGTTCTCATTAATTTACTTACAGGTTCCACTACCACAAGCAATGTATTACATTACAGTGCTTTCCATATAATAATTTATATGGTGTCAAGATTTATATCAGAACAACTCCAAGAAGTAAAAAGAGCAGTTATTGTCCTCATTTTACTCTCAAAGAAACTGGGACTTAATGAAGTTTTCTAAATTTATTCTTTAAACCATATGATCAGGAAAAGGAAAAAAAAAAAAAGACCCTCTTATTCCTCATTAAGTTTCCTGTGTATACCACAGAAATGAATCTGTATGTTCCTCTGCTTCAATGGTGCAAATTTTCATGCTGGCTGACTGGGTTAAAGAAGTGGTCTAAGGCTATGAAACAACTGTGGTTTTTCCCTGTGAAGCTATAATTGATGTGCTTGGTGGCTGCACCTTTGTACTGACCTCATTATTACCATTTTCAACAAGGTATACTAATGAACTCTAATGAAATTAGTGCGTTTTTTTTTTTGTTGAGATAGAGAGTAGAAAAAAAAAAGATCAAAAATGTGAGTAGATGTTTAAAAAAATTCTAGGATAAATTTAGTATATCAGAGCTGGAGCAGCATCAGATTCCCATATTGTGTCTGAATTTACCAGCTCCTAAAAGTGTGAAAAAGGCTTAGAAACTTCATAGATACCTCAATGCCCATGATCCACCCACTTTAGGGTGTGATTTGAAAAGCAAATGGTGTGTTGATGGCATTAAAAAAGGTATAAAAGACATTTTAATGACAGTGTAATCAAAGATTATACACCAGCTGTCACAACCAAGGCAACCATAGTAATTGGGGGTGACCAGAAGGCTTTCCAAAATAAGCTAGTTTTAAAGATTCATTTAAAACTGTCACCAAGGGACTGTTGACATTTTAATTTTTCCTTTAGATTGGGAGTCGTTATTTTATTCCTTTTTATCCTTTTTTTTTTTTGCAGAACAGTACAGCTCAATGTGTTACCAAGCTGCTCTATAGTGACTGATCAGATACAGAAGCAAAGAAAAGGAAATACACATTTGTATAATGAATATTTTTTTATCATAGGAGGCCATTTTGAAGGCAAACATTGAAATAATATCTGTTTACCTTAAATATCACATAGAAATTGTTTGTATATGCATAGCTAGTATATACATCATTAAATTGGCTAGTAGCATTTCTTGATATTCTGCGCCAATAATTTTATGATCAAAAAAATTGCTAGCATTAATATCACTGCCATATTTACTTGATAATGATGCTTCTTACAGTTCTTTCTTATCTTTCAGGAGTGATATAAATATACCTCATACACTAATGAATTATTATTCTGTTTTCAGCATTTTTGTTTTGAATCTTTCCTATTAACCTTACTGCAATTATACCAGGGTAATATTTCTTTTATTAGTAAAGTACTTAGTATTTTACAAAATGTTTTCTAGATGTTTTGCCTTTGTTTCTCACAACATCTGTATGGGATAAGTAGTCATTAATAGCCACATTTTACAGATGTGGAAATTGAGAATGAGAAAAAAATAATGTATCTTTTAGATACATAATGAAGAGGATATCTGAGCGTTAACTTTGGACATCTTTGCCAATGTTTGGAATTGTCAGTCTGTTTGAGACCAATTTAACTGGTAAACAGTAGTATCTCATTGTAGCTTTAATTTGCATTTCTCTAATAACTAATGAAGTTGAGCATCTTTTCAGCTGCATATTTGCCAGCAGTGTATATCTTTTTTGGTGAAATGTCTATTCAAATCTTTTGCTCAATCTTTCTATTGGTTGCTTTATCATCACTGAGTTTTGAGAATTCTTTATATAATCTGTATACAAATCCTCTCTGAGATAAATGATTTGCAGATTTTTTTCCTGGTTTGCAGCTTATCTTTTCATTTTTCATAGTATCTTTCAAACAGCAGAAATTTTTAATTTTAAGGAAATTCAATTTGTCATTAAATGCATTGTGTTTAGTATTGCATCTAAGAAGTCTATCTAACCCAAGGTTACAAAAATTTTCTCCTATGCTTTCTTCTAATGTGTTTTATAATTTTACATGTTATTTTTAAGTCTATGGTCTATTCTGAGTTAACTTATGTATAAGGTGTGAGGTGTAGTTTGAGGTTTTTTTTTTTTTTTTTTTTTTTTCTGTGTATGGTGTTCAATTGTCCAATGGTGTCTCTAGCACCACTTATTGAGAAATACCATTTTCCTATTGAACTGCCTTGGTACCTCTGTCAAAAATCAAACCAGCACATATTTGCCAGATTTATGCCTAAATCAGTTTGTCTTCCTTCCTTCCTATCTGGTAAGATTTTATGTTTGAATCAGAGTGGGTCACTTTCTTATTATAAAGCCGTTAGGAAACTGATGGAGGCCATAGATCCAATGGGCTTAATCTGAAAGAATGAAGCTGATTTTCAGAGAAGAGGAGGAAATGAGAGACATAAGAAAAGCAGAGCAGAATGAGAGATTGAGAGAATCTCGGTCTCGGAGTCACAGGATCTGTGCCGCTCAGCCACTGATTTGGGGTCCATGACATACACAGGAAAGAATACGACCAAAACATTGAGCTAGCTACACCTTACTCTCTGTCTTTTGTTTTTTGTTTTTTGTTTTTTTTCTTTTCTTTTCTTTTTAATTGAAGTATATATAGTCAGTTTACAATGTGTGTTAATTTCTGGTGTACAGCATAGTGATTCAGTCAATACATATATACACATATTCCTTTTCATATTCTTTTACATTTTATTCTTTGATCTTACATAAAGGGAACTTACCACTTATCAGAAAAGTCAATGACATCCCATGGAATTGGAAAGTAAAGTTTGAACATGCTTTCAGAACAAGAAGCTGTCATTTATTTCCAAGGCAGGGTTAGAATATAATAACCACTGAAATTTCACCTTCAGATTACAAAGCTTTCTCAGCCACTAAGGGCTGGGTAGCACAAAGGTACCCACTACCTCTGCTCTAGACAAATACCATCTACAGAAGAGAGTTCCGAACAGCAGATACCAAATAAGCTAGTATAATTACCAAGTACAGAAACTCCTTGACATCATTTATAGGCAGGCATTCCTAACTGTAGATCTTTTAAGTATTTACTGATTATTTATTGCATAATAATATGCCACAGCTCCCCCTTGGTACTGAAGGAGTCACAAAATGGCTTCCCTGATGCTAAGACAGCTTACAGAGTTCACTGAGATCGGTTAATTCATTTCTCAGAGTTCTTTCTATCTGACATGATTTTACTCCTTGCTATTGCTATTGTTTAACTTGCTTGACTGATCATGTGCTCAGCAACCCCAACCCTATGGTTTACGCCCCACCCTAAATAACTTGTATCCAAAACCCAGAAGCTATTTTCTAGAAAGAAAGTCACAGAACATTAACATTGAAGGAATGGCCAGATCCTCAAGAGCCTCCGTGACACTGGAGGGAACAGACCTGATAATGCCAAGTCCACGGGCAACCACCTACTTAACGGACCACCAGAAGATCCTGTGACACAAGATAAACTTTTGCAAAAGACTCTCTTGTTTGGTATCACTGATATGCTCCATTCCGTTTGCCTATATAACAACCAAGCCCCAACCCCAAGATGAACTCACAGTTTCCAAGACATTTCGCTGTTGATACTCCCCTTTTCTGGGCAAAGCAATAAAGCAGCTCTCTTCTTTGCTCCCAAAACTCTTCCTCTGAATTCACTTGTCGGGGTACAGAGGCTGATTTTTCAGCAACAGTATGTGGACCACACACTTGTTTCAAAGTTTAGTTGAGCAACAATAAACACTAAGACCAAGACTTTGAACTGCTTTCAGGTTATGCTACACCCCCATATACTGACCTTACTTCAGGGGGACTGGAGCCAGATCCTAGATTTTTCTGTATCTTATTAAATCAAGAGTGACCAGGAGCAGAGAAATTACTCAAGGAAGACAAGCCCTACAAAATCCCTCAACTGAGTTCTCTGTTCATAAGGTATGCCTTTAATAAGAAAATTATTGTTATTAGAAGATGTTACGTATACTATAACTATCAAATTCCATGAAGCACAGTTTAGATCCCAAATATTCAACAAGGAATTTAAAAGAAAAAAGAAAGAAAGAAAAGGATGTTACAACTATATAAACATTGCAAGTAATGTAACTGTGGATAAGTCAGATACTGTCTTTCATCTTATATGACACAATAGGAAGAACACAGTATTGCATAAAAATTATTCTCATCAGTGAAAAATTAAACCCATATCTAATCAAAGCTGAGGATCTAAATATCAATTTACAGTGAATGTGGTAGGGTGAGGAGCATGCCAAGTGACATTCTAAAGATGAAATTGGTCAAATCCAGCATGTGGAAAATTCCACAGTTCAAAGATCTATTTATTTTTCTACAAATAAGATGAAAAAATAAAGGGACAAAAACAAGAAGATTTAAGAAACATACCATCTAATTCAATGTGTCAGTATTTTGGATTCTGATTTGAACAAGCCACTTACAAAAATAAATCTTTGAGACAATGGGGGAAATAGCAAACATTGTGTATTAATTAATATTAAAAGATAATTACCTTAACTTTGTTAGGTGTGATTATGTTACTGAAATTGTTTTTCCTAAAAGTCCTATTAGAAATGTACACTGAAGTGTTTACAGATACAATATTACAGATGAAATTTGGTTTATAATAGTCCAGGAACAAACAAACAAAAAAGTATTGGGAAAACAATGGATGAAACATACAAATGATGTTGCTCATTATACTATTCTATTTTTGTGTATTTTTGAAATTTTCTATAATAAAAAGCAAAAAAAAAAAAAAAAAAAGTAATGCTTCAGAAGACCATATAATGACACAGGAAAATTTTGGGACTAAATATGAAGCTAAGAAAGTAGGTATCAATAGCATGTATGGTATAAACAAACCAATGTAAAATGTACCTTAATAAAACATCCTACTTAAGAAAAATATGTATTAAATGTGGGACTACTTATATCAAAATCTTAAATGTTAACACATCTGATAGAATTGCTTTGTGTTTTTATATATTTTAGAAGTTTTAATAGTTAATTTGTATAAACCCTATGATTATGACAAAAGTTTAAAGTTATTTACAATTATAATTCTATTTTAAATTTGTACTCAGTTGGGTCTTTGGGAAAGCATGCAGTTCTTTGATTCATGGTCTTTAAAGTGGGTTAAAATTATCTTAGTGTATTCTCAAACAACTGGGATAACATTCACAGCTTTTTGTGTTCATCACAAATATAATTTGTTCGAATTTATAGTATATAACACTCTTATTCCTTACAATGTGGTCTATGTTCATTTCAAGTCACATTAATTAAATTGAGGACAATAAAAGCCTTTGATGTCTATGAATCCTGGAATTTGAATGTGACATTTTGAATATGTTGTTGTTTTATACTTGGATTGGGAATAAATTACTCTCATAAATTTAAAGATCCCTGAATTGGGTGAAGAAAAAATGGACATGAATGCATTTTTGTTACTTTCTTTAGTTCTTCCAAATAAGAATGTTAAATGAAATTTTGTCAGCTGTCTCAGTTTTGGCTGAGGGCTATGAGCTTAAAACAAAGAGTGTGAAGTGATCACACCATTCTAGGAGTTGCCGGATCATCTGTGAGAATTTACCAAGAGAGGACTGGAAAACTGTACCTTGTTCCTCAGCTCACCCAAAGGCGTATGATGGGGTGACTGACTGAGGAAGGTCAGGAGAGAGAATTTCTCTGCAGGAAGTTGCCTGAATATTGTGAATTTCCTCCCCTTCCTTCTCCCGTACGGAAGGGAGGTGCTTTTCAAGAGGAGAGACCTCATGGCCGAATACTGACTAGACACAGAAATCTCTGAGCCCCAGTGCCACTGAACTACAGAGCAGAATGTGGTAAGAATCAGCCCTGTGTTGGCTGTAATTTGTGGCGACTAGATTGGTGTTTGACCTTCAACTAGAAACTCCTCCAGAGAATAATATGCCAGGAGTTCTCTGAAGGCAGATCAGGCAGAGAACAATGTAGGGGGTTACTGGTTCAAATATCCCTGAGAGCAAGCAATGGGAGACGTTTCCTGTAGACTGGAGTGGACACTGGGAAGGAAATAGTACTTGATTCATCTTTGGCTAGTGCAGTGGGTTAAGTAATCCTCTCTCTCCCAAATCATGTAGAATGTGACCTTATTTGGAAATAGGGTCCTTATTGAGGCACTTATTTAACATAGGTCACACTGAATTAGGGTGGGCCCTACATCCAATGACTGGTGTCCTTGTAAGAAGAGAAGAGGACACAGAGAGATTCATACAGTGAAGAAGTTCATGTGAAGATGGAAGCAGAGATCGGAGTCCTGGGTTCTTGGTGCAGGGACACACCAAGGAATGCCTAGGGATACCAGAATGTGAAAGAGGCAAGGAACGCCAAGGATGTCCAAAAACTATCAAAAGCTAAAAGAGAGGCTCTAGAAAAAAACAACCTGCTGACATCTTGATTTCAGACTCTGGCCTCCCGAACCATTAAAGAATAGCTTTTGTTACTTTAAGATACTCAGATTGTAGTAATTTGTTATGGCAGCCCTGGGAAACTAGTACAGCTAGAGTAAATAAAATTCATCATCCAGACCAGAACTATTTTGAGTAAGGGCCTTACAATAGTTTAAGCAGCTCTGGAGCATGGTCTCTCTGATCTTCCAACGGCTCTCCTTTTATTAATTTCATTACTCAGCTACACTATCCTTCTTGCTGCTCCATGAACTCACCAAAAACTCTGCATCCTCGGTCCTTTGCACTTGCTGTTTCCCAGCCAGTAGGCTGATTGTCCAGATGATTGGATGGCTCCTTCCATCACTTCCCGAAGGCTTTTGACAAGTATATCTTATTAAGGAGCCTTTTCTAAATATCCTCTGTTGAATAACAAAACCACCAAATGCCTTTCTCTCCTGCATTCCTTTTCCTCCACCATCTTGCATCTATTGCTTTCAAAATCACCTATCATATTATAAGTTACATGTTTAATTGCCTATTTTTATTTTCACTGTCATTACCAACAGAATGTTTCATAAAGGCATGAACAGGGTATTTTCATATGCTAGGAACTCAATAAATAGGGATAGTGTGAATGAATTGTTGTCAAGAGATAGGTCTATAAGAATCACTTAAAAATGAAAAAAAGCAATAAGATGTGCTAGTGAACTTAATAATCTAGAGGAAATTGATTAATTTATAGAAATATTAACTTTTTAAGAGGAAAAATGGCTCAAATGAAAATACCACTAAATAGAAGTGGCAAACTCTCTACTGCAACATTTCAAGGAATACACTCCCTGTCTTACACATGATATCCAAAAGAAGAAAGAACACATAGAGGAAATGCAGCTCAACTTATTTTGTGTATAATATATAAAATTATAAATGTATGTAAGTATACTTAGTTTCAAATATATAAGGAAAATGAGATAGCCTCAAAGAGAAAGTCATGTTGTCTGTCATTTATTTCCTCAGTAATTAAAGATCACGCTGACAAAAACTAGAACAAAATATAGTAGCTTGGGACCATACAGTTAATAGTTTGTTCTGATGGGTACATGTAATTATTGTACCAAATACTTACAGAATACATCTTCTCTACTAGCATACATGGACTATTTTAAAACCTGACCACATATTAGATAATCCAACAAATCTTAGCCATTTGAAGGAAAAGATATTATAAACCACCTTCTTAGACACAAAATTAAGTTAGAAGTCACTCACAAAACAATGGTAATTTACAAGAGTCAATACAGTTGGTTATTTAAAGCACACTTTTTTAAATAGAAGAAGCAGAATTGTAGGATTTGGTTTTGAAGCTCTATAGTAACTTGGTGGAGAAGGGTGTTCTGGGGTGAGACCAGATCTGGCTGGAATCAGGACTCTTCCTGACTGGACAAGCTGCCATGTGCCACTTTTCCAACTAAACATTGACTTTGTGGTCACTTTACTGTTCCTGACCTGGTCGCTATCCCCTCCTTCTGCCTCCCTCTCAAGCTGACCAGATACTCCCCAGGGGCAATTTCTTCCTCAGCATTGCAGGTGGAGCAGGTGCCAAGATTTGCAACCAAGTGGTGTTTTGGGAAAGGTATCGCGTAGAGAGATGAGTACACTGGCTCAACAACCCACCTGAATGCACAGCTAGAGGGCTGACTTTCACCACTGCAACCCGCAGAAGGTCCTGGGAAAGCCTTGAGAATGTGGAGTGTAATTACTCTGTTTTGTAATGCTCAAAGGTATAAACAAGTCAATCTGTTTATCATTGGGACAATTCTAAAATTTGGGATAATTCTCAAACTTCCCACAATGTTCTCCACTCCTTAAGTTTTTTTTTTTTTTTTTCCCACCTGTTTACAGCTTTCTAAAGCTTTTAGCTTATAAAGCAAACATCATGGTTGACCATCAGGAATATTTACCACACATCTTATGTTGGTTAGAACTCTAAGAGACTTAATAATTTGGAAAAACGTACTATCTAGAGATATCATAGTAATCTCATTTTTTAAATTTCTGTAATTAACTTCAAAGTCCTATTGCAGCTACTATTATTAATAGGTACATAAAATGGACATGAGTATTATAGGTCATTATGCATTCCATTGGAGTATTCTTAAGTGGTTTTGTCAAACCCCAGAGGAATAAAATGGGCATCAGATTTTACAATTTTAAACTACGCTCAGTTGAGTGTTAAAACCCACAAGATGATCAATGAGTTACACACCTACAGCATATTCCAATGAAGCTCTAAACATTCAGGGACAATCTCTGCATATAGCTTATTCTTACAAAGATAACAACAGAATATCAAAACATCAAAATTATAAGAATATTATTCTTCCATTTTCTAGTAAGTGCAAATTTCACATAGCCCAGTTATAAAGCTTTGTTACTTAAGCAATTGAAAGAAAGCTCTCATCAAATAATTCTCTAAATAAGACAGCTAAAACATGTAAACTTTGGTTAGAGAGGCCAGTCTACCAACTATTATAACTTGTAAAATATTTCCTATATTCTAATTCATCCTCTTTATATGCCTATATATATATATTATACTTTCAGAATAACATTGTAAAACAAAGAACAGAATGAAAATTTCTGAATAAACATTATTTATAATGATCTGTATTACAAGATAATAAATTTACTGAAAAAAAGACAACTCATATAGACTTTTAATCAGTAGTTATATATCTTTCTCAAAGAACTAATTAATTATGCCTACCAAAGTTTTGAAAAATACATTCCAGTTTTTTTTGTAAATTCTTCCAGGAAACAGGAAAAGGGAAAATGCAACCCAACTCATTTTATGCGGCTAATAATCTCATTTAAATTATTACCTACACCATAAAAGAAGACAATTAATAAAGGAAATTAGAAGCCCATCTTACAGATTAACACTTTTGCAAAAATCCTCAACAGTATGTTAGCAAAATACATCCAATATCATATCATTATACACAATTCAATACATATATAAAGAAGAATTTCTATAGCTGGTCACATAAGCAAAT
This sequence comes from Camelus dromedarius, assembly GCF_036321535.1. Lineage (NCBI taxonomy): Eukaryota > Metazoa > Chordata > Mammalia > Artiodactyla > Camelidae > Camelus > Camelus dromedarius. The sequence continues at coordinate 55,514,963 of NC_087441.1, forward strand.
AAGCAGGTCAAGCCAAATACAGCATAAGTACCATGTAACTGCTCATTCCATGGGAAAGAAGCATCAGCTTGTTTTGGCTTATTTTTAACATCCAAGAGCTATGCATGGTTTAATCTTTTAGGAAGAAAGGGACTTTCTCAATACGATAAACTTATTTACGACATCTATACATCATGTACCATTTGTAATTATGCACCATTAAAAGCATTCTGATTAAAATCAGAAACTAGTCAAACATTCTTGTTGTCAGTATTTTTAGTCAACATTACAGCAAATAGGAAAGAAAAAATGATAATGGAACGTGTAAAGACTGAGAGAAACAAATGCTCATTATTTAAGGTGAGAAGATTGTTGAAATATATATCCAAGAAAATCACCAGGAAAAACAATGAGTGTACTAGTTAAACTGTGAAATCAATATAAAGAAATCATATCTACTTGAGTATACGAGCAAAACCAGAAAAAGTATTTAAAAATGAAAGATAATGCTTTCAACAGCAATATAGGTTACATCATAAAAAAAACCTAACAGAACATAAGGTAGATTATCATAGCGAAAACTATAAAGTACTGGGAGTCACAAATGTTTTAAATGGTGGAGATTTATATCATAGTCTTAGTTAAAAAGAGGTGATAATGTAAAAAAGAATCAATTTATCTAAAATTAATATTCAAATTAACTGAATATTTACTAAAAATTCAATGTTTTTTAAATGAATTTTTTCATATGGTCATCGGAAAATATGAAGGAGAGCCAAAAATACACTCAAACAGTCCTGAAGAAGTATGCAAGTTTGGACACTGTCTTGTGAAATATTAACATTGATTATGGAAATATAATATTTTCAGCATGGAGCTGAAAGACTTTTGACCAATAGACAAAGAAATAGAACATGAACAAACCTGTATATGGGATGCTGACATGTTATGGAGATGATACTTTAAAGCAATTGGGCAGGATGGATCATCTAATAATTTTTTCTAGCATATCTGGATACACATAAAAATAAAAGTAGATCTTTAACTCATGCTACATACAAAAATGAATTCAAAGATTTTATAAATCATTTCAATTCTAGGATATGTAGCCCTAAATACGACAAATAAAACTGTAAAATATTTAGAAAAAGAAGAAAAAAAAAGACCACATGATGTAATAAGGATTTCTTGGAGCCCACAAAATCATTAAAACATTTAAAGAAGCTTCCAGTTTCCAGTTCCACATGTAAGGAGGTAAGAAAGTGACTCTCAGTCCTAATAACAAGTAGAAAGCTGAATAAACTGAAAAAGAAAAACAAACAAACAAAAAAACCAAACTCTTCTTGGATCATTAAGAGGGGGAAGACACAGGGCAAATTGCTGCCCCCAAGATTGGAGAGTCAGGCAAATACAGGCACATAGAGGGAGTATGGCTTACCGGAGCAGAGACTCATTAGCAGAAACCATGGCAGGAACCAGAGTCAAAGCCGAAAAAGCCGAACCGTAACTGAAGAATTGATGGAGACCCAGCATTGACAAGTCTGAGAGCTAAAATCCTAGGGGTCCAGTCATAAGGGCCCCCTACAATATTGTGAGACTTTACCCTCAGGAGCTCCGCCAGTTTCCCGCAGTAAATTTTCTAGAAAAATCCTCTCTGGCTTCTGGCTGTGGGAGGGTAAAGGAACCACATCTTGAAATGAATCAGAGCACTCTGTTCTTCTTAATAAGGTCTGCCCTCAGGTGAAACTAGTTAGAGCCCAATTGACTTGAGGAAGAAAAAGTACCCAACCCCAGCCCACTCCAGCCATTCTGTCCTACTTAAGGGGGAAGAAAGGGAAGAAAAAACAAAAACAAAAAACGGAGAAACACCTGACGAAGTTTCACAGTTAAGGACACAGGCCCGATGAGACAAAGATCTAATAATAAAAATATAGAATGCTCCCCTCTCCCCACACCTCATCACCACATTATTAAAGTCCTATTTACAAGAATTGTTTGTTTGTTTTACCCAGTACATCATGTGTAGCGATTAAAAAAAAAGAATTATAAGGAAAAAAATCGCAATTTGGAAAGACAGAGCAAGCATCAGAACTAGATATGCAGGGATGTTGTAATTATCAGACTAGACTTTTAAAACTGTAATTAACCTGGTAAGGGCTTTAATGGATAAAGTACACGTACAAGGGCAGAAGGGCAATGTAAACAGACAGGTGGAAATTCTAAGATGAAAAAAAACCAGAATACACAAGTTCTGCATGATGTAAGGATTTCATGGAGGCCACAAAATCGTTAAAACATTTAAAGAAGAAACTTCCAGTTTCCAGTTCTGCAAGTAAGGAGGTAAAGTGCCTCCTTACAGGGAAGCACTGTGTGTGAGATAACCTGGGATAACCTGGTGTGGGATAACTACCAATAAATGTAACATGTGTAATAGGAATACCAGAAGATGAAGAAAGAGAGAAGGGAACAAAGAAATATTTGAAACAATAATGACTGAGGATTTCCCCAAATTATTGTTATACACCACCACAGATCCAGGAAGCTCAGACACCAGTCAGGATAAATACAAAAACAAAAACAAAAACAAAGAAAAAAAGAAAAACTATACCTAGGCATATCACTTTCAAAGTACAGAAAATCAAAGTTAAAGAAAACTCAGAGAGAAAGAAAATGGAGGAGGGGAGAAACACTTTACCTACAGAGAATTATATCTGAATTTCCTTCAGAAATCAAGCAAGCATGAAGAATAGAATAAAATATTTACAGTTTTTAAGAGAAAAAAAACTACAATTCTTTACCCTGTGAAATTATCCTTCAAAAGGGAGAAAGCAAGACTTCCTCAGACAAAGATTGAGGGAATTTGTTGCCTGTACACCTGCCTTGCAAAAAAAGTTACACGTTCTTTAAGAGAAGGAAATTCAGATCGACATAAAGAAAGGAAGAGCATCAAAGGAGGAATAAGTAAAGGTAAGATAAAAAATTTTATTTTTCTTATTCTTAATTGATCTAACAGATAACAGCTTGTTCAAAATAATAATAGCAACAATGTATTCAATTATATACATTCACACATGTGTGTATGGTTATATATAAATGAAATGAGTTCTACAAGGCACAGGTGGAAAGAATTAGCATTATTTTGTCATTATAAGGCACTCACACTACCTGTAAAGTAGTATGATATTATTTGCAAGTGGACTGGAATTAATTGTAAATGCATATTATAAACTCTAGGGCAACCACTAAAAAAATAAAATAATAGTATACTGATAAGGAAGAGGAGAAAATGAAATAGTATAACGTGCTCAAGTAAAATCACAAAAGGCAGAAAATGAGTGAATGACAAAAATAGAAATGAAGAATACAATCAACAAACAATAATGAGTATGTTAGATATTAATACAACTATATCAATAATAATTTTGAACATCTGTGGTCTAAATGCACCAATTAAAACAAATTATAGAGTGAATCAAAATACATGATACAATTATATGTTATCAACAAGAAGTTCACTTTAAATATAGACATACATAGATTAAAAGTGAAGGTATAGAGAAAAATATACCATTTTAACACTAATCAAAAGAAAGCAAGAGTAGCTAAATTAATTTTAGACAGAGCAGACTTCAAAGTAGGAACGTTATCAGAGATAGTGCATTACATAGGGATAGAGGAGTTAACTCTCCAAGAAGACATAACAATTCTTAATGAGTACATCCCTGACAACAGAGCATCAAATCATTTGAGGCAAAAACTGATAGAACTTAAGGAGAAACAGGAGAAACAGATGAATACACTATCATAGTTGGAAATTTCAACACCCCTCTATCGGAAACGGACAGATCCAGGAGGCAGAAAATCAGTAAGAACATAGTTGAACTCTACAACACCATTAATCAACTGATGGAAGTAACATCTGTAGACTATTTCATCCAACAACCCCAAAATATGTATTATTCTCCAGCCTGCATGGAATATTTACCAAAATAGACCACATTCTGAGCCATAAATTTCACCTTAACACATTTAAACGAACAGAAATTATACTTTGCTCTCAGACCACAATGGAATTAAATGAGAAATCATAAACACAAAGATACCTGGAAAATTTCAAAAAATGGAGATTAAAAAAATACTTCTAAATAATACATGGCTCAAAGAAGAAATCTCAAGAAAAATTAAATGATATTTTGAACTAAATGAAATGGAAAAAAAATCAAAGTTTGTGGAATACAGCAAAAGCAGTGCTAAAAGGGAAATTTGTGGCACTGAATGCATGTATTAGAAAAGAAAGATTTCTTTTTGTCTTCTAGGCCCTCTCAGCAAGGAAATAAATATGCATGCACACTAACCTGTGTATGTTTTATACCTATATATTTCTGTACATAATCATCAATCTCTGTTAAGGTAAATATGAGTTTATACTGATATCTCTACCATCAATCCATTACCACGTGGATTACTTTAGCCTCCTCGCCTTGCTTATGTGTAATTTCTCACTCCAACATTGAGAAACCTGGTTCCAATTGTTCAGTTCCTGTACACACGTATAGTGGTTTCAGAATTGAAATAGAAATTCAGAATTTTTATCCAGCTTAGATAAGGCTTTGTAATGGAAACAAGAATCTATTAAAAACATTAATACTATTTAATTTTTATTCAGATGTTCCTTTTGACTAGGAACCACAAAGCTAGACAGACAGGCTTCCTAAAATCACAATTGAAACTATAGGCCTTTTAAAATTTAAAGACAAGACACAAATAGATTACTCCAAACTGATTAATATTAAAAATATTTTCACCTGACATATTTAAAAACAGTAGGCACTTTCTAAGCAATTTGTATAAAAGTCCAGTAACACTGACCTTTTTTTTAAAATTTTTATGCAACTTTTAAAGGTTACTTTCCATTTACAGTTATTACAAAATATTGGCTATATTCCTTGTGTTGTGCAATATATCCTTGAGTCTACCTTACACCCAATAGTTTGTGCTTCCCAGTTTCCCACCCCTGTACTTCCCCTCCTTCCTCCCCTCCAGTAACCACTGGTCTGTTCTCTATATCTGTGTCTGTTTTGTTTTTTTTTTTTTTTTGGTTATATTTACTAGTTTGTTGTATTTTTAGATTCCACATATAAGTGATATCATACAGTATTTGTCTTTCTCTGTCTGACTTATTTCACTTAACATAACGCCCTCCAAGTTCATCTATGTTGCTGCAAATGGTAAAATTCCATTATTTTTGTGGCTGAGTAGTATTCCATTCTATATGTATATGTATGTGTATGTGTGTGTATATATGTGTGTGTGTGTGTGTGTATACATGCACACCACATCTTTATCCAGTCATCTGTTAATGGACACTTAGGCTGCTTCTATACCTTGGCAATTGTAAGTAATGCTGCTATGAACATTGGAGTGTGTGTGTTTTTTGTTTTTTTTCAGATACGTACCCAGGAGTGAAATTACTGGGTCATGTGGTAGTTCTGTTTTTAGTTTTTTGAGACACTCCATACTGTTTTCCACTGTGGCTGGACCAATGTACATTCCCATCAACAGTGCACGAGGGTTCCCTTTTCTCCACATCCTTGCCAAAATTGACTTTTTCATTGAAGCCACCGAAAGGCAGTGACTGAAACAGTAATTCCTCTCTGACCAATATTATTGCAAAAGTAGGGGCAGCTGGCATTTCTTTAATCAAAGAAAAAGCTCTGTATCTGGTTAAAAGGTTCCGTTTGTAGCATAAATAAACTATGTATACACATGTTTAATATTACCCTTTTATTCTTTGTATTGCATTTGTAGCATATTGCAGAGATTTATGTTGGAGAAAGATATGCTCTGACCTGTAACTCTTGATTATCAACCTTTATATTTAGCTAACATAATAATTACACTAATTTTTATACAAAGAGAAATAACAAGCATTGCATTTCACATTAAATTATTAAAAGAGATAGAATGTTTTGGTGGATAAAGTGATGAAATTTATCCATAAATGACTCATTATTTAACTTTGAATCAGCTTCTAAAGCTTGTCAAACATCTATATATGAAAAACAAGGATAATAAATACATGTGTACAAAGGTTTTTAATTGTCTGGATTTAGGCATTAATTAAATACAAAACATCATTGTTGCCTTGTTGAAAGATATACAAAGAATATTCAGAAAGTTCAGAGATAGCCTTTTTTTGAAAAGACAATGACACACCAAGTTTCCCAGTTATTACTTAATCCCACTTCTCTCTACAAAGTATAATTTTGAAAGACTGGGTGCTGTAGCTACTTATTAATTTGACTACTGGCTACAACATTCTAACACCCTCAGTCTATAAAGTATATGCTGAAATAATAGGTGTTAACCCAGAGGCACATAACTGAAAGACTAACAAAAATACAGTATCTTTGAATGGTTAATTCCATGCTTAAGCAGACATCATTAATGTTTTCTTAACAACAACAACAAAACAAACAAGACCAAGACAGCACATTCTTTATTCTATATATTTTGTTATTCAGGAGGCTAAGAAAAGAAAAACCAAAACATTGACTTGGTAGTACCAACGCCCTCATGTTGTAAGCCAAATCAGTGGTAGATGCATAAAAATTTAAAAACTGTATACATGTATAAAAAAGAAAACTTAAATACTGATAGAAAACTATACAGACACGTGATTATGAAACATATCTATCTGCTCACTCTTTAAGTGGTAACTGTGTGTTAGCTATGAAAGATAAGATCATTAAAACAGTGATTAGAAGCAGCTAGGCACATGCATATCATCTGTCTAAGACAGGAAGAGTATCACATGCTGTGTAGAGCAGTACACAGGTATAATTTGTTTAGCCTTTCCCTCAGCACACTGGCACCTACCACATGCAGGTTTTAGTTCAGATGAGCTAATTGTCTGATCAATTACATTGAAATTCATGGTCCTATTTGAAAAGATGATGAGCAATCATTATTTAAAGGCTATCAAAGTGATGGTAATTGTGTAAAATAATCATTAGAGTCCATGTTTTGACAAGCATATCCTTTTCATCATTATTAACATCTATTTACGTCCTTGGGTTTATTTTTCTTTGTCACTAGATATGTTAATTTTATTCAAGGAGGAAACTAAATCCTTTGTCCAAGGTTTTTCCAAAATTCAAATTCAGTACTATAGAAGTGTCTTTGTAGCTTTAGTGTAATAAATTTGCAGAATGCGAGTCGAATATTAAAGTGGGCCTTTTAATCTAAGGCTCTTAATTTTAAATTAGGATCAGTTGTCCTACTTTTAAAAATTGGATGGTATGGTCATCTTCTACACAGGCACTGGCTTAAGAGGAAAAATAATTTCTATTATATCATACTAGAAACAGTACCAATAAGATATATGAGGAAAGTAATACAGACAAAATTATCAAAATCAAGAACCCACAAGAAATTGTATGAGTACACTCAAAAGAAATAAACTAGTGTAATTTTTATCATCAGAATAGAACATTTATTAAGAACTTAGTATCTGTACAAAAATGATAAGAAAGTCCAGGAATGTGCAGATTTGTAGATGGTAAATCAATTATTTTGAGACTATCACATTTCAGTAGTTTCTGAGGTTGCTACAGCCAGAATGATCAATTATAAAACAATATGAAAAAAATACCCATAATATAAAACCTACTTTCCTATTGTGTCAGACAGTTTTGCAAATAAACCAGATACAAAACCTGCATATTGCCAACATTGTATATACTTTAAAATAATTAACATAAAAATGAAAAAACACATTTTTAAGAGAGAGAATTCCTAAGTAAATAGTACAGGAAAGAAAAATAATAATCTAATACCTGGAGTGATAAATTCCACATTCTTATCCAATATTTCATATTCACTAGAGTAAAAGCATGGAGGTACAGTGAGAGGGGAACTTTGACAGGAGGTAGATGAACCTTTTTAAAGGAATCTCATGATATAATTTTCAGGTGACTTAACGTGAAGTAAATTAAGTCTCTCCATTTCATCCTCCAAAACTACTATAGTTTTAGCCCAGACCTTGGCATGCAGTTTGTATTTCCACAAATGCTCCCATTCACATGCTGGAGTTGATATGAATAGTGTATACAGAGAAACTCATTTACTAAATGTCCTATGGAGGTTTCAGGCCAAATTTCTTTCAGGGTAAGGAATTGATCTTAATTCTTTGCTAGCTATTTAACTCCAAAGAAATTAGGTTATTCTAAGAAATTCAAGTAATCTAGAGTCAAAGGGCAAAGGTAATAGATCACCTTTTTAGGAGCACAGAGGTAATTTACATAATCTCTCTAGGAATCCATTTTCTTATTAGCAGAATGAGGACGGTAAGAGTAATTTTGTCATCAAGTTGTGGTGAGTCCCAAATGAAAAATTAGTGTGTAAAGTCTTTGGTAAACTATTAAGTAGAGTTGATATTTCCTTTTTATATTTGATAACAGAAACTTGAAACTGTTTGGTTAGGCTTCAGCAAAAATGATCTCCATTTTAAAGAGGTCAAAGAAAAGTTACAAAGTTACCCAACGTTCCCCTAGATGAATTTGGTGTCACTGTGGAGGTGGGGGGACACATTAAAATATTTCCACATTGTTATTAAAGAAGGAAAGGGTTAGGGCTTTCTTTATGCCAGTTCTTAATATATTCCTGAAGATAAATACATAGTCACCAAAAATTTAGAGCTCCCAAGTGCACCACAAAATGAGTGCTGTCAACATAGTAGTGATTCTAACACTGGGTTTTAGTTTCTATACCTTTTTCCCAAGGCAGGAGTTCTTTATGAGGAGTTGATAGTCAGCTAGTGACAGGTTTCCTATGCATTGGCTCTCTCTGTTAATTCCCCAAGTCCAGCTCAATCAATGTCCCTGCATGTTGCCCGTACATAAAGGAAAGCTTTTTATAAATACTAATCATGTCTTGAAATAATTTAAATGAATATACTTTATATTGGTCACCTTTGCTCAGATCTTGTTTCTCATTTCTAGAAAAAGAAGTTAAATTTTTTTTCCCTAATAAAGTTTGGAATTTGAGCCTTTTTTCTCTTAACCCCAAATCAATAATAATAAAAAAAAAAGATGTTTCGATAATCTGCCCAAAGAATCTTCAGCTAGCAAGTAATAACTTAATTTCTGTATAGCTCAGGGGGGTTGCAAAGGGAGTGTGAGAAGTTCATTATTATCCAGCAGTAAAAAAGGGAGCAAGCTAAGAAGAAAGCAGTATCTTTCCTACTGGGATTTCTCTTGGACTACATGATTTGCATGAAGGGCGCCACATCAAACACAGTGGGTGCCCTTTTTCAAATATTAATGTGAAGCTTGTTTTAAGTTCTCTCTTGACTTTGTGCCACCTTGTATCAAAGGAACTTAAAAGTAGGACTTGGGGGTGGGGGAGAACTTTCCAACTGTTTTAACACTTAGTGGAATTCTTTCTGCATTTGATCAGTGTGCTTCACATCCCTAGTAATTTGACATACATGCACATTTTTTCTAGGATGCCTATTTTCATGGTGATCAGTCTTTTTATGTTTTGTTTCTGGGTGGATTGTTTAAATATTCTCAACTAAGAGGACTTAAGAGACTGATAAGTAAATGGCATACAGAAGCAATAAAGGCAGACACAGATAATTACATGAATTTATCGTGGAGGGAGGATTGCTAGTCACTGTTATTTTAAATGAAAATTCTCAGCTACCTGAGTAGAGGCTTTTAATCTCCTTCCTTCTGGCATGATTAAAACAAATCAAATTTGGGAACTAGTATGGAGATGAATCTGTCTGGGTGCAGATGTGCATAAAATAGGGTACAGGTCATGGAATGAGATTGTTAAATTGATCCACTGTGAGTAAATCTAGATTTGTCTCTGTCTGTCTATGTGGGTCAAATAGCAATTTGATCTTGCTATTGCTTGTTAAATAATTTAGTGCTGCAGCAGGATAGTTCACATACAGATATGTTTTTGGTTATTAATTTCAAGAATTAAGATTTGAAATATTTATAGCTTGATGTCAATTTATGCATATTTCTTAAAACACAAGATTGATAGGAGATTCAAATTGGGAAAATACATCTTAAAACTTAAAATCCAAGTAAAAGACCTGTTAGTTCAGGAAAAACATATTATATAAAATAATTTTATTGATTGTTGATCAATATTATCAGTTGTATGTTCTTAATTGCTCTCCAGCCTGACATGTTATCTCTCCTATTTTGCTTTGCTTTCTTCGTTCGCCTTCCTCCAAAACAGGTACATTAACTGAAAAAATCATCAGCATATTTGTCTGTACTATAAATAGGCTTATTTCTTTAATATGAACCATATCGCTAGGATAAATAGTACATAAGTGGTAAATGAAGATGGCTTCAGTTTTTATTGAGTAATAATCAATAATCATCGGATATACATGTTAGGGATTCTGACTATGACCTCTAAGAATAAAGAGTGCCACTTCATTCAGTATTCTAGAAGAATTTTTAGAGAATATTTTATGTTACAGAGTGAATGTTCGTGTCCCCCCAAAGTTTATATGTTAAAACCCTTCCCCCTCCCCTATGTGTGGTATTAGGAGAGATGTCTTTGGGAGGCGATTAGGATTACATGAGGTCATGCAGGTAGAGCCTCCTAAATAAGATCAGTGCCCTTGTAAGAGTAAGGAGAGCTAGCTTTCCCTTTCTGTTCTCTGCCATGTGAGGATAAAATGAGCTATCATTATTCTGCAAACAAGAGGTGGGTCCTCATGAGAACTCAACCACGCTAACACCCTGATCTTGGATGGCCAGCCTCCATAACTGTGAGAAGTAAATTTCTGTTGCTTGTCAACCACTTAGTCTATGGTACTTTTGTTCTAACAGTTCGGGCAGACTAAGATACTACATTTGAAGAAGGCGCTTTAAAAATGAAACTGTGTTGTACAGACCAAATTATGTTCCTTCAAAATCCAGTGTTGAGGTCCCAACTCCGTATGTGAGGTTATTTGGATATTGGGCCTTTGGGAGGTAATTAGATTTAGATGAGGGTGGGGCTTTTGTGATTGGATTAGTGCCTTTATAAGAAAAAAAAAAAAGAGTTCACTCTCTCTCCAACACGTGAACACACAGAGAGAAAGTGGCCTTCTAGAAGACAGAAAGAGAATTCTTACCAGAAATCCACTTCTGCTGCACTCTGATCTCAGACTTCCAGCTTTCAGAACTGTGAAAAAAAAAATTTGGTTGTTTAAGCCACCTAGTTCTTGGTATTTTGTTATGGCAGCCCTAGCTGATTAACACACTGTGTCTGACTACACATCTACCCACAAGTGATGAAACTAAACTGATTAACGAACTATTTTACACTATGCTAGGTATTTGGGGAACTTAATATTTGAGATATGAGTTATACAAATAAAACATGAATTAAAATATTAGGCTATTATGAGTGTTATAACAATAGAGAGATTCAATGCACTCTCATATTGTTTTCTTTATAATTTACTTCCCTGTGTTTATACATGATCAATTACATAATGCACTATACTTGTACTGCTAGAAACAAATATATACACTATTAGAAAAGAATGTACATATTTCTCAATTTCTGTCTTTAATATGTTGATTTTTGTTAAATTATTTCACTGTAATAGGCAATACGATGTAGTGTAATATGTAATTACAATATAATATAATGTCTGTTATGAGCAAAATGAGATATATAACAATACACTAAGTTATTAAGCATAATTAAAAATCCATGAAAATACTGCCAAACTTCAAAATTTAACATTGCCAATCCCTTGCATTTAGCCAGATGCTTCTGTGCTCTCATTCCCTGGCCTTCTCCCACACATACCAAGGAAAACAGTATCTTGGATTTGTCTTCATCATTCCTTTGATTTTAAAAATAGAACATTACCACAGAAGTTATTTCACCCAATACAATATACTGTACTTTTTTTGCTTGTTTCTGAAATTTATAAAAAAATTATTATAATACTCAACTTGATAGTCAGAAGAATGTTCACATACTAATTTTTGGAATCTGTAAATATATTACTTACATGTCAAAAGGGAATTTGCAGATATAAGTAACTTAAGGATTGTGAGATGGGGAGATTATTCTGGCTGAGCCAGTGAACCCAGTGTAATCACATGGGTCTTTGAAAGTGAAAGAGGGATGTAGGAGAGGGAGACTCAGAGAAGGAGATGTGATAAGGGTTCCAGAGGTTGGAGTGATGCTAAAGCTGGTTTGGAAGGTGGAAGGGGACTGTGAGCCAAGGAACGTGGTAGCATCTAGAAGCTGGAAAAGACAAGGCAGTGTGTTTCCCCTGATTTTAGCCCAGCAAGATGCATGTTGGACTTTTAACCTCCAGAATTATAATTAATTTGTGTTGTTTCAAGCCACTAGTTTTGTGATAATTTAATGAGGTTAAGCAGAGGTTGTTGACACATCTGCTTTTTAAAACAATAGTATCTAAGATATATTCATGGTTTTAGAGTTAAACAATCATTGTATGAATATACTACAATCCATTACTGCATTTTCCTGTCTCTGTACATTTGTAGTGTTTCCAAAAACAAAATGTTTTGTGTTTTTGTTTTTGCAACTGAGAATAACACTGTTAAGAATATTAAGAATGGCTTGTATCTGATGCCTGGTGCTAATTTTCACAATTTTATCTGGATTATTTAGCTGGAATTGGTTTTTTTTACTTTTATAGCAAAACTGGAAACTGTTATCTGAAGTGATTGTACCAATTTTTTTCCCTCACCCACTCCCACCGATCCATAACTTCACTGTGACATGCTATTAACTTTGTAGAGGTTATTTTACTACTATAGATACTATTCTTTCATCAGTGTTTTGTGTGAAAATACTTTCTCTCAATTTGTGGCTTATAGTTGCACTTGTTTTATAGTGCATTTTTATATACAAAGTATCTCATTTTAATGTATTCAACTTGATACTTTTTTGTTCTTACAACTTCTAATTTTATTTTTTAAATGGATGCTTCATTGTCCTCATGTCATTTATAGAAGGATCTCCTCTTAAAATGCTCTCAAAAACAAGCTCTGCCACACCAAATTTCTACGTATACAGCAGACTGCTTCTTGACTTTGTTCTATTCCATTGTTCTCCAAAATCATATAATGTTTATTTCAATAAGGTTAAATGAGTTCTGATATCTATTAGGCCAAATCTTTAAGACTCTCTTGGCCATTTTTGGCTCTGTGTTGTTCCTTATAAGTTTGAGTGGTGGTGTGTTATACATATATTAAAAGTGTAAAATTATTGTACATTGTTTAAAAGGATCACCCAAATTAATAACAGATAGTTCAGAATCTTTGGCAATCCCCACCATGAGCCTCTTCCTCAACACAATCAGAAATAAACAGTCTTCTGAAATTTGTGTTAAGTATTTTTTAGTATACAAACTATAATAAATATCCCTAAGTTTTCATTCTATGTGATGTTTTATGACTTTAAGCATTATATTTATAAGTGTCATCCAGATCATTTTTTGTTTGTGTTTGGGTATAGAAACACATATGATTTTATATATTAATCATATAACTAGCCAGCTTGTTAAATCCTTCAATAATTTCTTTTACTTTTGACTGTCAAGTTATATGGTTATATCATATGCAGCAAATCAGTTTTGCTTCTTTTTCTATTCTGAATCTTGGCATATTAGTATTTATCTTCATCTTACTTTGTTAACTAGCTGGCCCAACACAAAAAAATTGAAAATTGAATGTAAATGGTGATAATTTACTTAACCTTAAATTGTTAAGAGTTTCTATAACTTTTCATTTTAATGATATGCACTCTAAGTTTTTGTTAGATACTTTTTAATGAGTTTATTCAATTCACTTCTGTAATATTGATTAATTTAGTAAATGGCATTGAGCGTGTTCTAATGTTAAATCAACTTTATAACCCTGAGGTACATCCAGAGGTTATAACTCAATTTAGTTAAATGCTATAAATTAAAAAAAATTATAAAACACAGTAAGCTATTATGAGTTAAGGTAAGCACAGGAAAAATTTAAAATCACATTTTACAACCCAACTATTATGTGGCATGTTTAAACAGAGAAATTTGTAAAAGAAAATGACCCACTAAAAAAGAGAATGAAATGTTAAATATAAAACATGGCAGAAATTAGAAATAGATTAATAACACTTCTATAAATACATACCTATGCTATATGCATAGGTATGTATTTCATATATAGTCCATGACTATGAATATGTGTGTGTGCATATGTGTATATATATGTGTGTGTATATATATATACGTATACATATATATGTAAATTCATTGTCTACAATGCAAAACACAGTGGGTTAGTTACACAGCACATAAAGACAATATGAAGTGAGAATTAATGGTGATCATTAAACCTGAAGAATTAACCTCAAATAGTGTAAAATATAAAGACAAAGAAAGGTAAAAGAAATGAAAAAAGGAATGTGGGTTTCTAATGCATTAATTCCGAGTTCTGCAAGATGACAAGAAAGTGAATTGGAAAGAGAAAATAGTCAAAAGATAATAGTAAACATTTGTTTCAGAATTGAGGTGATTTCAGATATGAGGAGCACAACAAACTACTAACCATAAAAAAAGAAAGAAAGATATGTTAATCCAGGTACACTGTAGTAAAATGACGATGTACCAAAACCTACAAGAGATTCTGAAAGGGAGACTTTTAGTTAAATGAGATTTCTAGAATATATTTACATTTTAGACACATGGCAACTTTTAACAGCAAAAATGAAAGCCAAAAGTCAATAGAATTATGTCTTCTAACTTATTAGAGAAGGTAATTGTCAACCTAGAATTAAATATCCAACTAAATTACCATTCATAGTTTGAAAGCCATATAAAAACATTTCCAGAAAACATAAACTTCAGAGGGATTAAAATCCATATGCATTTACTAAAGGAAATTCTAAAGATTTACTAAAGGAAATTCTAAAGATGTACTAAGGATAAAATAAAAATACTTTGAAAAAATTGGACATATAAGAAGGAATGATGAACAATTATACTGGCAAGTCAGCACAGAAATATAAAGTAACACTAATTTATAAGCCAATAATAAAGTTTGGAGTTTAAAAACAGCATAGGATAAACCCGTTGTATGGGTTTGATATGTAAGATGGGGAAAAATTTAATTGGAGTTCAATTTTTTTCAAGACATATTTTTGGGAACCAAGAAGATATGATCAATAACTTTTTATTTAATTAGCCTGACTTTAAATCACTAACATAATAGAAATAGAGAAAGTCTTTTCCAAACTTGCTAAGTGAAAATGGCCTGAAAATATTCAAAAGAAAAACAAGAACTGCCAGACTGTTCCCCAAAATGGCTTCTCATTATACACACCCTCCAGTAATGTATGAAGGTTCCAATTTCCCCACATCCTAGCCAATACTTGTTATTATCTGTCTTCTTGATTACAGCCATCCTAGTGTGTATGAAGTGGTGTCTCATTGTGGTTTTGATTTGCATTACCCACATGGCTAATGATGTTGTGTATCTTTTCATGTGCTATTGCCACTTGCATATTTTCTTTGAGAAATATGTGTTCAGACCTTTGCCTATTTTTAAGTTAGCCTATCTTTGTAGTACTAGAATGATAATCTATTATTATAATTATTGTAAATTTCTTTAAGATACAAATCCCATATCAGATACATGATTTTCAATTTTTCCCCTTATTTTGAGGGAGAAATGAAAATACATGTCAACACAAAATTGATAACAGTCCCAAAGTAAAAACAACTCAATGTCCATCAACCAATGAGTGGAAAATTTGTCATAACCATGCAATGAAATGCATTTCAACATTAAAAAGGATTAAAGTACTAATACATGATACAACATGAATAAACCTTTAAAACATGATGTAAAGACAAACAAATTGCATATTACATGATGGCACAATTCCATTTACATGTAAAGTCCAAAATAGGCAAAACTATAAAATAGAAAGTATATTGGTGTTGCCAAAGGATGGAATTGAAAGTAGAGGGATTGGGCAATGATGGCTAACGGGTATGGGATTTCATTCTGTGGTGATGAAAATATTTGAAAATTGTGGCAAAGGTTGCACAATTTTTGACTACACTAAAAACTTTTAAATTGTACACTTAAAATGAGTAACTTGTATCATATGTAAATCATATCTCAATAGAGCTGTTACCACAAAAATTTAAGAAAACAGATGAATATGAGGATAACAGATAAGGACAAGAATAAACACAAAATATCACTGAGACAAAAAATTCATTCAAATAAATCATACTTTACAACAAATATAAATTGTATAAACTTGCCCTTTAAAATATAACACTGGGATATTGATTGAATATTTACTATAGAGCTATTATCTGATTATCAAGTGTGCATCTAAATGGGAAGAATTGAAATTACATAAAGAGGATACATCAGGAAAAAAAGGAACAACAACAATAAATGAACAAGTATCTATCTCAATATTAGACAAAATATTTCAAATAAATATGGTAACAAATTAACTTAAAAAATTTCATAAGGAAAATATAATAATTTAACTTATTTTCTACAAAAAGCAAATATACATAATTTATATTATTTAACTTAAATATTATTCTTCTGTAGTTTATATTATATTTATATACACAAATATGTATACATAATGATACTATGGGTATAAATAAAATCTTACAATTATATTTAAGAAAAGACAGTCTCTTCAATAGTGGTTCTGGGAAAGCTGTACACCTACATGTAAAAGAATAAAATCAGAATATCTCAATCACCCTACACAAAAATAAATTCAAAATGGATTAAAGATTCAAATGTAAGACCAGATACTATAAAGCTCGTAGAGGAAAACATAGGCAGAACACACTTTGACATAAATAGTGGCAATATATTTTTGGATCCATTTCCTAGAGTAATGAGAAAAAGAGCAAAACTAAACAAATGAGACCTAATCAAGCTTAAAAGCTTTTGCACAGCAAAGAAAACCATAAACAAAACAAAAAGACAATCTACTGAATGGGAGAAAATATTTGCAAACAGGGGTTACCAACAGGGGTTAATATCCAAAATACAAATAACTCACACAGCTTTATATATATATATATATTTATATATATTTATTTATATATATATATATACACACACACCAAACAACCCAATCAATAAATGAAATGGGCAGAAGACCTAAATAGACATTTCTCCACAAAAGACTTAAGTTGGAAAACAGGCTTATGAAAAGATATTCAACATCACTAATTATTATAAAAAAGCAAATAAAAACTACAATGAGGTATCACCTCATACAAGTCAGAATGGACATTATCAAAAAGTCTACAAACAATAAAAGCTGGAGAGAGTGTGGAGAAAAGAGAACTCTCCTATACTGTTGGTTGTAATGTAAATTGGTGCAGCCGCTATGAAGAACAGTATAGAGGTTCTTCAAAAAACCTAAAAATAGGAGTTACCATATGATCCAGCAATCCCACTCCTGGGCATATATCCTGAAAAGATGAAAACTTTACAAAAAGACACATGCACTTCAATGTTCATAGCAGCACTATTTACAATAGTCAAGACATGTAAGGAACCTAATGTTCATCAACAGATGGATAGATAAAGAAGTTATGGGATATATACACAATGGAATATCACTCAGCTATAAAATAATGAAATAATGCCATTTGCAGCAACATGGATAGATCTAGAGAGGATCATACTAAAGTGAAGTAAGTCAGGCAGAGAAAGGCAAATATCATATGATATCACTTATATGTGGAATCTAAAAAATGATGCAAATGAACTTATTTACAAAACAGAAATAGAATCACAGACATATAAAACAAACATGGTTACCAAAGGATAGTGTGGATGGAGGGATAAATTAAAAGTTTGGAATTAACAGATACACACTACTATATACATAATAAATGAATAAGAAGGATATACTGTATTGCACAGGGAACTATATTCAATATCTTATAATAATCTATAATGGAAAATAATGTGAAAAAGAAAATATATATGTATATATGTACATATATCACCAAATCACTTTGATACTAATACAACATTGTAAATCAACTATATTTAAATTTTAAAAATGAATTTAAATAACTTGTTCAGTTACACGTTAAGCAGTTAACAAACTGCTTATATATATGTCATAAAAAAAGCTAAATACAATTCAAGTAATGTTAGTATAAAAAATATAGACTTTATATACTTGTTATACAAAATTATTAAGTGAATCCAAAACACATGTAACTTTAAAAACATAACTTGTAAATAATTTATGTGCCAAAAAACAAATAAGAAAATTCTTAAAAATGATAATAAAATAATTCATATAATATTTGTAGGATACAATCAAAGCAGTATTGACAGATAAGTTTATAATTTAAATATCTAATGTAAAAAAGAAAAAGCTGAAAAAATGAAATATAATTTAAATCATTAAATTAGATTAGAGGGATAGATTAGTGAGAGTAAGTTTATAAACAGTAGTAGGGATATTAAGGCACACACATTAATAAAATGGAATCTACCAATAAAAATAAAAGAGAGCCAAGTTTCAGTCAAGATTAGTCATGGAGGATAAAGGCATCAGAGAAAACACATAAATGCTAGAAATGAAAAAAACAGACAGACTAGGTTTTTTATATCAATAATGCTAATGATTTTATTAAATGGACAACATTTTAAAGTAATATTGTTACTGAGTCCAAGCTGGTACCATTTGCTGAGACAGGCCAATAAATCCAGAGACAAAGGATTAGGGCAAGGAATAGCAACTTTCTTTGGAAAGCCTGCAGACTTAGAAGATGGCAAATAACCATTTTACCCAGGTTAAAATTCAGGCTTCTTTGATACTAAAAGAGGAGAGGGAGTGGCTGTTTGTTGCATACCTTTCAATGCAGGCCAAACCCCAGAGGGATGTGATGATCATTTGTTCTTGCAGCTGTCCTCATAGGTCTGGTCACAATGTTCCTATAAACCTTCAACAAGACAAAGGATATTTTCTGTTCTGCAACATTTTATCTCTATATGAATGAAGTGTTATGCCTTTAAAGGTCAAGCCTGGTAGGCAGAGCCTTGTGAAAGAGCTATTATGTATATTTCAGGCTATAGGAGATACTATTTTACAAAGGTGCAGAGCCAGCATGACTAAGCACAGGCAACCGAGAACAAAGGTTAAAGTTAAAGAAATAGATCTAATATAGAACCAAGTTTGTTCTTCTCTGTTATAATATAATTTAAATAAATACAAATAGAATACAAAAATAGATCAAAAACAATTCTATTCGATAACAGATACACCAAGCTATTTTACATGCTTTCGAAAAACATTTTAAAAATGGAGTAACTGTGACCAATTTTATGAAGCTTATAAAATCATAATACTCAAATCAGACAAGGACATAGGAAATTACATCACAAATCAATCTTACAATTATAAATACAAATGTTTGAAATAAAAATTCAGCAAGTTAAAAATAGGAAGGTATAAAAACATAATAGTGACACACTATGACAAATTTGGATTTATTTCTGCATAGCAGGAATTCAAAATTAGAACATAATCTAATGGAATTCAGCATAATGACAGATATAAAAAAGAAAAATGATAGGATAATTGCAATATATTCAAAACAGTTCCTGATAAAATTTAGTGTCATTTCATGATTTTTAAGCCTTTTACAAAATAGAAATATGAGAGAATATTAAAAACATTTCCTTTAAATCAGAAACAAGAAAAGCTAGCTCACTAACATTTCCTATACTCATTATTTTCTAAAGTTTCCAGCCACTGAAATTAGAACAGGAAATAAATAAATACAATGATAAATATTGGAAATAAACAAGTAAGTCATAATATGGAAATAATAGATAATATGGTTTTCTACAGAGATAATTCAAATCAACTTAAAATTTAAAAGAAATATTAAAAACTCATCAATATTGATAGAAAAATTAATATATTAAAGTAAATTATACTTTTAACATCAACATCAAAGATATGAATAATGCATTTTTATAAAGATTATATAATTTGAATGACACAAAATAGGGGTCCTATGATAAGTATAATAAGCTATATACAAGTCTTTTTAATATTATGAATAAAATATTGAAAATAATATAATAAATAGAGAAATAAATAACACATTATTTAAGTGGCATTCAGTGAGAGGAAAAATATTAATGTAGGAGAAAGGGAAAATGTCAAGAGATATGTCCTTGAATAATAAAGATAAGAAAGGATAGAAAACACAAGTCCAGAAATTTGCCCTATGTAAGACCAGAGACAATTCATCTTAAAATAAAAAAAAAGAAGAAGGTCGAGGACAATATGCAGGTAAATGGTAGATGAGGTCTTGGGTACCTGAGATTGTTTCAGTTGTCTAAGTAAAATAGGAAGGAAATTCAAAGCAAAAATGAGGATACGAGAGAAGCTGTTAGAGATTTGAGAAAAATAGAAGTATAAAATATTTGTATAAATCAGTGAAAGAATGAAATGGGATATATAAATATAGTGTAATTAATAGATATGGGGCTCTTTAGGTTTGTAGTCAGTGTTGTCGTGTCCAAGCTTATGCAGCTCACCACAGGCAGGCTAATAAATTGAGAAATGTGTTTTTGGAGCAAGGAATAGCAACTTTATTCAGAAAGCCAGAAGACCAAGGAAATGGTGGATTAGTGTCCCAAAGAACTATTTTACGTGAGTTAGAATTTAGGCTTCTTTTGTATATGGTTGGTTGTTGCAAACTTCTTGGTTTCTGAATCCTTTGTTCTTGCAGATATCCACATAGATCGGTCACAACGCTCCTATAACCCTCCAACTAGACAAGTGTTATTCTCTGTTCTACAACTTTTTGTCTCTATATGAATGGAAAAGTGTTATGCCTTATAAAGGTCAGAACCTTGAGAATGGACTACCCTGTATATTTCAGGCTATAGGCAACATTCTAACTTGTAGCAAAACGAACAGAATGCCTTTAAAGCATTAAAAATAAAAGGTAAAGGAACATATTCAATATGGAGTCAGATTTGTTCTTCCCTCTTACAACAGAACTAAAGTGAAACCTAGCAGCATGTCTTTCCCTTTTCCTTGAACACATTAAGATGCATGATTTTAGGCAAAGCATAGTCAAGAAAGTTGGATTATGCAGGACAGGATATTGCTAAGGGTGTACAGAGAGAGGAAAGGAGCACTAGATAGATAGTCGACAGCTTAAACTATGATGGACCATAACAGGAAATGTATAATACAGGTAGAGGGTGACAGATAGAAATCATTAGGGATGGTATGGTGACATGGGTTTTAGGGAGGAGAGTGTACCACTGATCCAGACATGTGGCAATGAGGAGCAAAGGAGGGCACTACCCAACCTCTAGGCTAGTGGAATGAGAGGTGAGAAAATAAAAAATATCCACTATTTAAGAGGATTGGAGTCATGAACTATCCTCAGCTGAGCTCGATGGTAAAGAAATAATCATAACAAATATTAAAAATATTTGAAAATTTGGAGGATTTAGATAATGACTGAATATATTTCCAAAAGTACAAGGAGTTATTTCAGGAGGTGTAGAAATGTTAATAAAAAAGAAAGAGTTAGAACAGAGCATATAAAGGCTTACAGGGAGGAGATTCCAGGAGATGGAGTGTGCTGAGAGTCCTGGGTGCCTTGTGATGTTGGATTTAAAAGTGAATGAAGGGCTACAAATGGCAAAATACCCTTTTTATGGGTGAGTAGTACTCTATTGTGTGTGTGTGTGTGTGTGTGTGTGTGTTTGTGTGTGTGTGTATGCACATACACACACACACATACTGCTTCTTCTCTATCCATTCACTTATTGGTGTGTGCTTAGGATGTTTCCATTTCTTGGCAATTATAAATAATGCTGCTATTAATATTGGGGTGTATTATCTTTTTGAATTAATGTTTTTGTTTTTCTTGGATATATACCCAGGAGTGGAATTGCTGGGTCATATGGTAGTTCTATTTTTAGGTTTTTGAGAGACCTCCATACTGCTTTCCATAGTGGCTGCACCAAACTACATTCCCACCAACAATGTACAAAGGGTTCCTTTTTCACCACATCCTTGCCAACATTTGTTATTTGTATTCTTTTTGATGATAGCCATTCTGACAGGTGTGAATGATATCTCATTGTGATTTTGCCTGATATTAGTGATGCTGAGCAACTTTTCATGTTCCTGTTGGCCATCTGCATTTCCTCTTTTGGAAAAATGTCTGTTCAGTTCTTCTGCTCATATTTTAAATGGGCTGTTTGTTTGCTTTTTAATTTAAGTACAGTTGATTTTAAATGTATTAGTTTCTGGTGTACAGCATGGATGGACTTGGAGGGCATTATGCTAAGTGAAGTAAGTCAGACAGAGAAAGACAAATACTGTAAGATATCACTTACATGTGAAATCTAAAAAACATAACAAACTAATGAATATAACAGAGAAGAAACAGACTAACAGATGTAGAGAAGGAACTAGTGGTTACCAGTGGGGAGAGGAAAGGGGAAGGGCAAGATGGAGGTGGAAGATTAAGAGGTACAAACTATCAGGTATGAAATAAGCTATAAGGATGTATTGTACAACATGGAGAATATAGCCAATAATCTATAATAACTATAAATGGAGTATACCTTTGAATATTGTGAATTACTATATTGTATACCTGTAACATAATATTATATATCAACTATACTTCAGTTTTTAAAATATGATATTGTAAAATAAATACATAAATAAATGAAGTTAATAAGCCCTATTTTCTTTCAAAAAAAGTGAATAAAGCACATAATTAAGTTGGTTCCAATTGTCTAAAACATAGATGAATGCTTTTTAAAAAATGCTGTACTCCATGGATCATTATTGCTTCTGTTGCCAGCCAACCTTGAATTTTATAAGTTGGTTTATGCATATATTTTATTCAGAATTTTAGACACTCTTTATTGGGAGAGTTAGAACAAATAATTTATCTCAGGTCAAGAATCCTAATGAGAAATTCATCTCAAAAAGATTCAGTAACAATTTTGGATGTTTTATTTCTTCCGATATTAAATTATTTGCTATACCTGAATTTTTCATGAACCTAACCACCTTCTGAGCACTAAGATATTGCCCAGACAGTACTGGATTTTTTCTGATGGAGTATGCCCACTTACCTACCCTACAACAGAAAGGTATATTCCATTACCAGCATCCTGAAAATGTGCAGTAATAATAGTTTCTCTTCATTGGAGTTGTTGGGGTTTTTATTTATTTGTTTGTTTTTCATTTTTTCTGCTGTTTTGTTTGATAAACCAGGAATGAAAGAATGATCAATGAATCTGACAGGATAACCCTAGAGACAGGGAGGCTTAATATTACCTGTTTAAAAGTTATTTGCTCAGGAAGCATTCTGTTAAGATTTCAGTGTAATGCATACATAAGAAGAGAAGCTTCAGTCTTATTAGTGTGCACAGCTTGGAAGTATGGGTATGTGTGAGGTATGTGATCCCTTCTTGGCTTATTTTATCCTTTACTAAAAAACACTTAATTTGAGGAGGCAAGAATGTACAATATAGAAAAGACAGTCTCTTCAGCAAGTCGTGCTGGAAAAACTGGACAGCTGAATGTAAATCAATGAAGTTAGGCACTACCTCACACCATACAAAAAAATAAACACAAAATGGCTTAAAGACTTAAAAATAAGACATGACACCATAAAACTCCTAGGAAAGAACACAGGCAAAATGCTCTGACTTAAATTACAGCAATGTTTTCTTAGATCAGTCTCCCAAGGCAAACAAAATAAAAGAAAAAATAAACAAATGGGAACTAATCAAACTTAAAAGCTTATGCTTAGCAAAGGAAACCATAAATAAAACAAAAAGACATCATATGAAACAGGAGAAAATACTTGCAAACAATGTGACCAACAAGGGATTAATTTCCAAAGTATATAAAGAGCTCATACAGCTCAGCATCAAAAAAAAAAAAAAAATCAAAAAATGGACAGAAGATCTAAATAGGCATTTCTCCACAAAAGACATAGAGATGGCCAACAGGCACATGAAAATATGCTCAACGTTATTAGAGAAATGCAAATCAAAACTACAATGAGGTATCTCCTCACACTAGTCAGAACGGCCATCATCAAATAGTCTACAAACAATAAATGCTGGAGAAGGTGTGGAGAAAAGGGAACCCTCCTACACTGTGGGAATGTAAATTGGTGCAGCCACTATGGAGAACAGTTTGGAGGTTCCTTAAAAGAGTTACCATATGATCCAGCAATCCTGCTCCTCGGCATACAACCAGAAAAGATTAAAAAAAAAACCTAATTTGAAGACACATTTACCCCAATGTTTATAGCAGCACTTTTTACAATAGCCAAGATATGGAAGCAACCTAAATGTCCCTCAACAGATGTATGGATAAAGAAAAGCTGGTGTATATATACACAATGGAATATTACTCAGCCATAAAAGAATGAAATAAGGCCATTTGCAGCAACATGAATGGACATAGAGATTATCATACTAACTGAAGTAAGTCAGGCAGAGAAAGATGAATTATCATATGATATCACTTATATATGGAATCTAAAAATAATGAGGCAAATGAACTTATTTACAAAACATAAACAGACTCACAGACACAGAAAACAAACTTTTGTTACCCAAGGGGAAAGATGGGAGAGAAACAAATTAGGAATTTGGGATTAACACTGCTATGTACAAAATAAACAACAAGGACCTACTGTATAGCACAGAGAAATATATTCAATGTCTTGTAAAAATCTATACTTGAAAAGAACTGAATCACTTTGCTATACACCTGAAACTAACACAGCATTGTATATCAAGTATACTGTAATTAAAAAAAAAAAAAACACTTCTTGAAGGCTACAACCTTAGGAACTTCATCCAAGCCTGCAGTTATGACTATCTTCTGATTTACCATATGTAGGATATTTCTACAAGCCTTTCTTCTAGAGTTCCTAGGAAATGTCAGTTTTTATATAGTTCATTTAGCCAAAGAGTGATTACATGAAAGCATTTAACTTTTCCTTTCTTAGACACAAAACAAATAGGTTTACATATGTAATATTCTATCATCTAGGTTTATATAGTCTCAGGAAAAAATAATAAGATGCCCACTAAACTGTTAGTAGTCATTGCCTCTGGAAAAAGAGATGATCAAAGAAGAGTGGAACTCTCATATTGTTTTTATATATTGTTTGAAAAATTTAGATTAAGCATGCATTTTCTTACTAAAAACTAAAAACCTAAAGTTTGAAAAATTCACACTAAATTTTTCATAGTAAGAAGCAGATTATGAAACTTGAGGACAAAAATATAAAAATAAATGTCAATAAAATCAAATTTGAACACAGACGAATCACTTAATGGCATAAATACATGCAACAATCCTGCTGCCACAAGGGAAGTTGGGAAATGGATGTTGATTCTTTTTTGAGTCTTTAGCCTAGAAGTAATCCCGGCTGGTACCAAAGCACCCACAGTGTTGATCTAATGTGATTACTGAAAAGGAAGTTTACTTTTTTGATCTCCATTTATCTCACAGTGCAGACCAGGGATCAATACTCATCTGAGGCTAATACAGTGATTAAATGTTCTTTCTTTATTTTCCTGTTATATTTTTTGTTTGTTATCTTGATTTAGGATAGCTTGAAAAAAGATAAACAGAGCAGTGAAACTGCTGTAGTGGCCCGTGACAAACCATACATCTTCAATCCACATATTTCCCCCATTTTAATCAGACTTTAACACAAAATCACCCACATCACAAATTTCATGGGCTCTCAGACATGAACTGTTGTACAATGGGCTAATGGGCCTCAGTCATTTGGAAAAGAAATTTGATTTGCAATTGTAGAAGTTCCACATATAAAGTAATGGATGCATTTAGTTTTAGAAAAAGCAATGACAGGTGGTGGGCCTTCTGAAATGATTCAATTCAGACAATTTTTTAAAATCTATTTTTCATGTGGAACATCAAAATGATTTTGCTTTGACTCACTGTGGCTGTTACAGCAGTTTGTTTTAAAATTTCTGTAGTAAATTATTATAGTAATAGAGGTCATGTTTAAACTTGAGTGTCAAATAATATTTGCAGTGTTTTGATTTTTAAACATATCTGGGAAGTTATAAACACTAATCAAAAAAACCAAATATGCTTTATTCACGTACTTCCTGCATTCAAATACCTCTAATAATAAGGCTGTCTTTTAAAATTATGCAATTATATAGTCTTAAAAAGTTCAGTCCTGAAACAAAAGCTTGAATGTTATTATGTTGACCCAATTTCTGTAAAATATTGAATATTTTCCAAGTTGGTAGTAATCTAGAAGAGAACAGCATGCAAAACATGCCTAAGTGTCCATATTTAGAACTACTTCTTGTATAAGCTAAATAAAGTAATCGATGCTTTTGTTGGCCTAAAAAGTGACATCTTAAAAAAATTTAAATATACTTTTATGAACACATGTTCCTCAATTGTTGACAGATTAATAAAATTCCAGCGGTTTGATTTTTCAACCTTTGTTTCTCAATATTTAGGAAAAGTGCTGTGTGATCAGAAAGAAATGAAAAATTAATTGGGGTAGAATGTGGGAAAATAGGCCAATAAAATAAAAAGCAGTAAGTAATATAACTTTGGAATATGTTTATTAATCCTATGGCAAAGAGAGTCAGACATAAAAATAAACCTGTACTCATTTTCTTTTCTAATTTATGTATTTCCCCAAATCTCTTTTAAATTGATCTAGGAAAAATAGTAACTCCGATTGAAGAGTTAATGTGAACAAATAAATGAAATCATCTTCTTTAGAATATTTCCCAAATTATATGATATTAGTTATACATATTCCTTCATATTTCATAAAATCCTTTTATCTAATTTTATAGAAATGAACTTCTACTCATTCTGTGATTCATCCAGGCATATCCTGAAGTATGGCACTTGTTTCATCAGGAAAACCAGAACCTTATCTAATTGATCATCTCCCTTCAGATTTATGGTTTCCCTTCCTTGGGAGCTATTGATCCAAGCTTGGGGGAAAAATAGTGTCCTGCTAAAATCTCCATGATTCTTGTGGAGGATTTTCTTTGGACTGTCTTGAATGACATTCATTTAAACCCCCTGGTAGTATGTCCCTGTTAACTCAAATTTTAAACGTATATCTATTTCTATCACACATAGTAGAAGCAACCGCTCATTAAAAGTAGTAGTACTTAAAGTTGGCTGTGATTTACCATAATTTGGGAAATTATAAATTCCAATACCAGGGCTCTCACCTATACTTCCCTATATGGGATCTCTGGAAATCTTTGGGTTGAGGAATTTCAATAATCTTTATTTTTAAATATTACATACATGATTTTTGGTGTGGAATCATGAATGAGAACCATTGCTTTAAAATGTAAACTGTCATTTAATCCTCACACATTATTTTTATTATTTTATTGTATCACCATTATCATGGATATTTATTACTTTATATTATCTGGTATCAGTTTTGTGACACTTAAATTCTATTTATATTTTGGTTTGACTTTATTCAGACTTAAGTGCCCGTCTTAAACTTCTCTACACAATTCCCAAGCTAGTTTACCAGTAAACAAAGTCTGTTCTGAAAATAGGAGAAATTAGGCTAACCTATTTTGTGGACCCTCTATACTTAGTGTGCAAAGTTTTTGATAGTATGCAAATTATTTAATAGTAATGTAGGTAAATTTCCCTGTATAATTTATTTATAGTCTCACCATTAGAAAGTAAAATACAGTATTCTAGGGGGCATTTGGAGATATATTTTTATTAGAATGAGATAAACGGGATTTCCCAATTGCATTAATATTATGAGATCAAGAACCCAAATGTAGTGGGACTAATGAAAATATTTACAGAGAAGCAGAGGACATTTGAAAAGACACTGGAAAAAATGCTACAAATTGGGGGTGGGGTGTGAGGGAGATTTGTAGTTCATACTTAATTCTAAGAGGAAAGATATTCCTTTCCTTTCCCCTTATTACTTACACATTTCCTTTCTTATTTAAATTGCTTTAAGCTTTTTGATAGTACTTACTGATCTACCAAAACTATTATATATCTAGATGAAAAAAACAAATGCACAAAATGTAGAGTTGGGTGGGAAATAACAAAGGAACTTGACTGATTTTGCTTGTTGGCTATTATTAGAATTTACTACTCTAAATCCTATTCTGCTTTTAACTTGCAAAATGTAGATCTACAAAAAGTATCAAGATTTACCAACCTTTTGTTTTGCAAATATTAATTGCACACTAGTTTGATACTATAACGGTTTTCTGATGTTTTAAATTTATAGATACAACATCCATATTTCAGGTAATCGAATATAACATCCATATTGATTTGTGGAAATGTATGAAACTGTATGTTTGTATGTAAATGAGTGCTCACGTAGGCAAATGTGTATGTGAACATGATTTCCTTTTCTCTGGCTTTGTGTATGAGAGACCTTCAAATCATACTCCAGTTGCTTTAGGAGCTATATTGACATAACGTCCAAGGCAGACTGGTCTAAGTTATAATCATGTTAAAGGCAATCCAACATAGGTTGCAAGAAAGGGGAGATTGGACATTTATTGAATAGCTGTATGTGCCAGATATCAGATGTTTTCACACACAATCTCTCATTCCATCAATCATAACACCCTGTTTGTTCTTCCTACTAAATGTATCTTGATCTGCCCTTTTTTCTTCATAAGACTACTTGCCCTTGAATTATTTCAAGTGTAAACTATCATTCCTTCTTGGGATACTCCTATTATTGTCTAACTGCTCTTTCTGCCAAGAAGTTTTATTTTAACATTAGTAATTCTCCTTCCAAATCACAGATTTAATTATATTTTCATGTGGCTCCTGAAATTATAAATCCTTTGCCCTTGGAATGAATGACATAGATTATTCCTGACCTATGTGCAAGCCTTCATTGTCTACAACTTTTACCAATTCTATTTTTCCTTTTTTTTTTACTACCTCAAATGTACTCTATGATCTAATTGCTTATGCCTTCTGGTATATAAATTCCATTTATTCTGTTTCTTAGTTTGTTTTTGTCTCAAATTGCCACTTGCTTGTTAACTGAAAAAAAAAAAAGCACAACATGAAAGTTGTGAGTTAAATTCTATTCAGGGCAAAATGAGATCTATAACCCAGGAGACAGCCTTTCAGATAGCTCTGAGGAACTTCTCTGAAAAGGTAGCAAGGGGAGGTCAGTACATATGTGATTTTGGTGAAGCAGGAGTATGTGCAATCAAGCACACATTTTGGCAGAAAGTTGCTGCTAATCATGAGGAGCAGATGTCCCCATTAATGATTTTAGTTCTTTTCTAGATATGAGAAGATGCAAGATATTGGGCTCATTAAGTTTCCTGTAAAATATCTAACTATCTGAAGTTCTATTCTGCCAGTTTTCCCCAGAGCACACAGTGCCTCACTCTTGATTTCTGCCCTGAATTCCTTTCAGGGTGTGTCAAAGTTCAGCAACTGCAGTGGCTCATGACGTCATCCTTATAGAGGCAGACTGCGAGTACCAATTTTCCTCCACATTCCCTTCACAGCCTCCCTACCATCCAAGCTGTGAGTTACAGTCTTCTAAATGTTCTCATAACATCTAGTCAATACCAATCACTGCCTTATAAAGAATTTTGAGTCTCCATCTAATCAAATTTAGCCTTTAAAAGAAAAGCATGAATCCATATTTCTCCAATTAAGGATATTTCTCTGTGACTTAAATCAAATTATTTCATCAAAAGATCTCTCCCTGAGATTCAAGCATGGAAATCTCAAGCTACTCCTTCCATTTTTACCTCTATAATCACATATCACACTCTCAATTACTATGGACCTTACTTTCCTCATCTGTAAAATTATTAAATTGCAATAATATCTTGAATATTAATCTCTGTTTTGTTTCCCTTCCTGCTCTTTTGTGTGACCCTCCCCCAGTTCAGTCAAAGAAATCTGTTTAGTCAGGCAAGATTAAGATTGATCAGTTTGTCTTTAATTAATTATATCTCTTGTCCATATGAGAGAATTTTGAAATGATGGGCACAGACAAGAATCTTTAAAGGCAAATCTTTTACTCCGTAAGAGTGGGATTTATGAAATAGAGAGTATGTTTATGACCTAAAGCAAAGCCATAAAAAATTCAGGCTTACAATTTAGATTTAAGAGCCCTTCACAGCCTACTCTATGTATCCTAAGAAACTAGGTAAGACTACCTGAAATAAGAGAAAATGAAAGAGGTACAGATGTGTGGAGCTCCAGGAAGGGCCACCTCTCACTGCTGTTACCTGGGGACAAATTACACTGGGAAAGTAACAGAAGGCTCTGGAAGTTTGATGATCAGAAATTTTGGGAAGATTGCTCAGATTACATAATTGTTTATTCCAAAAGGGAGCAAGTCCCTTAAAATTTACTTCCAGAGTCTTAAAAATTCTCAACCAGATAAATAATAATAGTGTACATTCTGTTTATTTCCATGACAACTATTATGACCAAATCAAGCCAGGATGGTGAACATACTTTAAGAACTGCAAAGCACAAGGCGATTTTTTTGACATGATCTTGAAATCTTGTAGATGAAAGATGATGGCTTAATTTCAAATTGTTTTCTCTACCCATACCTCATTTCCTTAATTTATCAAAATTTTACGTAAAATACTGATTTATATTTAATATTGTATAAATCAAGAGTAAAACAAGAGGAAAACAGGAGGAGTTTCACACTTGTATTATTTCTAATCCTTAGGTGAATGAATTAGGCAATGAAAGAGTTATGCATTGATAAAACAAGTTTCATCTTGATGTACAGTACTGTGGCTTCGGTCAATCATAGGTCCTCACTAATTGTATATTCTATACCTTTGGCAGTGATTTCTGTTTTTGTTGTTGTTGGTACTTTCTAAAATCAACTTAGAAATGTCCAATCAGACTTACTGTATGGCACAAGAAATTATATTCAGTGTCTTGTAATAACATATAATGCAAAAGAATCTGAAAAAAAATTATGACTGAATCACTTTGCTCTGCGCTGAAACTAACACATTGCAAATCAACTATACTTCAGTAAAAAAAGAGACATGCCCATACATCTTCCCTTTTCACTCTTTATGTTGCTGTGCCTTTCCATGCCAATTCTCTCTTCATCCAGATTCCCAAGCGGATATCCGAAAAGTTAAGATGACAAAAATATTTCCCAAGTTCAAGCTAAATCTAAACTTAAGTGACACAGAAATTTGACTATTATCAAATAAATAGATCCATCTAGATAGCCAAACAATGTCAGAACAAAAAAAATCAAATTTCCTAGACTGACAAAATAAAATGGATAGTTGCCATATGCCTACTTCTCTTTCCAGTCTGTGTACATCAAGCTAATTGCCAGTGACAATGCAATGTGTAATCATCTCAGTGGCCTGCATATAACTTAAAAATGCTTGTACACATGCAGAAATCTCAGTTCCAGAAACAGAAATAGAAATGTATTTTTATGTGACTGTATATTCCATTCTAATAAGTGACAGAGTTTGTTTTAGTTTTGAAATGACAGTTGTCAAATAGAAAGCTGTCATTTAAAAAACTGAGAAAGCTTTCCTGCAACTCTATGCATAATCCCTGGCTGGCTCTAGAGTCCAGGGAACAGAAAAAGAAGAGATAGGGAGGGTACTGTCTTCTCCCCGACTATGTCACTTTTTGCTCATAGCTTTTCTTTTTCTGTCCCCTGTCATTTGTCCCCAGGTTGGGCACGGAGAAGAGTGTGTTGAATTTGGGGGAGGGGGGTTGTAGTAAGTTTCAAAGACAAAATACTACCTACTTAATATGATTTTTGACAGATTTAAAAAGAATATATGCAAAAACCTCATGAAAAACTGTTACATTACTATTTTTCTTAAATAAATCAAATCAGATTACTTACTAAGTAGAAGATTAAACAAAAATTCTGGTCCTCTGATGCCTAAGTAAAATGAACTTTTAATTGTGTAATTGTTGATGCATTTCTTTTTACTTTCCAGACTTTTCTATCCCAATATTTTCATGATTTGTCCTAAACAAACAAACAAATCTCTCACTGGAACACTTCAATAATCTCAAATGCGAATGATTACTTTTTCTAGCACGTTTCCATTCAAGATAATTTACAGAATGATTGATTCCAGCTTTCTGGTCTTATTTCCCAAAAATCTTCACACTTTTCCTGTGATTCTTAATCAATAACTCTAAATTCTCCTTACAGACCTCAAGTTTTCCCTCTCCTGTGTCTGTGATCATGCCTTTCTGCAAGCAACCTTTTCATGGCCTACACAACTGAAAGTATTAGGGACCCTTACCCAGTTGTCAAGGGTCCTGCACAAACCTTCTCTTTCCTATGATCATTTTCATATTTGAGGCCTTTGTCAACTTCTGCTCAGACCTATTTACTGATTCTGACTCCAGCTCAGTATTACGCAGAATTATCACTTCTGCTTTCGCCTACATATTTTATTAGTATAACAAATTTTACCATGTTGCTCCCTTGAATAAAATGCTCCAACTACAGAAAAATTGGAGACGGTTTAGCGTAAAATGAAGGCTCCATAATTCAGGCTAAATCATGTGTACAGTCTCATGTTCCCAAATGCCCTGATGGGAAGTGCCCTACTGTATTAATCCTGAGTTACTTGGAAATTTACTTTACGTATCTTGCTATTGACTTATTTCTCTTCTCTGACTAGTGCCTGCTTTCTCTATTTCTGCACCTGGAAAATGTCCTATTAAACTTTCAAAACGCAGAGCTGTGGTAGGCAGAATTCTAAGTTGGTCAACAAGATTTCTGCCCCAAGTCCACACACCTTCTATAATACATGGGGCTTGTGAATATAATGCATTTCTTTTCCAGATTAGGTTTTGTGATAAGGCACAGTTGACCTTAAGAAAGGGAGATTATCCTCAGTGGATGAGATCTAATTAGGTGAAGCCTTAAAGGAAGACTAAGCCCTTCCTGGAAAAAAGAGATTCAAAGTATGAGAAGAACACAACATGAGGGAGGTTCTCCTTTGCTGACTTGAGTTGGAGGAATATGAGAGATCTCTAAAAGCTAGAAGTGGCACCAGGATGACAGCTGGCAATGGAATGGGAAGTCAATTCCATGACTGCAAAGAACTGAATTTTGCCAAACCACATGAGCTTAGAAAGAGACTCTCAAATTCCAGGTGAAAACACACCCTGGTGAATACCTTTATATTTTTTTACTGTGAGACCCTGAGTAGAGAATTGGTTCAGTTGTGACTGGATTTCTGATCTGGAAATACTATGAGATCATAAATAAGTGGTTTTTTTATGCCACTAAATTTGTGGTAGTTTTTTTATGCAGCAATATTAAACAAATACAAACTACAATATTATTTCTCAAGGAACTGTCTCCCCATTCTTAGACTAGGTTAAATGCCCATCCTTTGCTTTCTTCCCAATTACGATTTCAATATCATATTTGATATAGCTCCTTGTTCCACACACACTCAAGGAAATGGACTGTAACTCCAACTAAGAGTCTTTGCATGGGGCATATAGCACTTGTAATTAGCTTGAACTTAATGCAATGAAGAAGCAAAGTATCACAGATGTTCTATATGCATACAGATATGGGTACACGCAGAAAAGAACTTATTTTCTGCCCTTTATTGACAACATGTTTACTACTAATAGCAATGAGTGCACTAGCACCCACATTTTGGTTTCTAATATGGTTCTGTGAAGGAAGGAATAATGACTTTTTGGAGAAATGCCTGATTCTAGGACAAGCAATATGCAAGAGGATCTTGAAGCAGCTTATATGAACCAAAATTATGAAACAAAAAACAAACAAGAAAATAAACAAGAAATAAACAAAAGAAACAATGATAAGTGTAAATCTAAGGGACATAAGAGCCTACTGAAAGAGATGTTGTTGGCCTAAATTGGAACAATTTGAGCAAAAAAGTAATATTAGGTCATGCTCAAAGCATAAAATAAAAACCCATTAACCATATTGATATAAACAAATTATTAATTAAATAGATAAATGGAGGGGATTTGACTGATGTCCCATGCAGAGGAATTACAAATAATTTATGTAGATAATCCACCATCAAGGAAGAGGGGCATAACTGTACTCCTTAAGTAGGGTGACTTCCTTCCAAAGAATCCTGTATGAAAATGGTGAAAAAAGGGAGTAACTTTACAGTGAGGAATCTGACAAACACTGCACAAACTAGTTGAGTGACGTCAACATCAATAGTGATGCTATGCTGATAGTTTGTACCTTAAGTACAGTGTGATGAAAAAGACATTTTACCTTTGCAGTCTTCCTCCCCAAACCACACAACCCCAGTGTTATCATGAGGAAGATACAGGTAACACCCAACTGAAGGACATTCTACAAAATACTGGCCAGTCCTCCTTAAAATTGTCAAGGTCACTAAAAACAAGGAAAGTGAGACACTGTCACACCAAAAGGAGCTCCTGGAACAGAATGTAAATATTTGGTAAAACTAAGGCAATTTGAATAGTGTGGGTTTTAGTTAATAAGAATGCATCAATAGGGTTCCTTAAGTGTGGCAGGTTCCTATACTAACATTAGAA
Source organism: Camelus dromedarius (assembly GCF_036321535.1). Classification (NCBI taxonomy): domain Eukaryota; kingdom Metazoa; phylum Chordata; class Mammalia; order Artiodactyla; family Camelidae; genus Camelus; species Camelus dromedarius. The sequence goes on from NC_087441.1 coordinate 55,549,637, forward strand.
GTTCATGATAGGGGGATTTGGATGTGGGATATATGATAATCCTATGTACTATCTTTGTAATTCTTCTGTAAATCCAAATCCATTCTAAAATTGAAATAATTATTTTAAAATTATTTTAAAAATTTATTATGGTATGGGAAAAGGTGAGAAGATAAGACTAGAGAGGGAGCAAATGTCCTTTAATTACACAGAAAGATATTGTACATAACTACAAAGAATTTTTTAGCAGATTAGACTGGCCTGTGGTTTCTTAATGCTCACAAGCTGTGGTTTATGATGACAGTGTGGGTGCAGTTTTGTGCAAGAAATTTGGAAGAAGCTTGTGCCAGTATTTCACTGATATCTACTTAAATTTAGTTCAGAAATACTTGGATCAGATATATATTTTTTTTACTTTTAGTGTTTGTTTTACAAATAGCAGGAAACCAGGCTAACTGCTTTCTATTGATGGAAAACCACTAATTGAACTGCTAATAACAACCTGACGAGTTGAACACTTGAAATCCTTAAAGTACAGGAGACAATTCAAATGCCAGAAATACACAATTTTAAATGAGCTTTTCCTTTAGTGTACATTAGGATCTATATGTCTAGCCAGTTTTATTACATTTTTTTCAAATTTGCTTTTGAAAAAATATAACTCTCTTTTAAACAGTTTTGTTAAGTTTAGAATATACATGTGATAAAGATAAATGCCAGAAACACAGTGATCCATTCAATGTTGAGAGAATAAATAATAGTAAGTATTAATTATTTGTGAAGCCAAGTATCCAATAAGCTGCAACACCACCTATTTTGACTTGTAATCCTTTTAAAACACAGTAAAATTTGTTGTAACCTTCACCTTTCAGTACATCCAACTTCTGTCCTCCTGTTATTCTCAGAGGATCAGTCTGTTTCATCTATCTGTCTACCAAACATAAAATCTAATATATAAACATAAACTCTGTACATAAACTCTGTGAAGATGAATTAAACTGATACTCAACTGTGATAGAAATCACATATAATGTACTTCAAAATATCCTGCACGTTAAATTGTGAAATAAAGAGAACTTTGTTGCTGTCCCTGAGAGCAAGAAACAATTATATAATGTAACATTGAAACTTGTACTAAATGTATATAATGGTAAATATACATTTACAGTTTTGTATAAGGAAGCAGAATTTTACCACAAAAATTTTTTTCTCGGTTTCCCAAGGTCACATGTTGTTCTGTAATATCGTCTGTGATGTAAACTGCCGTCAACCATCCTTTTCACATCTGACATATGGAGGTTATACTAGACTCCTCTCCCACTCCACCTACCAGGTCCAGTTGATTATATTTCTTATGGGGTAGAAATTACAGAAACTTGGGGTGCCACTGCATGACATTTTGATGGGATTATGCAGGCACACAGGAATATCTTAATCTTGCCTTGGCAGAATCATCATCCTGCCCTTATGTGTTCCTGGAAGGAGATAAACAAGGAATAATGGAAAATGGAATAAAAGGCACTCTTTTACTGTTAGCCTGGCTTGTACAAGAAGTGCCACTAAGGAATTCTGGTGACCTGAGTTAAAATGTCTGACTTAGACAAAAGTCACAGTTTGGGCAGTATAACTCTTCCTATGTGTCTTCACTCAGAAACACAACTTAAGGCTAATACATTTCCTTTGTTGCTTTCCCATGCGCCTCTGATCCCTCACAGCTGTCACCGCCTAAGCAGCTGGAACATGGGAGGAATCTAGATGATGCCCACAGACCCACAAAAATATCATGGGATTCCAAATATTTATACCCAGAAGAGGCTGACTAGGAACTGATATCTAGGTGAGAGGCACGTCACTATGCCAAAAGCTGGTGGACAACTGCCTGGACCACTGACAGTAGAAAGATATCATAAATGCCACGCTCTCTGTGCCTATTCTCTCTATCCTCATCATCACTACGAGAATCCACAGACATATTTTACCACTTCTAAATCCAGCTCAACACATTCCCTTTTTTAATTATAAACCTTCCAATTTACAAAGATGCCCCACATGGGGACAGTGAGTCTATGTTGAAGACACTGCTGCTTCACCCACTGTTACATTACCTCCTGCTCTGGAATCTAAAGTCCTGGAATCTGTGTTAGATAGCGTAACAGTGAAACCTTAACCCCAAACTTAGAAATAGAAAAAAGAAAGGTAATGGTTTAAATCAGGCTAATTCTAAGAATCTCTAGTGCCACTTAGTTACCCAGGGTTTTGAATAGAAGGAGGTAGATTCTCTCTGACCATACTACTCTGAATTAGATTTTCAGGTCACATTTCTAAAAATAACCACAGAGATGTTTTAGACATTGGCAAGGCTTTTGTTCAACAGCTCAGAATGATCCCATTCTATGCCCAATAAACTGTGTCTGTCTCTGAACGTGGGCTATTGATTTTGCACTTGGCTTTCCTGACTCTTCCTATATTATTTTTAACTTGGTAGCTCTAATCTGGGTGATCTCGTTTGTTACTAAATCTTAAATTCCATAACATTTTAAACTTCTGCCTTCAGAAATTGACTCATAGTTTCCTGCTGCTCAATGATGGGCATAAAGTACATTTCATAAATGAGAATGAGAAGTATGTGAAATCATCTAATATTTGGCTTAGATAACAAAATGGGTAGTATTGTTATTAACTAGACAGATAATACAGTAAGAGCAATAGTTGATGTTAAAAATTTATTGTTCAGTGTTTTTCTTACTGAATTTGAACTATATATAGGGTTAAATATTACCCAGGAGTAAATATCATCAAACTGAAAAGATGTATGGTATAGTAGATCTGCTTATCAGAGTCAATTTAGGAATTAAAAAAGAAAAATAAAGATGTAGAAATAACACCATGCATTCTGGCCTAATAGGCCTAATATTAAGTATTCACAACTATATTTTTCAAATGTTCCCAGGTGATTATGGTGTATAGCCCAAATTCATCACTGGTACAGATAAAAGAAGCACAGGTAAGAGATAGTGATCAGATAGATGGAAGGAAAATTAGGAGAGTGGAACCCTTGATGATGATGGTGGTGAAGGCAATCTTCTGACTTCAGAGAAAGATCAAATAATGGCAGGGAAGAAAGTTGTCCATTGAATTTTGCAATATGAAATCATTATGATCCCAGAAAAAAACATTTTTGCATCAACAGTTGAAGAATAAGAAAATGGAAGTCAGTATGACTCTAAATTTCTGGCAATCCAGTAGCCTAGCAAACTTGAAAAATAAAAACTTGGTACAAAATACCTAAAATTCCATATAAAACACACAAGATATATCAGAGCAGAGGTAGCAATAGAGTTAGAGAAAGTCCCAACAGTTAGAACCTAAAAGGATGAAAATTAATACTTTATTTTTTAAAGGTCAGGTCATTACAGGTTCAATGCAGAAGAAAGAGAAAAATCTGAGGGCCTGCAATAATGGAACATCAGCATAAATCTGGAATCACTGTAAAACAGGATCTGCAATGAGTGATCCGGGGAACAAGAAACAAACAAGCAATCTACTACACTAAGGAAGATGTTGAAGATATTTTGTGTCCTATTCTTAGCTCTGAGTGGAGTGGAAAAATAACTATGTGGAAGGAAAAACGATACTAACCTGAAAAACCATTGGGTTTGAAACTTATTTTTTATTGAAGTGAATTTGCATAACATAAACCATTTTTAAAATGTACAATTTAGTGACATTTAGTACATTCATAGTGTGGTGCAAACACCACCTATACTGAGTTCCAAATTATTTTCCTGACCCTAAAAGAAAACTCCATACTATTGGAGTCACTCTTTATTCCTTCCATAGCCTATCCCCTAGCAATTGCCAATCTGCTTTTTGTATCTCTGGATTACCTATTCCAGATATTTAATACAAGTGGAATTAAACAATGCATGACCTTTTATGTCCAGCTTCTTTTACTGAGCATGTTTTCATGTTCGTCTCTTTTGTAGCATGTATCAGGACTTCCATCCATTCTATAGCTAAATAATATTCCATTGTTATGTATATGCCACATTTTGTTTCTCCATTCATCCATTGTTGGACATGGGGGTTGTTTCCAACTTACAGTTATTGTGAATAATACTACAATAAACATTTATATCTGTACAGTATTTGTTTGAGTATTTGTGCTCAATTATTTTGAGTATATATCTAAGAGTGGAATTGTTAGATTGTATGGTAATTCTATGTTTAACTTTTTGAGGAACCATCAAACTATTTTCCACAGTGACTGCATGATTTTATATTCTTACTAGCAATATATGAGGGTTGAATTTCTCAACATCCTTGTCAACACTCCTTACTTTCCACTTTTAATTATTGCCATCTTCTAACACCAAGTAGGTGTGAAGTGATATCTCATTGTGGTTTTGACATGCATTTCCCTAATGACTAATGATGATAGCTATCTTTTCATGTGTTTGTTCACCATTTGTATATCTTGTTTGGAGAAATGTCTATTCAAGTCCTTTGTCCATCATTTACCTAAGATTTTAGTTGTTGTTATTAAGTTGTAGGAGTACTTTCTATATTCTGAATATTCCTTATCAGAAACATGATATATATAAGATTTGAAAATTTTTTTCCTCTATTTTGTAGATCATCTTATCACTTTCTTCATAATGTGTAATGCAAAAAATTTTTCAGTTTTGAAGAAATGTATTTTATTCATTATCATAGTTTTTATTACCAATTTATCTATTTTTCTTTTGTTGCTTATGCTTTGACTTCATATCTAAGAATCCAGCACTGAATACAAGATTTATTCCTATGTTTTCTTCTAAGATTTTATAGTATTATCTTTAGCCTTCAGGTCATTGATCCATTTTGAGTGAATTTTTTGCATATGGGGTGAGATGGGGTTCCAATTTCATTCCTTTGTGGATATCTGGAGGTCCTTTCACCATTTTTTGAAAAGATTATTCTTTTCCCATAGAATGACCTTGGCACTTGTTGAGAATCAGTTAGCCATAGGTGTCTGGGTTTATTTATGGACTCAATTCTATCCTGTTGTTCTGTATGTCCGTCCTCATGCCACTACCACACTGTATTGATCAATGCAGTTTTGTAGTAAGTTTTGAAATCAGGAAATACAAGTCCTCCAACTTTGAACTTCTTTTTCAAGATTGTTTCAAGACTGTTTTGACTATTCTGGGTCCCTTCAATTTCCATATTGTGTATTTATAATTGTAATATCATGCATTTACATAAAGGAGGAAATTATTGATACGCTTATAAAAGAATATCACAAATATGTAAAGCAAAAGAAGTCACAGAGAAAGAACTCTACAAACTATTCTGACTAATAAAAATATTATACAAAAATCTTTACCACATTATCACAAAGTAAATGAAGAAATATATACAAAGAATACAAATTATGACAAATTGGATTTTAATCCAGAAATATAGGTTGCTTCAATATTATACAATTTATTAATATGTATTGGATAAACAAAACAAAGCAGAGAAGCGATCAAAAAACAGATCAATAGATGTAGAGAAAAATTTGAATGTTTTCAAACTTTGTGCTTAATTTTTCCTTAATCTGACAAAGGATGAATCTTAAAAAGTTATAGCAAACATAAAATGTAATTTTTAAAAGTTGAAAACAACTGTAAAATCAGGAATGAGGCAAGGATGCTTTCATTTCCCACATTTTATCAGTTGATAAATATTTGATACTATTCATTGAGTAAGAAGAAAGATTGTTATAATAAAAATGTCTTTTTGAAAGATATTATCTTTATAGAAAACATAATAGTACATTTAGCAAAAATATTAGAATCAGTAAGAGAGTTTATCAAGACTTTCACATTAATCTAGTATAAAATATAAGCCAAAAATGTTTAGGATATTGAAGTTAAAAGTATGTGTTATGACAGTGTCAAAATTTACAATAAAAATATATTAGATTAACTCTAACAAATATATAATGAACCTTTATGGAGAAACTTATAAAACTTAACAAAATTATATAAAGGTCTTTAGTAAATATAGTGACATTCCAAGAAGTTCATGGCTAGAAAGAATTGTTAATAAATGTAAAAAAACCTTGACAAACTGATTTTTTTTAAGTGTATATGAAAAAGCATCCCCATGGAATGGAATAAGAATCCCCATGACTCTCCTGAATAATCTGAACAAGGAAGAGTGAACACGTCCATATTATGTCAAGAGTTTATAGCACTATAATTATTAAGAAATTAGACATTGGTGCAGGACTTGTAATATAAATCAATGCAACATAATTAATCCCAGGTACAGATTCATGCATATATGGAAATTTTTATATGAAAAAGAGGCTGCTGAAGATTAGTACTGCAAGAATGACTTAATCGTTAAAGGATGTAATAAATCACAAAAATTAATTATTTTCTTAAACCTTACTAAAATATCAAAAATAAATGGGTTTAGTCTTAAATATGAAAAAGGGGTAAATATTTTTATAAACTCAAAGTATGAACAATTTCTTAGATAAAATATAAAAACTCAAACCATTGAAAAGATTTATCTTCCTTATGCAAATTAATAATTGATCAACAAGTGTGGAAATCAAGCTATAAACAAGGGGAAATTATTTGCTATAGATTTTAACTGAAAAAGGGCACACATTAAAAATATATAATAAAGCCTTAATATTGAAGAGACAGATAAAATACAAACAACAACAAAAAAACTAGTAAAAAATAAATGAATAAGCATTTCATAGGAGATAAAACAAGAATAATTTATTAAAACATGATCAAATTTCTTAATAGTGAAATTAAAATTAGAACTGTAGTGAAAATTATTTTGTATCCATTTGAAATACAAATTTAAGTTTGATATATTTGATATATATTTGCATATGTGGGCGATCTATTTTTTAACTTAAAGTTAAAACACACACACAGATGTTAAAAGCTACACGAGAGAGGATTATCAAATTAAGTATTATAAAAAATAGAGGACTTAGTCTTGGGCAGAATGAGAAACTCTGTGTATAGCTGTACCTCATGTTGATGTGAAAAATAAAAATGGACAGAGAAGAAGGTATGTAGAGTATTTAAGTAATTTTTCTTGAATGAACTAGATATTTCCCAGAGAATTTTAAGTGAGGATATCAGCTTTAAGTAAAAGAAGGGTGGCTTGAGGAGAGTTAGAATTTCAGAAAACTGCCTATTATTCCATCTCACAATGGAAGTCTTTCAAATACTCATTTTAATATATAAAATAAAATAAAGAGTTAAACCTATCCCTTTATTTTCATCATGGGATATAAACTTTTTCATAAGTATATATGTGCAAATTGTATGATGTATGTGGTATTTTATTTAGTATTACATGCAAGAATAATATAACTTTTACCTACCACTCATTACTATTAGTATTTTAAGGGTACCTAGGATTTATTTGTAATCAGGTATTTTAAAACATGCAGAGTGGAAACGACTGTCAGGAAGGAAGAAGTTTATCATATTCACAGGTCTCTTGAAACAAGAGACATGGCACCAATCAGGGCCAAACAGGGAAGCCCCCAGCAAGGTGGGCAGGCAGAGAGAGAGGAAGGGCGAGCTGGAGCGTTCTTGTGTTTATGGCAGGAAACAAGGAAGGGCAGAAGTTTATTATTGGGGTAGGCAAGAAGCAAAGATGTGTTTAATGTGACTGGTTATTGTGCAGTATGAGTTGCATGCCCTTGTTAAAGGGGGAATGACACAGCCAGATCTAAAGTGGTAAATAAGGATAACACTGGAATAGGGTCTATAGAGGATGACAAATCACTACATACAGACACTAGAAACATTGTTATTACAATTGTCTTCAAGGAGAATCCAGTTTCCTCCTTAAAGAGTTAAAAACCCATTCTTATCTTTCAAAATGATAATAAATAAATGAGTAAAATAAATAAAAGGAGAAAGGAAAAGAAAATGAAGGAGTAATAACCAATTTCTCTTTATGTATTTTGCTACTATTCATATTTATCCTCTAATCCTCTAATTTTCTTTAGGTATATTGACTCTTTTGATCATTTCCAGTGAAAATTTTGCTGGATGAGGGGTTAAAAACTGGGTCTCTGCAAAATTTATTATGATTCCACTTACTTCACAAAACAAACTCTTTATCACTTCCTCCTGAGTAATACTGAGTTTAGAAACAAAGTCGATATTGGCCATTAAATGCAAGGCATTAATAGGCCAGTATCCCTGTTCAGTATTTAGTGTGCATGCTACATAAAGGAGAATTTAACAAGCAGCTCTACATGGAGGCTATGGACTTTTAGGGGAGGAAAAAGATTCACCAGAAGATGTTAGTATGATTAAGTATAAACATTAGCACTGTGTTAGCAGAGAGAATAATGATCAGGATAAAGCATCTCATCATAAAGGTACATTAAATAATAGAGCAAATATGATAATGCACTCAGTAAAATAGCTTTCTATGTTTTAGTTTTATATTCAGGATCATTTATTCCTAAAAATTATGTAGAAATTTTCAATTTTACAAACTATACTTATCAGAAATGCCCAATATCCTCTACTTGGCTGAGTGGCTTTCCTCACGGCTGATATGCTAACCTCCCAGACTCACACCAAGCTTAAATATTTTCTTTCTACTCAGCTACCTTCCCAAACCTCTTAACTTGCTCTCGGTTTCATCTCTATTCTATATTCTCTGACTCTTATATTCTTATCTTTTACCCCATGCTCTGAACTTCTTATCTCCTTGATCACTCAGGTTTTCTTTTTTTTGACACTGTTAGCAAGGACACTCTTGATCTTTTACTTGTGTAGAGACTTTCTTTGAATGCTTCTCTGTCAACAAGTTTTTACTAAATGTCATATTGATCTTCTTTCATCTCACCATTTCCCTTCAAATCTCTTTCTCATTCTTGAGGCTCTTTATACAACATGATTTAATGTAGCCTCTCTCTTTCTAACCAGTGCCTCCCAAGGAGATTCATAGAGATGGTAATATAATGGCTAAAGAAAGAAAGATAAGCTATTCTGAGACATATGAGAATGTTTTGGGTCTTGAATACATAAACAAGCAGGGTGACTGCATTCTCAGTAGGTTTTGGGAAGTGTAAAAGAAGGTTCTGTATTTTAGTGGCACTAGCTAACAGTGGAAAGTAAGTGAATAGTGGGTATCTACACCCAACAAATTCCCCAAAGTCATCAAAATCATTATCATTATACACCTACTATTTGTTAGCATAATCTGGGAAATCTCCCCTTGGATTCTTTAGTAACCAGGATCAAGCCCTTTATTATGTAAGTCTATTTGATAATAACATTGAACAGCATTAGAACAAATAAGAGGTTAGAGCATAAGACAGGACTGCATTTAATGAAGATTTCAAAGTATAAAACTTGGGGTATATGAGAATGTGGAAGGAGTGGAGCCTACACAGCAGGATGGCAAGATTGGATGGCATGCTGGGATACAAGTGATGAGCCCTGAGGAATTCTAGATGGAAGCTACAATGTTGGCACCCAGAGATATCAACATCTCATGTTTCAAAACATGTCACAATTTTCAATAGTTTTTCAGTCCACCTGGGCATGGACAGATAATCCATTTACAGACTTTGCCATAGTGGAATAAATTCTCCTATATCAATACTTATATAGAAATTCATATTATTTTCTAATATAGAATCTCTCTACTAGATTGTAAGAACTATGCTTAATATAGTTAATATTTTATTGCAAATTGTATGTTAAGAAATATTGAACATATAAAAACTATTTGTAAGATTTATGTATACATTGGCCAGTGTCTTCCAAATTTTTACAGTGGCTATGAAAGTTGAGAAAGATAAAGTAAAAATGAATAAGAGAGCATGTAAAAGATGGAGAAAGAAAGTGGTCCTACAATCACCCAGTGGGGGGAAAATATTATAAAAGTGAAATTAAATTAAAAGAACATTTTATGTTTCCATATAAATTTTAAAATTATTTCTTCTAATTCTTTGAAAAATGACATTAGTAACTTGAAAGGGATTGCATTGAATCTGTATATTGTCTTGGATGTATGGCCATGTTAATAATATTGATTCTTCCAATCTAAGAACACAATATATCTTTCTATCTCTTTGTGTCATCTTCAATTTCTTTCATCAGCATCTTACAGTTTTTAGAGTGCAGGTCTTTTGCCCCCTTTAGTAGGTTTAATCCTAGATTTTTTTTTTTTGATGCATTGGTAAATAGGATTGTTTCCTTAATTTCTCTGATATTTTGTTGTTAGTGTATAGAAATACAACAGATTTCTGTATATAAGTTTTGTATCCTGCAACTTTACCAAATTCATTGATAAGCTCTAGTAGCTTTCTGGTTGCATCTCTAGGATTTTCTATGTATAGTATCATTCACAAAAGATCCCAAATAATCAAAACAATCTTGAGCAAAAAGAACAGAGCTGGAGGAATCATGCTTTCTGACTTCAGACTGTACAACAAAGCTGCAGTGATCAAAACAGTAAGGTACTGGCACAAAAACAGACACATGGATTAATGAAACAGGATAGAAAGCCCAGGAATAAGTTCACACACTTATGGTTAATTAATCTATGACAAAAGAAGCAAGAACATACAAAGAGAAAACACCGTCTCTTCAATAAGTGGTGCTGGGAAAACTTGACAGCTACATGTAAAAGAAGAAAATTAAAACATTCTCTTAACACCATATATAAAAACAAACTCAAAATGGATTAAAGACTTAAATTTAAAACCAGATACTATAAAACTCCTAGAGGAAAACATAAGCAGAATACTTTTTGACATATATGGCGCCAATATTTTTTTTGTATACACCTCCTAGAGTAACGGAAATAAAAGCAAAAATAAATTGGGCCTAATTAAACTTAAAAGCTTTTGCACTGCAAAGCTTTTGAAACAATAAACCAATGAAAATACAACCTATAATTTGGGAGAAAATACTTGCAAACAATGTGACTGACAAGCAATTAATTTCTAAATATATACAGACAGCTCACACAAATCAATATAAAAAAAAACCCAATCAAAAATGAGAAGAACATCTAAATAGACATTTCTTCAAAGAAGACATACAGAATACCAAAAGGCACATGAAAAGATGCTAGACATCACTAATTATTAGAGAAAAGCAAATCAGAACAACAATGAAGTATCACTTCACACCAGACAGAATGGCCATCATCAAATAGTCTACAAATAAGTACTGGAGAAGGTGGGGAGAAAGGGAACCCTTGTACACTGTTGGTGGAATGTAAATCAGTGCAGCCATTGTAAAGAACAGTATAGTTTCCTGAAAAATCTCAAAAATAGACTTACCATATGATCCAGCAGTCCCACTCCTGGGTGTATATCCAAAAAAGATGAAAACTCTAATTTGAGAAGATACATGCACCCCATTGTTCATAGCTGCACTATTTATAATAGCCAGGACATGGAAGCAACCTAAATATCCATCAACAGATGAATGAGTAAAGAAGATGTGGTATATACATATAACAGAATATTACACAGCCATAAAAATGAAATAACGCCATTAGCAGCAACATGGATGGACTTAGAGATTATCATCCTAAATGAAGTAAATCGAATAGAGAAAGACAAATATTATATGATGCCACTTATATGTAGAATCTAAAAAAATGATACAAATGAACTTATTTACAAAATAGAAATAGATTCACAGACATAGTAATGAAACTTATGGTTACCAAAGGGGAAAGGAGGAGGAGGGAATAAGTCAGGAATTTGGGAGTAAAAGATACACACTACTATATATAAATAGATAAACTACGGTTTAGAATGTAGAACTATATTCAATATCTTATAATAACCTATTATGGAAAAGATTGTGAAAAATTATATATATATATATATATATGCATACATATAAATCACTTTGCTGTATATCTGAAACTAACAAAACATTGTAAATCAACTATTCTTCAATAAAAGAGAGACAGATTTGTAGTTTTCTCTCCCCGAATTTAAGATCACCAATTTTTTTTTAAATTTTAAAACTGAGAAGTACCCAAGAGTAGACAAAAGCAGGAAAGTTTAACCTTGAACAACTTAAAATGGTAAGAATGAAAGGTGAATCTTCCAGAACATTGACCAGTCCCCAGAGCTATGTTTACAGAAATAACAGGCTGGAAATTACAGCCATCAGTACTAAAGATTTTGGAGAGAAAAGTTGAAGGCTGGAAAAGCAGCTGGTAATATAAAAGGAAAATGTGGTAGTGCAACATTCACAGAAAGAATGAGACTCAGTTTGCTACAAGAGAAGAAAAATCATTAGTCAAGAACTCTGATTAACAAAAAAATCTCAACAAAATAGTAGCAAACCAAATTCAAAAATACATTAAAATGATCTTACACTATGAACAAGTGTGATTTCTTGCTGAGGTGCAAGGATGGTTCAACATACATAAATCAATAAATGTGATACACTACATTAACAGAATGAAGAATAAAATCATATGATCATTAAATAGATGCAGAAAAAGCATTTTGCAAAGTTCAACATCCTTTCATGATAAAACCTCTCAACAAACTGAATATAGAAGAATATAGAATAGGCTTCAACATAACAAAGGCCAGCCCACAGCTAACATCACATTTAAAGATTAGAAGTCGAAAGCTTTTCTTATAAAGAACAGGGCAAGAATGTCCACTGGCAGCAATTTTATTCCACATAGTACTGGATGTCATAGCAACATGGCAAAAAGGACTTTGTAGATGTGATTAAAGCAAGGTTTTGAGATGCTGAGATTGTCCTGAATTATCTGGGTGGGCCCAATGTAATTGAAAGATATCCTTAAAAATGACAGAAGAAAGGAAATTCAGAATCGTGAGAAAGAGATGTGAGGCTGGAAGCTGAAGTGGCAATGATGGAAATGCAGGTTTTGAAGATGGAGGAAGATACCATAAGTCAAGGATGAAAGCGACCTCTAGACAGTGAGAAAGGCAAAAAACAGAACACAAACAGAAACAAAGGGATTCTCCTTGAGGTCTCCCAGAAGGAAAAGAGCTACGTGAGCCTCTCGATTTTAACCTATGTGTTTCAGGCTTCTGACGAACCGAAATGTAAAATAATAAATTTGTGTTGTTTCAAGCCACAAAGTTTGTGGTAATTTGTTACAACAAAAATAGGAAATTGATACAACATTGGTTCAACATAGATATAAACACGAATGAGCTGATGATTTTGTGAATTTCAGATTTTAAGAACTAGGCACTGATAATATTGTTAATAGGATTTAATATAATGTGGAAAGGGAGTAACTAATTGACTATCATAATTTGAGTGAGTTTTTAAAATAATCATCTAGAATAACTTAAAGCTGAAAAATATACAGAGAACATGATGATCTGTAAGAAATATGTCAACAGCCTGGACCCTATTAAGACCAGTATGAGAGCTATAGAGAACCTGTTGTGGAAAATCAGGAACTTGCAATTAAGCTGAGATTAAAACAGGCAACATAGGATTTTGAATAGTAGTATAACAAAACTCTGTGTGTGTGATTACATGTGAAATTGTCCTATGCCATTTATTGAGACATTTCACAGGTTTGCACGTTAATACAGTTTGTAATAACAAGCATAGGAAATATAAAGAGCATGGGTTTTTTGAATTTGTGTGGATCCTACTTTTAACTTTGTCCTTGAGAACATTTCTTAATCTCTCTGTATCTCAATATTCTCAAAAATAAATCATGAAAAATGATACTCTTCTTGTATGAAAGAGGTGTGAAAAATAGGTAAAACCCCGTGGTGTTTGACACATAACAACACTTACTGAATGTCAGGTCTCTTTTCTCTCTGTGATCCTCACTCTGCACTAAAAATGCCATCAGACCTAGTTTTTACAATTAATACTGTTTTCATATTTGGCACATATTTCTGTAAAATATCTGTGAAAATTATTTTTCATCAGGTTTTACTTTAGGTTCTATAAATGCAAATAACTTCAAGTCTTTAAGAATAAGCAGAGCTACAGTAAAGTAAATTCTTGTCCAAGAATATAATAATTGTTATAGTTTATTTTTTTAACTGGAAGTTATGCAGTGATATCACAACTAACTTAAGGTAGAAATATTAAATAATGAAGAAAATAATTTGGGGTCTAAGTCCTCAGATTTAATAATTAAATAAGGTAAGATAGACAAAATCTCTTAGAAATGCCATGAAAATCAATGTGTGATGATTCCAGTTAAGACATTACAATTGTTCATTAGAAGAAAATTCCATGGAAACTGTTTCATCTCAACAGTTGAAATACTGATATTATGTTAATCTTTTTTATATTAAAATAAATGTGATAAAGATAAAAACTTAATTTGACTACTGACAACTTTCAAGCCCCACGCCTCCCCCTTCCCTTTTACTTGACTTCTGGGCAAACCTGCAAGAAAGCTAAAACTACCACTTAGCCGAAAAAAAAATCAGGCACCCACCTCCGTTTCTCTTGTTTCACTCCAGACCTAACCTGAGCCCCTGTTTTTGGAAACTCCTTCTGCTGTTTACTATGTAAGAAATAACTTTTTAAATTCATGCCCATTGAAGCCTATGTGTTATTCGTTCTGACATCTGTATTAATCCATAGTCTAGGGACTGCTCAGAGAGCCCAAATAAAACAATGAGATAAGCAATATGTCATCTGGGAAACTGATTTGTAATTTCTTCATCCTCTTTAGCCATTTATTTTTTTCTTCTTGCTCCTCATAATGTAAGAGTGGCTTTCCTATTAATAATCATTTTGGCAAATTTAAAAATAAATCTGAGATCATGCCAACGAGGAGCAACACATGTAATTGCTGAAAAAAAAAAAAGTGATTCCTTTACCTGGGCTATGTGACATAGTACTTCACACGCAAGACTTCTCATTTGTCTAATCAGGAAAGAAAGTGACTTGTTTCAATGTATACAAAACACAAAAAGCTAACACTTTGTCTCTATTGTTTCTATCATCTTGAAAGGGAAATCCATGGGCATGTTTGTGAATTGAACTAAAACTGTCCCTGAGGTTTAGCCAGAGACATACGGGAGCCAGACTGTACCTGTCAAAAGTCACTACTGAGAAAGCACTGGTGTGGGAGAACGTATTAATGTCCCTAATTGTTAATGTTTGCTTTGTGACCTTCCCATCAGCAGATCTGTGTGCCTCTACTTACTGATAAATCCATCCATCTCTCTAATGGCTCTGCCTCTGTAACTGCTGTTAACACCAGTTACTCATCACTGCACATAGAATAGCTTCTACTCCTGACATGGCCTTCATCCCATCTGACTGTGGGATGGAAAACTTATACATCCAGGCAAATTTCTCATTTTTTATTTTCTATGTGGTTTAATACTACAGCAAATTTGAAATTCAGAAACATAGGTGTCTTCCCCCTTTAGAATTTGAAGGAAAAGTGCTTTCCTGAGCTAAAATATAAAGTGAGATGGAAGACAGACTGACCTGAAGTAGCAGATTATTATATGCTGAAATATATTACTATATACTTTAAATCAATACTCGCCACACCTTGATGGTATTAGAAATTAAGTCAAAGAAGGATAATGTATAAAAAGGACAGTTTTATTCTTAGGGAAATAGAATCACACGGCAATCCTCTTACTTACACCATTCATATGATTCTTTCCATTTATTACATAGATTTTTACTTTCTTAGAATGAACTATCTTTGCAACATTCACTTTTCCTCAGCTGTGTATATTTTCATTCCATTTCTCATGCCTAGGGCTTTATTATATAAACCATTTCATTCAATTTCTTAATGAGTTTTCTATGAGACCTTTTTTTAACGAGCTCATGCCAACTAATTTAAGATACCTCAAAATATGTATATTTATTTCACTAAAACACAAATACAAGAATTGATTTTAAAAATCCTTTTTAGAGTATGTTAGAAATATTGTGTAGAAGCACATTAAAAGGATAAAATTTTGAAAAAAATGATTATAATGTTGTTGAAATTGTAAGAAAAATGATATTTTCTATGTATTAACATCAAAGCATGAGTTTGCAGTTTCTTTTTTTCCAGATTCAAATTGCATGTGTATATGTTAATGTCCTGACTAATACCCACAGCTTGTAAGAATGATTAAAGAAGCAGATGTTTCTGTTACATTCCTGAAATTTAATTATTCAGTGGTATATGTCCTACCACGGCCAAGTCTGATCTGGATTTGAGGCCTGCTGAGACTATGTCCCATTGAATAAGGAGGATTTGGGTAGTAATCTCCATTTGGGTGGGTCAGAGACAGTTTAAAATGGTGCATTGCAGCCTTTAAGGGACTCTAGTGTGTCAGTGAAACATGGGAGCAGAAAGTACTAGATATTAAGTGACTTGAGAATTCAGTGGATGGCACTGCATTCATTCTGTGTCATTAATTTGTTTAGAAGAGGACATTATTCCACTGGATTGCTGTAAAGATGGTTCATACCATTTGTTCCAGTCTCCCTGAAGTTGGGTGGCGAAGTGAACAGGGCTTCAGCAAACTTACTTGGGAACCATCTTTGGGAACAGGACACACGTGAATGAAAGAAAAGGTGTTCACTTGTAACAGAATGGTAAGAGGTAAAGAAAGGCTGAGGCTTGGGAGGGCACAAATTAGTCTTACACCTATTGGAAATCTGACCAAATCTAGACCCTCTCAGGTAGGTGGCCCTGTTTGCCCTGGCCCTGAGGGAGTGAGCCTATGGATTGAAGACTTCATTTCACCAGCAGGTATAGCGTCATATATTTCAAAGACTTCTGTGTGTTTTTTTTTAAAGTGATTAAAGCCAAAAGTAATTGGATAAGAAGGAACACATTCCAAAGATTCAAAGATTGTAGAGGATGGTGGGTAGATGAAAATACGGTAGTTCATTAATTTTAGCACTTATATTATCATATCATTATTTAAAGATTTAGTGCTTTTAAAGTAGAAATACTTCTAATAATTTAATTTACTACTAAATGAATTTTGTTTGATGCTTTGACATTATAAATACAAAAGATTTAAATTTCAGTGCTATTCACTGAGATGATAAACAATTTTAATAAATAAAATTGTCAAAATGTGATCCCATTGTTTTATGGTTTATAAATAAGTATTTATTTTCATACATAAAACAAGTCCAAGGTGAGTTGTCTATTATATTAAAAAATAATTTAGCTATTATAGATCTCTGAAATATGTTTGTTCCATAAATGACACTTTTGCTAAGACTGTAATTCCCAATTATCATTAATAATCCATTCCCTAGAATCTTTACATAGTTAAAGTTAATGGGAAATCAAATTTAAAACTATATATATAAATATGAAATTATCATTCATGTTGAAATCCAATCTAAGATTATTTATTTCATACTTTTGCAAATAAATTGAATGAAAGACAGAAAGCCTGAATTACCCTGGTAAGACTCTCAAAATATAACATATACAAGATTTTTTTAATGTGAATCTATTAACAGGAATTATAATTCCCAGTTTGGAAATTTATATTGAAAAAAAACCCCATACATTGACTATATAATTACTTATAGAAACAAAGTACACTTGAAAGTGCAGTGTAATGGTTAAAGCATGAACTTTGGACTAACAATGAATGCTGGTTCTACCCCTTACTAGTTGTGTGACTTGCCCAGTTACTTAGCTTAATGGCTCAGTTTCCCCAAATCCAAAATAGAAATAATAATACTAACTTTCTTACAGAGGCTTTTTGAGGATTATATGCATTAATTATACATAAAATACTTAGAACAATGAGTTCCTAATATCTAATAAGCACTATATATTCTATTATTATTGTTGAACTGTTAAGCCATAAATATCACAAAAGCCTCATAAATCATTTTGAGAAAACTACATTTTTCTTTTTACAATAGTCCACATAAAAATCATAGTAAAAAATTAAATGACTTCCTCGGCAAGAGAAGTGACTCTCAACAAGCAGCAGAAACTCCATTTATATTATATGCTAATGGTCCTTTACTCAAAAAATCAGTAATATCTCAGATAACAGGTAGTTGCCAGAGGTGAGGGAGGTTGGGAATGAGTGAAATAGGTGAGAAAAATTAAGAGGTACAAACTTTCCGTCACAAAATAAATGAGTCACAGGGATGAAATGTACAGTTTGGGGAATATAGTCAATAATATAGTATTATCTTTGTATATATAGTGACATATGGTGACCAGACTTACCCTGGTGATCATTTTATTATGTATAAAATACCCATGTTGCTGCAAATGGCATTATTTTATTATTTTTTATGACTGAGTAGCATTCCACTGTATAAATATACCACAACTTCTTTATCTAGTCAACTGTTGATGGTCATTCTAAGTGAAGTAAGCCAGAAAAAGAAAGAAAAATACCGTATGATATCACTTACATGTGGAATCTAATAAAAAAAGACGAACTTACAAACAAGAAACAGACTAACAGACATAGAAAACAAACTATGGTTACCAGGGAGGAAGGGGGTGGGAAGGGACAAATTGGGAGTTCGAGATTTGCAGATACTAACTAATATATATATAAGATAGATAAACAACAATTTCATACTCTAAAGCACAGAGAACTATATTCAATATCATGTAGTAACTTATGGTGAAAAAGAATATGACAAAGAATATATGTATGTTCATGTATGACTGAAGCATTGTGCTGTACACCAGAAATCGACACAAGATTGTAAACTGACTATACTTCAATAAAAAATACATGTATATATAAAATACCAAGTTTTTGTGCTATGCACCAAAAACTAACATAGTGTTGTAGCTCAATTGTACTTCAAAAAACAAACAAACAAACTCATAGAATAAGTGATTAGACATGTGATTACCGCAGGTATGAAGTTAAGGGAAAGGGGAATTGGAAGAAGGTGATCAAAAGGTACAAACTTCCAATAATAAGATAAATAAGTACTAGGCATGTAATGTACAACATGATTAATATAATTAGCACTGTTCTATGTTATATATGAGAGTAAATCCTCTCTTGTATAAGGGTTCTTATACAAGGAAAATTTTTTTCTACTTCATTAATTTTGTATCTATATGAGATGATGAATGTTCACTAAATTTATTGAGGTAATCATTTATGATGTATGTTAATTCAAATCATTATGCTGTACATCTTAAATTTATACAGTGCTCTATGTAAATTATATCTCAATAAAACTGGAAGAAAAAAAGAAATATTCATAAAATAATCAATAGTATCCAAGATGAACCAAGACATTAAGTTCATATATTTGGCAATAATAATAGTTTCCATTGGTTGAGTGCACACTGCTTAACACCAGATGTATCTTTGCCTCTCTCACTCTTTTTATTTACTGTTTTAATCCCACAATAACACTGCAAGGTAGAAATTATCAGTCCACCACGAACAAGAGAGAAGGTATAAAAATGTTAAGTTATTTACTCAAGGTTATCCAACTTAGAAGTAGGTGAACAGGGTTTCAAACTAAGGATTATCTTTCACAAAAATCTCAAATTTTTTTCACTACATCACTTTTGATGTGACTTTTATAAAATGTAGGCTTAGAGAGAATATGAGATAGTGTCACAAAGTTTTGTGGGGTTTTTTTTTTTTTTTTGATACTTTAAAATCCATAGTGACTTCAAATGCCAGACATAACCGGTCACTTAAGATAATTTGCTCTGCTCTGGTTTCTATACATCTGGGTCAAGAACTAATCTGTGTGATATTCAAGACTGTACTCTGACTCTGTCAGTTAACACTTTCCAGGAACTTTCAGATAGTTTGACAGGGCTATTGCTTGTGCAATGTACCGCAAAACTACTGAATATAGTATTTTAAAATATAGACTATAATTTATTAAATGTTTGCTATCTTGATGGGATGGTGAAATAGGTCTGTTTAATAAGTCAGAATGCTTCTCATTCATGCTGGTTTATAAACTTTGCTTGTATACCAGTTTTAGCCATCCATGCATGCTTAATAGCTCTTTCTATCAAGTCTACCTGAAGGTTAATCTAACGTCTGTATTAGGTCACTAGGTTCTGTAACAGAAATCTATGCAGATGGGCTATTAAATGATATCGAAACTACTCAAGCAAGTGATAATGGTCATTTATTCTACCATAATTCCTTTAGAGTATGGGGAAGATCTTGAAAGAGCATATAAAAATGTTAATAGAGGAGGTTGAAATCTAGGAGGTATTGCATCAGTTCAAACTTCTCCTTTTTTCCCAAAGTGAGAAAGGAATATAGCTAATTATAAGTATATAAAATATTGAATATAAAGATTTTCACCTGGTATAATAAATTTGTTAAAAAGAACTGGCATCTTTAATTTATCTTTAATTCAAGCTATAAATTTATATGCATGTGTATATATATATATATAATACATGTATATCATTGAATAACTTAGCACAGTAATGAAGTCACAGATTTTTGACTTCAGGAATCTAACAATCTAATGAATTATGAAACAGATATCTAGCACAAGAAAATTTGGTTTTTAGAGGTACACTTATCAATACATTCAAGAAGTATTTACTGAAGACCCAATATGTATAGTCATTGCACTACAAAAATAGAATAAAATACGTAGGATGAAACACTCACATGTAGTTAGGAAAAATAAAAACAAACAAAAATAAACGCAAAAATTAAGCTGGCAGATAAAGGCAGTAAGAACATTCCAGGGAGAAGAAATGAAATGTGAAAAATGCAGACGTGTGAAAAAATATTGCATTAGATAAACCCATGACTCAGTAATGGATTTCATTTCTGCAAATTTGCCTGATTTATTATCTTATCCTCATAGACAACATAGTGTCAATGAAAAGATAAGCAGTTTGTAAGTCTAGGGTCTTACAGGAAATTCAGGAACCACGATTTCTCTCTGAATGACATTCAATATCCTGATTTCTCCTGTCATTTGTGTGGGAAAGTAAGCCTGATGGAGAGACAAGGACCAAAAGAAAACATAAAGGAAAAGAAACAAAACCCCAGAGAATATAAATAAGAAAGAGCTAGAAATTATCTAAGTAGCTATTCCACCTTGAGCTTAAATATCTCCTCCCAAATCTGAAATTTTAATTGTGTCCTAAGCAGCATCATTCCACAGATGCAAAGTCATCTTTGTCCATCTTCAAATCTCTATCTGCATTACTGTCCTTAGTTAATGACACATTTATTTTTTACATTCATAAATACTTACTAATCACCTAGATTGTATCTTTTACTGTATTAAACATTTGGTATATTCTATTGAACAAAATACACATAATTTCTACATTTGAGGAAATATTTCATCTATGTAGCCTCCAAACCTTCCTAACTCCCTTCTTATCCTCATGTTTTCCATAGCCGCTCAATTACTCAGTCACCAGTCCCCTTAGTCTACTTTCTAAAGATGATGTTCCTGAAGTCTATCTCATCTCTATTGCTACAATTACTTTAGTTTCTATTTTTAGCCTATTCTCACTTGAATTGTAATAGCTTCTTAACAATAGTTTCTCTGCCTTGTACTCAGTATATATCTTCCACAATATTTTTTTTTATAAACAGATGTAATCATGTTATTATCCTGCTTAAAAATCTTTCAATTTTTCCACATTGACTAAAGGAACAGGTTGTCTACAAAACACCTCTTTCTTCCCTTTATCTATCCCAACAGAGTACGTATTTTTAAAGTTCTCAGCCTAACCCTGGATGACTCGGGGAAGATAACCCCAAACTGAGCCTCTGAGACAGATGTTGATTATCTCAGCCAATCATGGTAATCTCTTTTTTCCAATGCCACTAATTCTTTTAGAGATAAGCATATGGTCTAGTTTTGGAAAGTGAGAAACAGTTAGTGTCTTTTGAGGGAATTCTGGGAATTTTTTTTCTTTACTCCTAAGAAAGATTTATAGGAGAAAATGACACCTCTTGATGTAGTATCCAGAGACCTGCACCCATTGTGTAACCAGTTTGGGAACGAAGCCAGCACAAACTGCAGCTAAACTTAACTCACCCCTTGAAGTTACTATCTTTGTAGGCCACCTTGACTCTGGACATTGAACAAATGTCTATCATCAAAATTGACTGAGTGAGGGTTTCTTATACATACATCTTTACGCATGCCAAACAAAGCCTTCTATGGTCTGTCCCTGTTTTTCAACCTTAGCTCTTGTACTCCTGACTTTCAAAATTACAGTTTTAACAAAGGTTGAAACACCAAGATGTCCGTACAAATCATCTGGGACCTTGTTAGAATGCAGACTTTGATTTGGTAGGTTTCAGGTAGGGCTTGAGAATCTGCATTTTAGATTACACAATGCTGCTGGTCCATGAATCTCACTTTGATAAAGAAAGAACTATTACTATTACCTGTAACACCCTTCTTAAACAATCAAAGCAGGGAAATGACAAAACTAGCACTAAAGCTGGGTATGTTATGAGACTTTTTTCAGTCCTCTATCTTTCAGTCATTTCTTTATAAAACACTAGTTGGTTTTGAATTAACTAGTTTGAGTTGAATTCTTAGTTCAATTTGAATTCTCCTATAAAATGAAGGGAACGAATGGGCCAAACGTTAACACTCCGAATCGAAGGTATCAATCTATCTATACACACACACACATACTCACACAAAAATGTACTCAAATGATTTTATTTCATTCTTATTGTCATCTTTCCTTGCTTGCTCTGTATGTTTCCTCTGGATGAACTCCAACAAGCATCTAAACCAGGGATTTAAATATGGCATTTTTCCTAAACAGGGTCATGAATTTTTAAATTCTTTGCCATTTAAGAAGAACTCTTTAAGGAGTTCCAGATAAAGTTTAAGGCAATATTAATTACCAAAAACTAGTTTCCTGCAGTTAAGGGAAGCAAATTACCTAGGGTAATTAAAAATAAATACCTACTGTTATTATTATAAAACTTTGTTTTCTAAATTACTGTTAAAAATTGTCTGGCTTGTACAATTTCTTCTCTATTCATTGGTTTACAGGGTGTTCTTTTTTTCTGGAGCTGAAAAAGTTTGAAATACTGTTAATTAGCTTCTACAGAATTCTGACATTTGAAACATTTAAACCATAGGAAAGGCTTTTCTGTCTTCTATTATGCACTTTTCTCTTACATGGGAAAGTGTAATTACATCTAAAACATCAAGAAGATCATATGTGACAATTGTTACTTACATAGAAACATTCATAAGTAATGCAGTGTAAATATTTAATAATTCATACCTAGAATAACTATGAAAGGACAAATTACTTAAACTTTAATTAGAATGCTTTTCACTGGGGACTAGAGTCCCCAAAATCTCCCAGTCTCTGTATTTATAATGATTTCTTTATAAAAATCTTTATCAGAAGCGATATACATTTAGATTTATGATTTTTTTAACATTTAGTTGACTATAGTTTATTTTTCATAAAGATTCAATTTAAAATTAACCACACAAATATAATCCTACTTATAGAGGAAACCCTTCATGGGCCATTTTCCCCATTCCGTTAGAACTCAAAGACTTAACATGCTTAAGGTAATAATCACAGAAGTCTTTTCATACTTAAAATTCCTCCTCAGTTCTTCTGTTCACATTGCAATAAACTAACCTGGGAAAAGTCTCTTTGTAAAATTCCCTTTTACTGGCATATCCAGAGGTCCAATATTCATAATCACTTCTGCATATTAATATTATATTATTGCTATTTATTCAACTATAGTAAGCTTATTTAAAATTATTATATATAACAGATTAAAAGATACTTTAATAGTTGCCAGAAGAATTATTAAACACTTCAATGACTTTAATGAGTCAGGTTAACAAAGAAACTAATAATAATAATAATAGAGACATTTACTGTGTGCTAAACTATTCTACTCTTCACAACAGGTTTGGTATCATTGTTTACTCCATATTATTCTGCTACAGAGTATAATAAATTTACCTGGGTAAATTGTTTTCTTACACTTCTTTTCTTCCTAAAAACTTCCTGAGGTCCAATATTCATAGTCATACGTGAGTCTGAATAGTATGTTACCTTGGAATTTGAGGATCTATTACATTTGTTTTGTGAATTATGATGTTTGTTCAATTATGATTAAATTAGGGAAATATTATTTTACAATTATTATATGAAGTGGATTCAAGAGATATTAATGACTTTCAAAGATTATTAACTTTTATAGGGATTTTAATGAATCAGCTTAGCAATTAAAATAATTATAATAGGAGTAATAATAAAATAATGATAATAATAGGCACATTTACTCTGTGCTAAGATAACAAGTTTGATATCATTATCAAATCATGTCTTTCTCTGTACCATCCTACTACACAGCTATTCCCCTCTTCTGTAAGACAAGGTGTTTCATGAAACTGCAATTTTATTTCAATATGGTAAAGCGTTTAGTTGGTCTCTTCAGGCTCAGGTGTCTGTCTCCCTTTCCTTGCTATACAAAGAAAATTGGGCTCCACTGTGAATTGTATAGCCTTTTTGTAAGAATGCTTATTTATTTCCCTGTATTTCAAATGTGCCCAGAGGCTCTATATCTATAAATTTAAATGTAGGTCTAGTTATTTAGAAATAAATGTGAAAATAAATAAAATATGTAGGATGGATGCAAGCAGATATACAGCAGAGCACAACACATTTGGACTGTTGACTAGAAAACATGGGAAATTTTGTCATCTTCAATTTAACTTGCTTCATTCTGACCAAAACTTTCGTGACACAAATCATGATGTGTAGAATGGAGATGTGGTTTGTGAAACAGGTGAGATTTTTGTGAGAGTGTGTGTGTGTGCATGTGTGTGGTTTTTCCCTGAAGCAGGATATAAGCACAGACGACATTCAGTTGGAACACTGACTACAGGTTGAACACAAAAGGTCCAGACCTCATTGAAACAGTTATTTATGGTGAGGCAATGTCTGCAAATAGCATCCATTAGGACTAAATGCCTAGTGCATGAGATGGAGAAAAGGCACCTTCACACGAAAATGTAATATCCAGATTAGGTGTCTGCTCCTGAAATTACTGAGTTTAGCAATGAAAAGTTACATTTGCTCTCAGCCCTGAGAACTCTACAATGAATTCTTCTATCTCCAAAAATCAGCCCTTGGTAGAAAAGATACAATTTTAGAAGTGGAAAGAATGCTAATATTCAATGATTTATTTCAAATTTTTCTTGACAGGGCAGTTTTCCTCTCAAATCCTTCTATATCCTAAGGCATGTCTTGCCAATGCGTGTGTATTTGTACATGTGCAAGTAACATTGGTATACAAATGTTAGAACTCGTTGAGCTGAAAAATACATGGAGTAGTTCATTTTACTAAATCTGCCAAAATGTTAATACAAATCTGAAAGTTTAAGCTGAAGAATATATTCTTCTTACTTGATTCCATCAGCTGTTAGAATGTGGTAGTGGCTTCAGGCTTGAAGTAAGGAGTTCAGTTGAGGAGGAGTGGGTTTGAGGCTATCATATTCCAGGAACAATTTGGGGGCATGTTACTTGCCTTTCTGATTAAATATGTTTAACACATGCATGTTAAGAATTAAAATTGTATTTTGTTCACACAGAAATTAAAGCCCATATGAGTCAAATGTCATGCTCAAAAGTAGTTTGCTCATGAAAATTTGTGTTTTGAAATTAGTTCTCTGAGGATGCACATAAAGTTTTAAGAATAGATACATATATGAGTATCATTCAATTGATAGAATTTAATGGTGCACCTATTCTGTCCAAGGCCTGGTACTAAGTGAGGTGGAATTTGCAAATAAATTTTAAAAATCAATAAATCCATTGACACATTAAGACTCAAAGTGCTTATACTTTACACAAAT